>NC_034607.1:48137846-48168909 GCF_900095145.1 Mus pahari
ATTGTGTGTGTGTGTGTGTGTGTGTGTGGTCATATGTCCTGAAGGGAGAGAGTAACACCTGTGACACAGGAAAGCGTTTCCTGCCAGATATGTAATTGAGAGCTCAAATAGGAATGTCTACAGTAGCCCCTTCCTAAACGATCCCTGTGATGACTACCATTCTTAATAAAAAAAAGCAGAAACATGATATTTATTTTATATTTGTCAAAAACATAGTGATATAAACTATTTTATGATATATAGTTTCTACTTCCACAAGGTAAGATTAGGAGGACAAATTGGTAGAGATGTAAAATCGGTATAAATACTGATAACAGAGAGACCCAGTACCCAACTCACATGCAAGACACAAACAGTCTTGCTGTGCACTGCCTGTGCCCTAAGAGGCTTGTTCTCTAGCAGCTCCTGAATCAAGAACCAGCTGGGAGGGACTTAGTCTTTCAATTCCAAGAAACCAATTTCTGCCTGTTAGAAGGGGATTGAAGACAAATGTTTTTCTCTTCTCCAGCCAAGCACTCAGAATGACCATTTATTTCAACTTAGTGATAGTTGGACTGAGTGGGGAACCAGGTCTCTCTGCAGAGAACTCATGATCTACATGAATGAAAGTTGATCATTTTCAGTTTATGATCCATTTAGTTATGAAGTTCTGTGCATCAACAAAGCAAAACACTAATGAATGAGGTGTAGCGATGTCTTTGCGAGATTGTGTACAGTAGGAGTCTTTGAAAGAAATTTCCTTCTTATTGCTCTCATGAGAGTTGTCCAATTTTCAGAGGACTTCTAGGCAGTCCAAGTGTTTATTATATTATCTAGCCGATGGTTCTGATAACTCTAACACAAGATCTAATACTAGACACAATTATTGGACAGAAATAAAACCACACACTATGGACACGATCTTTGACAAAGAAGCCAAAAATATACAGTGGAAAAAAAGAAAGCATCTTCAACAAATGGTGCTGGTCTATCTGGCTGTCTGTATGTAGAACAATGCAAATAGACCTATATTTGTCACCTTGCCCAAAGCTCAAGTCCAAGTGGATCAAGGACCTCAACATAAAACCAGATTCACTGAATCTAATAGAAGGATTTAGGTAAGCACAGTCACGGAAGGTGCGACTTCCCTTTTGTCTTAGGAGACCTGAGAAGCCCCCAGACCCAGTGACATGGGGACTTGGCTTACTGCTTTTTGTGATTACTTCATGGTGTGATCTCTTTGTTCGTTGAATCACTTTGTCTTTGATCTGAGAACTGACCCTATTCTCTGCTTGTACCTACAAAGGTGTAAAAGCTGGCTGGGAAAATTGAAGTCACTTCAGCCTCAGCACAGGCTGGCGTCACGATCTAACGTTTGTCTCACTGTCCTCTTCTTCTCACTCACTGCCCTTCCCCCTCTGCTCCTTAGCTCTGCTCCCTGTTCTCAGCCTAAAAAGTGAGTCCCTACTCCTTATGTCCTGCCAGAGGCCCCATCTGTTAGATTTGACAGTCAAATAGACTCCGTCCAGATAAGTACATCTGTCCAAAGTTCTCACTTACTACCTATTTCAAAGGGTGAGATTTCTCTGGGTTTCAATTGTACATCTTAAGAAAAAATTTTCTTTCTCCCAAACATACCGAATCATATTCTCTACCTATAATAATGTGTTCCAACATCTTGTCAAGTCCAGGCACTTGCTACATCTAGGACAGCACCAGAGAAGCAACCTTTAGATACTCCAATCTCCTCTCAGACACAGACATTTCTAACTGGACCTGTTCTGTCCTATCCTCAGATGCCCTGGGCATTGAGGAAACAACCAACTTGCCTAAGACTGAACAAACAACCCTCATACCCATTCCTCTAGGTTCCCCAGAGACACGCCACCCCAGTGTCAGCACGAAGCAGCCAGATATCACGATGACCCTATTCCTAATTCACCATCACCTCTTTTCTTTCTTTTTAAACTAAACCAAAATGGGGAAATGTTAGTATTCTGTCTGGACTCCACCCCCACACTTACCTGGCAACAACCTCCCCACGGGTTACATCTGGCCCTATAAAAGGGGCTGCTTGCCCCCTCTTTTCTTTTACTCCTGCTTCTCTCCCTTGCCTCTTGCCCCTTGCTTCCCCTCTCTCCTCATTTCCTTACCCCCTCTCCCCATGTGGTCATGGCTGGCCTCTACTTCTCTACTCTCTCCTTCTCTCTGCCTTTCTCTGCCTCTACTACCCTCTTAACTCCCCTCCCCACCCCCTAAATAAACTCTATTCTATGCTATACCATCATGTGGCTGGTCTCTCAGGGGAAAAAGATGCCTTGGCATGGATCTACCAAGGTATCCCCTTCCCCCACACCTCACCATACCTCCATAGAACATATTTCTATACCTTTTATCTTTTTATAGACACATCACTATCTTGTCTTCAGTTTGAACATAATGGGTATATCTCAAGATCTTTCTTTTTCACCTGTTATGCTCACCTTTTGCCTTGAATTGTGATTATTTTTAATAGGGACATTTATATATTTTGATCAAAATCACTTACTAATAGTTTTATGGTTCATTTTTCCATTGTCCCCCTTTTTACATTCTCTTAAATTAACTGGGTTTGCATATAAGTTAAACTTTGCTCTTTCCTGGGTTTACAATGAACGTATGTAATCCTTTTTTCACATGATAAGCTATTGCATCAATCGTGCAATGTGTGTCTGTTTCTTTCCTCCTATAATCTGTTATCATGCACATTCATTTACATATGCTTGAAGGTACCCAACACTACTTGACTATCTTTACTTTGACATTGTGCTTTGTCACCTTTATTTTTAATATCTGTAAATATATTCAGTTCCTTTCTCCATTGACATGTCTGCCTCCAGTCATATTCCCTTACAGAAAAAAAATCCATCATTTCATGAAATACACTCCACTCACCAAAGAAAGATCAGAAAACAGAGCTGTAGCCTCTAAGGCATGTATCACACAGTATCATGCAAAGTTGAATAAACTCGAGCTTTAATGCTTTAATGCAGAGACAACAGTGAGTATAAAAACTGAAGAGAAGTGGCAGTGAGAGAGGGGGATCCAGTGATTAGAGGACAGAAAATTTTAGTTTTGAAGAAGGAAAACCTTTGTATGCAAGATCAATTTCACACTGCACTATTTATGCACTTAACATCTGAAATTTGTGAATGGAATTACTTTAAAGTTTTTTTTTTAAATTAACAGAAAAAATGACAGGTTCTTCTGTGAAACATTCATACAAGCTACTTTGGGTGAATTTTCCTGCCCCTGGCGCATCAATACTTCTCAATACTTTCTACCTGCTCACCACGCCTTCGGCACCCTCCCATCTTCTAATGTTCTCTTTTTACTTTCACACCCTTTGTGCTCTGTATTTCCCCTATCTCTTCCTTAAGCACATACCACTGCATCTGTTATTGCTGTTGTTTTCTTTCCTCTTCAGTGCCAGGGGTCCAAAGTCAGATCCTCATGCTTGAACAGCGAGCAATGACTTAGCCATCTCCCTAAAGCAACTTTACCATGAAGATGCTAGGGAAACCTTAATCTCATAACTCCTTTCTTGTGTTCTGGTCTTTACCTAAACTAACCCCTGCTCTCTCTATATATATACAAATAAAGCTGGAGTGTATATACAAAAGAAAATATTTTTCTGATCCTGGTGTACTTCTCTTAATATGATTTTTCCAATTCCATTATCTTCATAATTTCACTATTTGTGTATGTGTGCAAGATGTAGACATGTCATTATAGATGAGTGGGGTGTGTGTGAGTGTGTGTGTGTGTGTGTGTGTGTGTGTGTGTGTGTGTGTGTGTAGGTCACAAATCAGTATCTTTCCACAATTTCTCTCTCTTGGTTTTTGAGGTAGAATCTCTCTTGAACCTTGAGATTGTAAACTTGAATAGCCAAACTGGCTAGCAAGTCCTTCAGATCCTCCTGTCTCCAGTCTCTACTGAACCAGTGTTATGATTACTTTTATACACCACTGCACAGGGTTATTTTCCTTTGTTTATTTCATGCTTGGAATCCAAAGTCAGATCCTCATTCTTGCTTAACAAGCAATGACCGAGCCATCTCCCTTTCAGAGATAATTCAGTAGCTGTTTCATGGAGGCATAAGTACAGCTCTATGGTCAGGTTGATGTGTTGAGGACTGGGGATCTTGCCTGTAGTTGAGTTGTGAGGTGTCTTTAGATCCCCTACCCTTGCTAAGCCATTGATGACGTATTTGCCAAACCTTCCATGGAATTGTGGAAGAGACTTTAAGGCAGAACACTGCTAATCTGTTTTAAAGCTTCTGAAACACAAGTGTGAGCTAATAAGCAGGGCTTTAAGCTATGAACCACTGTTGTATGTAGTGATGCATAGACAACCATTTGAGGATAACTAACATAGGCTTTACTGAGAATTTTTGTAATATATATATATATATATATATATATATATATATATATAGTTACATTTTATAACTAAATATAATTATATATAATAATAATTATTATTAACTAAATATAATTAAATCATTATAACTAAATAATCATTACATAGATAATACATAATGAGTAATATAGTAATCCTGTGCTTGATAGCAATTCCATGTAGCTACAAACTCTGTACATTTTAAAAATAATTTTATCCTTTATTATTTCTCTTCTAAAATAGCCTATGAAATCTGAATACTGAAGGTACAAAGATTTGCAGGGTCTGTCTGCTTATATAATGAGTTTATTTAAATGATTAATTTATTCTTTATATAATATTAGAAGGATGGATAACCCTATATCAGAAAGATTGAAAAAATTTTGATGACTCCTTCTGGCAATGAGATTAAAGCACCTCACCCATTGATGTCTGAGAAATGATACTTCCATTAGTGCATAGGAGCACCCAAATAAACTTAAGTTCTGTAAAAAAAAGATTTACAATGAGAGGAGAAAACTCATTTGAGGAGTAAGTAGTTTTGTGTTCTGATGTGATAGCCTGTGAAAGATAAATTCCCAATAGAACATCCTGTCATCGCGTAAGAAAATCACAGAAGATTTTGCTGGGCTCTTTAGTGTGAAGTGTTTTGTTTAAAGCACTGCTTCAGAGACCAGAGACATGGCTCCTGGGGAAAAGTATTTGTTATCCAAGCTTGCTGCTCTGGGCTTCATTGCCAGAACCCTGATAATAGAAGCAGAGTATGAAATTCTACAAATTACCCTTGAACTCCACACCAACATCAGCATGAGTATATTCACACACATACAGAAACACTCACACATACTAAATAAGTGTTAGAAAATACAACAGAATACTATTTCAGGGTTAGAGAGATAGCTCATCGGATAAAGTGCCTGGGCAATCCTAAGGCCACAAGTTAAATATGGAAAAACCCATGAAAAGAAGACAACCATGGTAGTGTGTAGCAGTCATCCCAGCACTGGGAGGGCAGACAGATCCATGGGGATTTGGTATAACAAGCAGAGCCAATAACAGGCAAGTTTCTAGACAGTGAGGCTCTTTCTCCAATAGTAAGGGAAGGATCAGTAAGTGGCTTGGCAGGTACCTGCCCAATACTGCAGCCTGGGTGCTTCCAAGGAGGTCCACAGTGACCAAGGACACAGAAGAGAATTTCACCCAAATCCCCACCCAGTTAGGATACCACACAGCCAGCTGATGCAGGATCTACCCCTTCTCCTCTGCTCCCAAGCTAAATCTTCCTACTGGCCCACCTCCTCACTGGGCCAGAACAATGGCCTGGCAGATATCTGACAAAACACTGCAGCCTACATGCTTCCCAGAAGGTCTGCAGTGACCAAGGGCACAGAGCTCCACCTTCCTTCCAGTTCATTTCCCTACCTGGGTTGAACCGGTGGCCCACCCAAATGCTACAGCCTGAGAGCCTCCCAGGAGGTTCCCAAGAACCAGGATCACAGGAGGCCTGCTTGAATCAGAGACACAGGAGTTTACCCTCACCAGAGAAAACACTGTCTGCCTCCAAGGAAACCAGTCCTAACTCAGGTCACAGAGATCCACCTGCCTCCAAGGAGACTTGTTTCAGTCAGAGACACACAGGACAGTTAACACCAGAGAGAACAAGATAGTCAAAGGCAAGTACAAGAACATAAATATAAGAACAGAACCCAATATAATCTGGCACCATCAGAACCCAGTTCTCCAACAGAAGCCCTGATATGTAACATGCATGGAACGCAAGAAAAATGACATAAAATTGCATCTTATGAAGATGGTAGAGGCCTTTAAGGAAGATAAAAAGAACTCTCTTGAAGAAATACAGGAAAACACAGGCAAACAGGTAGAAGCCCTTAAAGAAGAAACAAATAGAATCCTGAAAAGAAATAGAGTAATATATAAACAAGCAGGTGAAGGAATTGAACAAAATAGTATAAGAACTAAAATGGAAATAGAAAAAAAATAAAGAAAATACAAAGGATATAAGCCTGAAGATGGACAACTTAAGAAAAGATCAGGAGTTACAGATGTAAGCATCACCAACAGAATGGAAGAGAGAATCTCAGGAAGAGAAGATACCATAGAAAATATTGACACATCAATCAAAGAAAATTCAAAGTGTAAAATCCTTCAAAATTCAAAGCTCCTAACCCAAAATATCTAGTAACTTCAGGATACAATGAAAAGATCAAACCTAAGAATAGTAGGAATATTAGAGGGTGAAGAATCCTAGCTTAACGATCCAGAAAACAGCCTCAACAAAATTGTAGAACAAAACTTCCCTAACCTAAAGAAAGAGATGGGCATAAATGTAAAAGAACATCAAATAGATTCAACCATAAAAGAAATTCCTCCAGTCACATAATAATCAAAACATCAAATAAACAAAACAAAGAAAGAATATTAAAAGATGTAAAGGCCAAGTAACATATAAAGGCAGACCTATCAGAATTACACCAGACTTCTCAACAAAGACTCTACTTTCTACTAACCCAGCCTATAGAGGATATTAGAACGAAATCCCCAACACAAGGAGGGTAACTATACTCATGAAAACAAAAAACCCTACACAGACCCCAACAAAACCAAAAGAAGAAAATCATACACATACAATACCACCTCTAGTAACAAAAATAATAGGAACTAACAACCGTGTGTCTTTAATATCTCTCAATATCAATGGACTCAATTCCCCAATAAAAAGACACAGGCTATCAGACTAGATACATAAGCTGAACCCAGCATTTTGATGCAAACAACAAAAATATCTCAGTGACAGACAGACACTACCTCAGAATAAAAGATAGGAAAAAAGTTTTCCAAGCAAATGATCCCATGAAATAAGCTGGAGTTGCAATTCTAATATTCAATAAAATAGACTTGCAAACAAAAGTTATCAAATTGGATGGGGAAAGAAACTTCATGTTCATGAAAGGAAAAAATCCACCAGGAGGAAGTCTCAACCCTTAACATCTATGCCACAAATGTAATTATACACACATACATAAAGAAAATTTTACAAAGCTCAAAACACACATTGAACCTCACATAATAGTGAGAAACTTCAACACTACACTCTGAACAAGACATGTCATTGAAACAGAAACTAAACAGAGACAGTGAAACTAACAGAAGTCATGAACCAAATGTATTTAACAAATATTAACAGAACATTTCACCCCAAAACAAGAGAATATACTTCTTCTCAGCACCCCATAGAACCACATTTTCCAAAATGAGCCACATAATCATACATAAAACAAGCCTCAACAGACACAAGAAGATTGGAACAATACCATTCATCCTATCAGATCACCATAGAGTAAGGCTAGACTTCAATAACAACAAAAATAATAGGAAGTCCACATATTCATGGAAACTGAACAACTCTCTGGTCAACTTTGTCAGGGAAGAAATAAAAATAGAAACCAAAGACTTCATAGAACTCAATAAAAGTGAAGACACAACATACCCAAACTTATTGGACACAATGAAAGCAATGTTAACAGGAAAAATCATAGCACTAAGTCCCTTCATAAAGAAATTGGAAAGCTCACATACAAGCCACTTAACAGCACACCTGAAAGCTCTAGAACAGAAGGAAGCAAACACACCCAAGAGGACTCAAAGGCAGGAAATAGTCAAACTCAGGGATGAAATTAACCAGTTAGAAACAGAGAACAATACAAAGAATTCACAAAACTAAGAGCTGGTTCTTTGAAAAAAATCAGCAAGATAAATAAACCTTTAGTCAAACTAACTAAACGGCAAAGAGACAGTATCCAAATTAATGACATCAGAAATAAAAGGGGAGATATAACAACAGAACCTGAGGAAATTCAAACAATAATTATAAACTACTACAAAAGACTATACTCAACAAACTGGAAAATCTAGGTGAAATAAATTGTTTTCTAGACAGTTACCATGTACCAAAATTAACCCAAGATCAGGAAAACTATCTAAACAGTCTGATAACACTTAAAGAAATAGAAATAGTCATCAAAAACATCCCAGCCCCCAAAATGCCCATTGATCATTTCAGTGCTAAATTCCACCAGATCTTCAAAGAAGAGATATTGACTCTCCTCAAACTATTCCACAAAATAGAAACAGAAGGAACACTACATAGTTCATTTTCTGGAGCCACAATTACTCTGATACCTAAATCATACAAAGACCTTAAAAAGAAAAAGAATTTCAGACCAATCTTGCTTATGAATATTGATGCAAAAGTACCCGATAATATGCTTGCAAATAGAATCCAAGAATACATCAAAATCATCATTCACCAAAATCATGTAGACTTCATCCCCAGGATGAAATGATGTTTCAATATACAAAAATCCATCAACATAATACACTATATAAATAAACTTAAGGAAATTTATTTAGATGTTGGAAAAGCTTTTGGGAAAATCCAACACCCCTTCATTTTAAAAGTCCTGGAGACATCAGGAATTCACAGAACATACATAAACATAATAAAAGCAATATATAGCAAACCAACAGCCAACATCAAATTAAGTGGAGAGAAAGTAGAAGCAATCCCACTAAAATCTGGGACAAGGCAAGGCTGCCCACTCTTTCCATATTTATTCAATGCAGCACTTGAAGTTCTAGCTAGAGCAACAACAAAAAAGATATCAAAGGATACAAATTGGAAAGGAAGAAGTCAAAGTATCACTATTTGCAGATGATATGATAGTATACTTAAGTGATCCCAAAAAGTCCACCTGGGAACTCCTACAGCTGTTAAACAACTTCAGAAACATGGCAGGATATAAAATTAACTCAAACAAATAAGTATCCTTCCTTTATATAAATGATAAACAGACTGAGAAATTAGGAAAACAACACTCTTCACAATAGATGCAAATAATATAAAATATCTTGGTGTAACTCTTACCAAGCAAGTGAAAGATCTGTATCACAAGAAATTCAAGTCTTTCAAGTCTCTGAAGAAATAAATGGAAGACCAGAAAAGAAATTCCTGCCATCACATAATAATCAAAACACCAAATGCACAAAACAAAGAAAACGTTAAAAGCTGTAAGGGAAAAAAGTCAAGTAACATATAAAGGCAGGCCTATCAGAATTACACCAGACTTCTCACCAGAGACTATAAAAGCCAGAAGATCCTTGGCAGATGTCATACAGAACCTAAGAGAACACAAATGCCAGCCCAGGATACTATATCCAGCAAAACTCTCAATTAAAATAGAATGAAAATCCAAGACATTCCATGACAAAAACTAATTAACACAATATCTTTCCACAAACCCAGATTTACAAAGGATAATAGATGGAAAACCCCAACACAAGGAGGGAAACTACACCCAAGAAAAAGCAAGAAAATAATCTTCTTTTAACAAACCAAAAAGAAGATAGCCACATAAACATAATTTCACCTCTAACATCAAAAATAATAGGAATCAACAATCACTTTTCATTAATATCTCTTAACATCAATGAACTCAATTCCCTAATAAAAAGACATAGACTAACAGACTGGATATTTAAACAGGAGCCAACATTTTTTTTGCATAAAGAAAACATACCGCAGTGACAAAGAGAGACACTACCTCAGAGTAAAAGACTGGAAATTTTTTTCCTGGCAATTAGTTCCAAGAAACAAGCTTCAATAGCCATTCTAATATTGAATAAAATCAACTTTCAACCAAAATTTATCAAAAAAAAAAAAAAAAGATAAGGGAGGACAGTTACTAATCTTCAAAGGAAAAGAATCTAAGAAGAACTCTCAATTCTGAACATCTATGCTCCAAATGCAAGGGAACCAACATTCATAAAAGAAACTTTACAAAAGCTCAAAATACACATTGCACCTCACACAATAATAGTGGGAGACTTCAACAGCCCACTGTCATCAACAGACAGATCATGGAAACAGAAAATAAAGGTACAGTGAAATTAAAAAAAACTTATGAACCAAATGGATTTAACACATATCTATAAAACACTTTATTTAAAACAAAATAATATACCTTCTCGTCAGCACCTCACGGTACCTCCTCCAAAGCTGACCATTTAATTGGTCACAGAACAAGCCTCAACAGATCCAAGAAGACTGAAATTATCCAATGCATCCTATCAGATCACCAAGGACTGAGGCTGGTCTTCAATAATAACAAAAACAATAGAAAACCCACATATACACGGAAACTGAACAATGTTCTACTCAGTGATAACTTGGTCAAGAAAGAAATAGGAAAAAAATTAAAGACTTTTTAGAGTTTAATGAAAATGAAGGCACAACATACCCAAACTTATGGAACACAATGATAGCAGTGCTAAGAGCAAAACTCATACCTCTGAGTGCCTCTAAAAAGAAACTGGAGAGAGCATACACTACCAGCTGATTAGCACGCCTGAAAGCTCTAGAACAAAAAGAAGCAAATACACCCAAGAGAGTAGTTGGAAGGAAATAGTCAAACTCAGGGCTGATATCATTCAAGTAGAAACAAAAAGAACTATACAAAGAATCAACAAAACCAAGATTTTGTTCTTTGTGAAAATCAACAAGATAGATCAACCCTTAGCCAAACTAACCAGAGGGCACAGAAACAGTATCCAAATTAACAAAATCAGAAATGAAAAGGAAGACATAACAACAGAAACCAAAGAAATCCAAAAATATCAGCCCCTACTACAAAAGCCTATAGTCAACAAAACTAGAAAATATGGATGAAATGGACAATTTTCTACATAAATAACAGGTGCCAAATTTATATCAGGATCAGATAAACCATCTAAACAGTCCTGTAAACCCAAAAGAAATAGCAGCAGTCATTAAAAGTCTCCCAACCAAAAAAAAATCCCAGGACCAGGTGGGTTTAGTGCAGAGTACTATCAGACCTTCAACGAAGACCTAATACCTATATTCTTCAAACTATTCCGCAAAATAGAAACAGAAGGGACACTACCCAATTTGTTTTATGAAGTCCACAGTTATTTTTATACCTAAACCACACAAAACCCCAACAAATAAAGAGAATTTCAGACACATTTCCCTTATGAATATCAATGCAAAATTACTCAATAAAATTCACACAATTACACAATAAAATTCAACAATTGAATTCATTAATTCAATGTTAATTTTGATGTGTTCTTGGATTCAAAATTTTCACCAATA
This sequence comes from Mus pahari, assembly GCF_900095145.1. Lineage (NCBI taxonomy): Eukaryota > Metazoa > Chordata > Mammalia > Rodentia > Muridae > Mus > Mus pahari. Next base: position 48,149,458 of record NC_034607.1, read on the forward strand.
CTACATCTGATAGAGGGCTGATATGCAATATATACAAAGAATTCAAAAACTTAGACTCCAGAGAATCAAATAACCCTATTAAAAATGGGGTACAAAGCTAAACAAAAAATTTTCAATTGAGGGATATCAAATGGCGGACCTGAAGAAATATTCAACATCCATAATCCTCAGGGAAATGCAAATCAAAACAACCCTGAGATTCCACCTCACACCAGTCAGAATGGCTAAGATCAAAACTCAGGTGACAGCAGATGCTGGTGAGCATGTGGAGAAACAGGAACACTCCTCCATTATTGGTGGGATTTCAAGCTAATATAACCACTCAGGAAATCAATCTAGTGGTTTCTCAGAAAATCAGAAATAGTTCTACATGAAGACCTGGCTATACCACTCTTGGCATATATCCAAAAGATGCCCTGTCCCCCAATAACACAAGGACAGATGCTCTACCATCTTCAGCCTCATTTGTAGTAGTCAGAAGCTGGAAACAACTCAGGTGTCCCTCATCTGAGCATGGATATGGAAAATCTGGTTAATTTACACAATTGAATGCTATTCAGCTATTAAAAGCTAGGACATCATGAATTTTGCAGGCTAGTAGATGCAATGAGAAAATATCATCCTGAGTGAGGTAACTCAGTCCCAAAAGAACATGCATGGTATGTACTCACTGATAATCGGATATAACCAAAAATTACAGAATACCTAGGATATCTAGGATAAAACTTGCAGACCATAAGAAGTGTATCAATCAGAAATGCTCAAGTGAAGAGGTTTCAACCCCACTTAGAAGTGCGAAGGAAATAATTATGGGAAGAGGAGGGAGGTGGACCTGGGTAGGAGAGGGTAGAGGGAGGGGAAGGGAACACCATCCTATATGGGGGAGAAGGGACAGGAGAGAAGGCCAGATGGCCAAGGCAATAAATAGAAATAAGCAGCCTCAGGGAATGAGAGGTGAGAGGTACTCTCTAGAGTATTCCAGAGGTAAGACACTCTCATGACTCATTGTGGGTGACCTTATCCAAAATGTCCAATGTTGGGGAAAAGGAACTCCAAGTGTCCACCTCTAGTAAATAGACAGGGCATCAAGTGTAGGGACAGGGATACTAACCCACAGTTAGAATACTTAACACAGAATTGTTCCTGTCTAAAAGAACTGCAGGGACAAACATGGTGAAGAGACTGATAGAAAGGAGGTCCAATGACCAGCCCAACTTGGGATCTATCTCATGGGGGCAGGGTGTGCACCAAGGCCTGACAATTCTATGCTATACTGTGTTTTCAGTCGGGAGCCTGGCATGGCTATCCTCAGAGAAACCCTACCAGCAGCTGACTGAGACAGAAACGAATGCTTAAACCCAATCATTGGACTGAAGTCGGGGACCCCTACGGTTGAATTAGGGGAAGGATTGAAGTAGCTAAAATGGAGAGTGACCCCATAGGAAGACCAGCAGTCTCAATTAACCCAGACCCCAGGGAGATCCAAGAGACAGAGTCACCAACCAGGAGCATACACAGGCCTGGCACATAAATAGCAGAGGTCTACCTGCTCTGGCCTCAGTGGGAGATGATGCACTTAATCCTTTATCACCATAAAGTTGTCAAACAGCATAAGTAATTGTCATAATTGTCATTGATTTCTTTAGATTTAACCAATTATGGATCAGTGAGTAGTTAAATGTGTTATGTCATCTTCATCTCATTTTAAAAGAAATTTATTTTTCTCTCCTCTGAAAGCATTAAGACATCTTCCTAAGTGATTGACAAATTGTTGGTTTAATAGTTCATAGTAGTCGTTGCTTTAGCAGAGGACATGGTTTGATTTCCAATACTCACCTTGTGGCTCACAAACATCCATAATAAAGTTCCAGGGATCTGAGGCTTTCTGATCTCATAGGATGATCTCATGTAGTACATATAAATGTATGCAAACAATACACTCATTCACATAAATTAAAATAAATAATGGAAAATTCTTGTTTATTTAAAGGGACTATGACACAACAAGTGAACATTTACACAAACTGAGTTTTAGCAGCCAGGATGTATCTTCTGCAGAGAGATTTCAGGAGCTGAAGCTGTGCAAAGGAGAACTGGTATTCAATAAATATCTGTGTCTTCAATGTAATTTGGCTATGGACCTAACACTGTTCTGAAAACATTCATACAAACACATCTTAAAAGACACTGACAATATCAGAGTCCACTGGATTTGAACATGAGTGAATCTACCTCTAAACCAGGCACATCGCTCTGTTAACTAATTTTCTATTTTAAAAAATGATTGTAAATAAATCAGGGGGGTGGGGGGAAACATTGACTCAATCCTTTGACTTTGCAATACTGATAAAATACTGATAACAAAACATGTTTTTCTTTTGTAACCCATTAACAAATTTCTGTACCTGTATTTTAACTTTTGTAGTAGACTCAAAATATATTGACTTACCACTAAAACTATAATAGAACACTCTGAAACCCACTGTACATTTGCATTCCCAGTGGTCTCCTATTCTTCATGCAGTTACAACTTATCATCTTTTCCTTTTTCCTTCTAGAAACTTTTCTTTGTTTGTTTGTTTATTTATTTATTTATTTACTTGGTATTACATTCAGGCTTTATTTAGTGGAGAAGCATTTATTATAAGATCATTATTTTAATCAATTATCTTTCTATTCATCCTGTATTTTTGATTAGCCAGTTAAGACAATAGTGCTTTTCATTATGTTTATCCTTATAAGTAATATTCAGTGACACCAAAGCAGAGTAATGGGTAAAACAGCAAAGATAAGGGATGGTGAAATGTTGATAATATCAAGTAAATGTTTGAGAACGTATTGTCACATGCAAACATTTCTTTGATAATTAGGGAAATCCTTCCTTCCTTTTTTTCCTTCTTTCCTTCCTTCCTTCCTTCCTTCCTTCCTTCCTTCCTTCCTTCCTTCCTTCCTTCCTTCCTTCCTTCCTTCCTTNTCCTTCCTTCCTTCCTTCCTTCCTTCCTTCCTTCCTTCCTTCCTTCCTTCCTTCCTTCCTTCCTTCTTGTATTCAGGTCATCTCATTGTTTTTACCATGTTGCATATATAGTACAGTTGTAGCTAATCTTTGTGGATTTAGATACTTATTCTAATTATCTTTTCATACTATATTTAATTATATGAAGGCATAAGATTGTGTAGGCTATGTACTATTAGTGGTTACCAAGGAAGAAACACTATCATTTAAACTATTTTATCTAATCAATGTCATTCCAATAAGAATAGGTTTTGGAAAAAAAATAGCTGCAATTTAGAATATTTATTAAATTGTAGAAACTTTCTTTTAACTCAAAGTTAGCTTTTAGTTCATCTTGTAACACAAGCCATGTGGTTAAAAGCCAATGGCTTTGTGAAATGTGTGTGTGTGTGTGTGTGTGTGTGTGTGTGTGTGTGTGTGTTCCTTTGATAATGTCTTTTTTAAAATTTATTAGTAACAATATTCTGACATTTGTTTGTTTGATCAACTACGAGAATTTTTTCTATGTCACCTCTACTCCTTGTCTGTCCTGAAAGGTCTCTTCTGAGAAGTCTGCTCACATGGCTTTAACTGAGGGCTGTTGGATGTTTCAGATGACTGTTTTATTTTCTATTGATAATGTAAATAGTCTTTGACTTGTTACAATGTGACAATTTCTTGGGATGATTAATGATATGAGGATTTGTAACTTAGACTCTTTCTGCATTTCACACACTAGATATCCATAAATGCATAGTAGTTTGAAACGCTTCCAGTAACTAATATTTAAAATAAATAATAGAAATTCTATTTTATCCTTTAGGATATTCAGCAAGCTACACCTTCCTATGCTTGATGGTAGCCCATGGGTCCCTTGTGCATTTATTTCACTTTTTAGAAAGTATTTTCTTCTGTGTATTGCTTCAATTGGTGAATAAAATTACTAGTCTTTAACATCACTAGTTATCTCTGCTTGAGTGAGTTCTGCCATGGAATCTTCCATAAATGTGTGCTTTAGCTCCCTAACTTCTGCTAAGTTCCTTCTAAAGAATAATTTATAACTTTATGTTTTCATTTAGTTATTAATATATGCTATTTTAATCTATTTAAGTTTTAGGATCATTATTGTGCATTACTCATCATTTTCAGGATAACTGAAGCCCTTTAAGCTTCTTTTACTATCCTCATTTTTTCCTGATTCTCAGTATTCATACAACCTTAAAGTAGTTATTACATATACAATTAAAGGCACAAAGCTTTATAGACCGGTGAAGATGTTTCTGTTGGTCTCCAAGATGATATGATTGCCTTCTTGATTTCAAAGCTTTGATGCCAATGGTTATACCTGGATATTTTGGGGTCCCAAATGGCATTAGTAGTTGGTAGGCTCGTGAACATAGTGGTGTTTGGTTGTGGTTTCCTGACTTGTCTCCATGTAGCTTGCCCTGTCTCATGAACCTTAATGAGTAAGTAACAACTAACACTAGGACATTAATTCACTCAAATGTGTACAGATTACAAGCCCATGTAGCCAGATATCCTATATAGGTGGGACTTCCTAAAAACCCTGAAGAGTCTCAGATTTTATCATTGAGCAGCTGCCTGCATTGGTAGTAGCGTTGCTGGTTGAGGTTGAAAGGAACTAGAATTGACACAGTAGATGACTTGAGCTCTTATAGCAAAGACCAGTGTACAGGGCAGCCTCTGGAGATAGGAAGACTTAACTTTTAGTTGAGTGACTATAGCTAAGTCACAGGTCAATTCAATATCATTCATTTCACCTGCAGGAACCTAAACAAGTATATGTAACCCTCCATCCATCAGGCAGCAGAACTGCTCTGACACTGTATCTGAAAGAGCTGGAAGTGCGGTACAGAGCTGCTCAGGGTCACTGCTGGAACCAATATCAGTAGCCTTGTTATCCAGGGCATGAGCTACGTTGTTTGTTCTTCCTGAATAAGACAGATGATGGTTTAAGTAGCAGTGTCTAATGGAGGAATCTACTAAATCTACATGTGATGGGTCAACTTTGGTTCTGTACCCCAAACTACATTCTGCTAGCCTGAATCCCCTTTGTAGCCTGCCCTCTCCCAATATCTTTTGTAGGTTTCAAGCTTCCATTAGGCATTCAGTGCCTCTTACTTGAATCTTAAAGATCTCACAAATCAACTTTTACCTGTGCTGGGATACAGAATGGATCATGCTGTGGTTAGAATGATAAAAGTGCAAATGTGTGAAGATTATTAAGTCTTTAATTAATTTAATAGTTGTATATGTGTATATATATATGTACATATATATGTATATATATGTAAATACACACACACACACACACATATATATATATATATATACACATACATACTATTATCTTTTGTGAATCAATGGTCCATAGTTTTCTGAAGTTGATTTCTGACGTTCGAGTCTTGCTGTCCTGAACACTATAAACAAGCAAAGCAACCAAAACCAAATTTAAAAAAAATCACCAGGAAGTCATCTTTCTTTCTTAATCTTTCTAGAAATCTATAAATCTTCCACCACACAAAATAAAAGTTGTGGCAGGAAAAGAAGCAGAGAGTTATTCTGATGAGCTTGGGCTTTCGATCTCCTCTCTTTGATGCACACAAGACCTTGCCGTTCTGGGAGAGTATGAAGACATGCCAGGCACAGGCTTCCTGATTGCGCAAGAGTCAGGAAGAAGAGTTTTATTTTTTGCTTTGCTCTGCTTTGCCCAGCATTCACTTTTCCCATTGCATAAGCTGCTTATCGACATTAATTTTAGCCTCTGGAGATATTTTGCATAACACAGAATTATAATCTAGTGTCTAAAATAGTTGCAAACCATAGTTTCAAATACATTAAGAAGATGAATCATTTCCTTCGCATGAGCCACCATGTTATTTGAAATGATTACTTCTGAGGCAGTAGCAATGCATAATTAAAGTCTCATCTGATGTACAGAATGGAAATCAATGGAATTAAAATGACGAAGGCTTCTTGTGTTTTTTGTGGAAGATGGAAGATAGCTATAGTTCCTTCTTGTTTTCCTTTTGAAGTGAATGGGTCTTGAGAACGATAACTATGTATTGCAATAGTGAGGGGAAATATTTTGGCATCAGAAAGGGAGAAATGTGCTCAACAATTTACATCCTTTTGGATTATGAATCCTTTAAAGAGCTTTTCTCCAGATATAAATCATTGGTTCTGAATCTTGTTTTTGTGTCTGATTTGAGTTTGTGTGTGCAGGCAAGCTTATACTTGCTTTTACTTCTCTCTTTAAATAGCTCCAAAATCAACATTTTGTGCCAATTCTGAATAGCAAAGGAAAATGGAAAAGAGTAATAATTTTTAACACATTTAAATTTATGAAATTATTGGATCTGAATTTCCCTGGTTTCTAATCTTAAAAACTACAGAAGTATCTCCATAAATGTTAATGAAACATAATCAAAGGGATCAGTCATGGTCACAAAGTAGAGATACAATCATGGAAACTAACAGTGTGACTTAATGAAGCCGTCTTAAAGGAAAGGCCTGTGCATTCAAACTCAAAAGAACTGTGAGAGAGGTTCTAAGTGAAGAAAGTATCAATTCTTCACCAGATGTGCTCAAACTAGAATGAACAGCCTTTGCCATGTGCAGGAATTCACTGCCATTTTGGTTCATTTTGCCATTGGGGCCTATCAGCATACTGTACACTTAGTGGGTTCAGAAGAAAGGTTGGGTTCAACAGCATAGACACTAATGCCTTACAGTACAGAACCTCAAGGTACAGGGCTATAACATCTGGATTTAGTAAGACTTAGATCAGCAAGTAGTTTTCTTCAAACTGTGATGTTTATGGCTAGCCTATAGAATTCAAATTCATGTCTTTCACACTTAACCTTATAATTCTGCCATCTTCGTTGACTTCACATGTAGAATTTACATATCTCCCAGTTTTGATGACAAATCCAGGTATGGTTAACGAATTCTGTAGTTTAACCACCAAGATATCAAGAGTGGCGTTGTAATAAAGTGAAAACAATGTCAGTTACCAGATGTTCACCGCATCTATATCACTAGATACCCTGAGAATGGTCAGTTTTGAAGTGATGTGATGCTGAACTTTGAGGGTCTGGCAACAAAACTGGCTACAAATGTATGGCAACAAAAAGTAAGGCTACAGAGATAAACAAGCTGCAATGACTAAAAGAGATGGTGTCAAATATATGCATGGACATATGTACTTGTAATTCTAGCTCTGTAGACATAGAAACAGGTAGTGGCAATTTTGGAATTTTAATTTCTTTAAAAAACACAGAGCTATTATCAGAATGTGCCTTCATTTTAATCCCAAATGTGGAAATATCAGGCTGCTTCCAACTGACCACAGCAGTTAACAGTGATTTGTCTCATGCTTTAGCCAAGGCATGGTATTGCCAGTTGGAGATAGTTTCTGCAACTGTGCAATTGTGTGGTGTTTGGACTTCTATGAAAACTTCAGAATAAAAAATATACGTATACCCCAGTAAACTGAGTCAGTGGTTGTTGGTCTTTTAGGAAGGATGGTTGCAGTTTGTAGGAGCCATAGTCAAAGAAGAAACAAAAGGAAAGGAATTAGATTCAGGGATCTCCTCTCTGTCTCTGTCTCTGTCTCTGTCTCTGTCTCTGTCTCTGTCTCTGTCTCTCTCTCTCTCTCTCTCTCTCTCTCTCTGTGTGTGTGTGTGTGTGTGTGTGTGTGTCTGTCTGTCTGTCTGTCTGTCTATCAGTCCCCTATATCCTTTATTTCATATGTTAGGAGGTAAAACCTGGATGATTAAGTGTGAGATAAAGAAGAATCTACAAAGTAGCAAAGACCGACTACAGAAATATAGTGGCACACACCTTTAATCCCAGCACTCGGGAGGCAGAGGCAGGCGGATTTCTGAGTTTGAAGCCGGCCTGGTCTACAGAGTGAGTCCCAGGACAGCCAGGGTTACACAGAGAAACCCTGTCTCGAAAAACCAAAAATAAAAAAAAAAAAAAAGAATAAAAATGAATGAAAATGGTGTTAACACAGACATTGTCATATGTTCTGCCATATACTATTTCTTACAGCCTTATGAGGCATCCCTACCATTCAATACCCCTCTTAAAATGAAACCACATCCTTAAAATTTTCCAAATTTACCTGAAGTAGAAGAATACAAATGTGTTAATAACTTGGCAAGGACAATGAATGGAAGTTCACTTGAGCCAAGGACATATATACAATTGATCTCTCAATTTTTTCAATATACGTATGAGTTTACCCATGATTTTCCTTTGTAATCCTCACTTTATAGAGATTATATGATGAGGTTCTACAAAAAAAAATAGTTTGAATTGAATTTCTAAATCTACTTTACTTAAGGTAGAAAGTATAGAAAAACGGTGATGTACTAGTAATTTTATGATAATAATATATGATATATAGCCACAAAGTGCCTGTGACATCCATTTATCACTATCAATATCTCACTTGATCTACATGCCAGCTGTCAGAATGCCACCTTTCGTAAGATTCTTCAGTTTAATGATTTTGCTCCTCGGGGCTTACTGGTGATCCAAAACCAAAGAGACAGTAGTTACCTGGATTCATCTCATTAAGGGTTCTTCAGCTCCCAATAGTGCAAACCAAGATTTGTGATGCCCCTAAAGGTCTCAGCTAAAAGTGTAAACACCATCCCCAGTGCCAAAGCATTTTGGATAATTTATGTACCTTAGCCTAGCATAATATTAATGAGTCAAGAAAGTGTATACCTGCTATGGAAATGATGAGCACAGGAAGTGAACAGTTTGAGAACTAAATATATTTTATTAACCCCAACCATTACACAAAAATAGTGTGCTTCCCTCATTTTCAGAAAGAAAACTCACTCCATTCTAAGAATCTTCAAAACCACTTCCCGAAGTCTTACTCAAACATTGCACCACTCTTAGAGGCCATGTGTAGCTATTTATGATGTATAAAACTATTAGTAAAACCCTACATAGGCAATGTTAAATAGTGGGCAAGGGGGGTCTGATCAGTACAAAACATATTCTCATATCTATTTGAGAATCCTTCTGCAGAGGTGACACTTGGACGTCTCTCCTGCAGTCATAGACTTAATAGATCTTCTCAGCCTTCACTATTGCTCTTGGACACAGCACAGGTGACCACACACCTTTGGTTTCAGTTACACATCTCAGTATAAGAAAACACCTTTAAATCCAGTGTCTTAAGGGGCCAATGACCTTTCTCATAATTCAATGTGCTTCTTGAGTCGAGCAGATTGGGTTTACTGTTCCATAATTATCTAAATTTATTATCTAAATATTATCTAAATTTCTTCATGCAGTTTTATTTGTTTAGAAATTTGGTTGCAGCTGGAATATCCAACATGATGTTAGTCACAAGTCTAGCAGATTATGCTGGACAAATATTAGGGAAAGTAGAGTCTGTCTTATTTGATCAATTTTAGCAGCTCTTCTCTTTGAGGATATTGGGGCATACAATTTAGTTATTTAGAATTAGTCTGATTCCTTTAAGTATTCTAACTAAGCCATGTTCAGTTAGATCCATGATTTATTCATGTCAGTGAGCCAACATCATTACCAAGATTCTATTGGTGACTTCAGGTTATTAAAATTTTCTCTCTGGATGGTGGGAAGAGAAATGCTCCTTCAAAATTCGTTCTTAGAATCGTTCAGTATAGTGCTTTCCTGACAATGTTTCTTGGCCTTGATGGTCTTTAAGAATGATTGAAAGACGCAGAATTCAGCCAAAATAGGAGGGTTCACCATCAGTACAGATCTTTGAAGTTCTCACTATAAATTTCTCCTTCTTTCATATTCCATTTCTGTATCCTCAACTAACCCAAACATTTATCGTCCAAACCATTATGATCTCCTCTCTACAGTGAAGCCTAGAGAGTAAACCTAGGCAAGAAGCTGTAAGTCTCATTGGTTCCCCCAAAGTGATGCTTTCCACCCATAGATGTAAAGGGATCCTATGGTACAATTCATTAAAATGCTTGCTCTTATATTTCTGTGGACAGAGCAAAGTATTTTCTTTATGACTGCAGCCTATAGCTGTCCCTTAATGAAATGTGGATGTTTTGGATACTTTATCACAATTTTACCTAATTATATATTAGAATTTACATTGTTTTCAGTTATCATTTTTTCAATACACTATGTAGTTTAAATTTTAAAAGGCATTACAATAGCCATAAGCCATAATGATGATATAAATATAGTAATGCACCTATTTATACATGATTTAAAATTTCATGTATTCATTGTATTTAGACAGAATCATAAATGGCTACTTCTTTAAGAACTTCTTTCCATCAGCCTCAGAAAATATATCACATGAACCTGCCCTCTGGGCTCTAATCTGCTTAACATACATGGTCCGTGGCAGCATCACCAGATCATCTGCTCATGAAATCTAAATATATACCAAGAGATATTAGGCTTTGTGGTTTTGGGCTGGTGAATAGTTCATATAATTATGAAGAGTTTTGGGTGAGAAGAAAAAGCAGGAATAGACATTTATAAAATAGAGAAAAATGTTTTCTGAAGTATTTCTGGTTCCTGATTATGTTTCACAATGAGTGACAACTGTTGTGATTTCCTTTGATTTGAGTTTAATAAAGTGTGTACATATCACCAATGTCCAATATTCTCTCTCATTTTCCCTCCCTTCCTTCTTCTTATTCTTCCTTTCCTTATTCCCTCCCTTCCTTTATCAATCTCTGTTACAGGATTCTACATTTATTAGTAATATAAAATACTTAGCACTGTCATATTGGTTTTAAAATTTCAGTTTTTTAAATTAATTTATATTTTACACTCCATATTTTATCCCTCCTGAACCACCCTCCAACTCTTCCACATCCCATACCTCTTCCCCAACCTCTGTCTTCACATGGATGCCCCCACCCCCACTCCACGTGACCTCTAAACTCCCTGGGGCATCCACTCTCTTGAGGGTTAGGTGTAACATCTCTGAATGAACACAGACCTGGAAGTCCTCTTCTGTATCTGTGTTGGGGGCCTCATATCAGATGGTGTATGCTGTCTGTTTGGCGGTTCAGTGTTTGAGAGATGTTGCGGGTTCAGATTAATTGAGACTGTTGGTCCTCCTACAGGCTCGCTCTTCTCCTCAACTTCTTTCAGTCTTCTCTAATTCAACAACGGGGGTCAGCTGCATCTGTCCGTTGGTTGAGTGCAAATACCTGTATCTTACTCTTTCAGCTGCTTGTTGGGTCTTTCAGAGGTCAGTCATGATAGATCCCTTTTTGTGAGTGTTCCATAGCCTCAGTAATAGTGTCAGGCCTTGGGACCTCCCCTTGAGCTGGATCCCACTTTGGACCTGTCCCTGGAACTTATATTTCTCAGGCTCCTCTCCATTTCTCTCCCTGTAATTCTTTCAGACAGGAACAATTATTGGTCAGAGTTGTGACTGTGGGATGGCAACCCCATCCCTCTCTTGATGTCCTGCCTTCCTGCTAGAGGTGGGTTCTGTAAGTTCCCTCTCCCTACTGTTGGGCATTTTCTCTAAGCCCCCCCCCTTTGAGTCCTGAGAGTCTCTCACCTCCCTGGTCTCTGAAGCATTCTGGCAGGTCCCTCCAACCTCCTATGTCCTGAGGTTGCCTGTTTCCACTCTTTCTGCTGGCCCTCAGGGCTTCAGAACTTTTCCCTCACCCAATACCAGATCAGGCTCCTCTCCTGCCCTCACTTGCTCCCTTGTCCACTTTCCTTCCTAGGTCCCTCCCTCTCTCCCCACTTGTGATTGCTTTCTTCTCTCTCCCAAGTGGTACTGAGGCATCCTCACTTGGGCACTTCAGCTTTGTTGACCTTTTTGAGTTCCGTGGACTGTATCTTGGGTATTCTGTACATTTGTTTGTTTGTTTGTTTGTTTGGCTAATATCCACTTATTTGTGAGTATATACCATGCACATCCTTTTGGGTCTGAGTTACCTCACTCAGCATGATATTTTCTAGTTCCATAAATTTGCCTGCAAGACTCAGGTTGTTCTTAATAGCTGAGTAGTGTTGCATTGTGTAAATGAACCACATTTTCTGTATCCATTCTTCTGTCATGGGAAATCTAGGTTATTTCCAGCTTCTGACTGTTACAAATAAGGCCGCTATGAACATAGTGGAACACATGCCCCTGTGGCATGGTGGGGCATCTTTTGGGTATATTCCCAAGAGTGGTGTAGCTGGCTCTTCAAGTAGATACATTTTCAATATTCTGAGGAACCTCCAGATTGATTTCCAGAGTTATTGTACCAGTTTGCAGTGCCAGCAACAAAATTCAGTTATTAAAACACATCCATATGCAATACCTTATTTGATCTTCATAAAGCTCCGCAGTCTGAACAGTTATTTAAATAATTCCAGTAATCCTTGAAATCAGTACAACTGGAGTAATGCTAACAAAAGCATGGTCTGTGTCACTTGCTTAGCAGCTACCTGCATTTCAGAATAAAATATACCAAGTGACAAATAGCTATTCTAAGTCATTTCAATTTTGTATAGAGAAGTTTGAAAAAGGCAGGAAAAACCCAAAGCCTTTAAACCTTTGGTAAGGGAAGCCACGGGGATTGCTCAATAATCTTGTCTCCAAATACATCAATAAACAATGTAACTTATTTTCTTCTCCATGTAGTCATTTTCTTTCCTAGTCTTGACTGTACTCTGAGATATTTCAACCTAAAATATAGTTGTGCATAGAGGAATGAAAAAAGTAATTGTTAGAATCATATTATAAATTTGGTTAAATCTCATAAATGTCACTTCAATAACATAAACAAACACATGTGCAAGGATTTGTTAAGGTTTAAGTTGTTTGTCTACTCTGAAAGTCATGTTGAATTTTTTTCCAAATATAGCACTGTTAAGATCTGGTGGGGCTCTTAAGGACAAGCCATGGAATACATGTAAGCAGCATTCCTTCATAGTCTCTGTTTCAGGGCCTGCTTTGGATTTCCCCATGATTATGGACCATTAACTGTAATCCACATCATCTCTTTCCTGCCCAAATTTCTGTCAAGCATTGTGTTTTATCACAATAGAAACCAACCTAAAATAATACTTTAAAGAGTTCTAAACCCATCAGTATTTTTGACGCAGAGCAGGTTGATATTAGGATGTATATTATCCAAAAAATCATCAAGAATTAATGTACTATTTATTAAGATTTGCCTTGACATAACAAAATAATTATTTTCTAATAATTATACCTTCCTACAATATAGTCCATGTTGTTTTTAATAATTTCAGTGTTACTGTCACCACTGGCATTAAAATAAACTTTCAAATTATATTTTTTTACTATATCTTAATAAGATCTATGGAGAGGTAGTAGTTGACATAACAACTTTCAAATGTGTTTGTAAATGGGAACATGTACTTACTTACAAGGCTTCAGTTGTAGTTTTAAAAAGACTGATTAAAAGCATTACCTCAAAAGAAAACTACATTTCTTGCTGTGCAGAATAATGGACGTGGATAAAGTTCATCTGCTGTTATATAAAGTTAAATAAGATTCTTTAGAAAGAAAATATTTGTCCATATAACTCTGGAGATTGGTATTTGCAAATGTTTCATGCTTGGTCATGAATCACCTTTAAAATCTGAGCTTAGTTGATGTCATTACCAATATGGTGTATGCACAGAGACAGTGTAAAGGAATGAGACTCTTAGTACATTTTCACAAATGTGAGAGTCACCAACTACATAAAATATAAACCTCCCTCTCTGAAACAGAATATTTAACCACCATTCTGTGAGGAAATAACACCAGCATACATCTGTATGCAGTTATTCCTTCTGAGATTCTGTGTGTCTTCATATGGACATGAGATGCTTTGGTGCAGATGACTTATATGATTCACAACACAGTGTGAAACCAAGAGCCTAAAGATATTTATACAATTGTTAATATGCAAAAGTTTTTCATTTAAATGTCATTCTCCATTATGTTTTCTGATCTCTGGACAGGATTTCTCAGATAAGATCAATGTAAATGTATTGATGAAATATTTATAGGTATTTTTACTACAACTGATTAAGAATTTTCTTATAAACAAGATTCAATTTCCATGTTTACCTCCCTGATGTATAATTCCCTGGAATGTACAAAGATTGGAGTTCCATCCCCAGCACCAGAAAAACAAAATAAAAATAATTAAGTATAAATTATAGTTGTAGACCAGAAATCAAAGGAACGCTGCCCTAGTGGTTGTATGCCCAAAGTAACCACCTTCATGCTGAAAATGAGTGACAGGGTGAGGCCATCCTTCTAACTAGGAGTCAAGTATTAGATGAGTGAATAAAAATAGGAAATAACATTATAGTTGTAAGTTAGCGGATTTATAAATGAATCCAATTATGTTTATCATAAGTATATAAAAGAAGCAATAAGTCTTAGTTAAGCATGATGGATGCAAATAAAGATGAGTCAAAAGATAGAAGGTATAACCTGGACCTGTAAATTAAATGCAAATAAAGCAAAAAACAGTAATGAATTTCTAAAATATTTACTTTATTTCTATTTGAATGTATACACATATGCCCCAACACCCATGCACTTGAATGCAATTGTGGAATGTGCTGGATTACCTGGAGCTGGAGTAAGATGAAAGATACACATGCAGGTGCCAGGACCCTACCTTGGTTCTCTAAATTCTTATCTTCATAGCCAGAAATTAGTGTCTTTCTCAACCCCCTCTTAAAAACCTTTTTGCAGTAGACAGTAACTACTGGTCAATGTGAAAGCTGAGTTCTCAGCTTTAAATGGGGCACCTCTCTCTCTCTCTCTCTCTCTCTCTCTCTCTCTCTCTCTCTCTCTCTCTCTCTCACTCACACATTTTTTCACACACACACACATGTGCACACACACCAATGCTCAGCTCATCATGGATGACTGGGCAGAAATATTTTAAGACCCAAATGGAATGGATGTCTATAGTGAAACAGTATTTTCTGGATATTTCAGTACACAAACTTACAATAGCTAGGATTGAATTTGCAATACTTATATAAGATCAAGCCAACCAAAACCCTAGCCTGGATGGAGAAAGGATTCAAGAAGTACAGCTTCTATCTGAGGAACAATTAGCAGCTCATGGCTCCTAAAGGAAAGACTCTCTTTCTTCAGTGCTGTAGACCCCGAGTGCATACTCATGTTCCAGTAGACATTCTTGCACACATGCACAGGCAGATGGCAATAAATAGACTCTGTGGGTATTAAATCTTAAAAAGAACAGAGAGCATATACAGCTGGAGGGAAAATGGATAGGGGAAGGACTAGAGGGAAGGGAATAGGAGATGGATTTGATCCAAACACATTATATGTGCATATGAATATTAAATCTTTAATAAAATATTTACCAATCAAATAAAAATGTTGAAAAATATCCCTCACTTAAGTGCTAAGGATCACCTATACCTTTTACTCAGCTTTTTTTATTCCCAAGTTTCAATCCCGTCAAGCACATCTGCACTTCTGAAAATTAAACCACGAGCGAGTATTTCAGTTTTCCTATGTCTCTCAGGTTTTTTCTGTATAGTAATATAAAACAAATATACCATAATTATATCAATGGCATTCTTCATACATTTATTTTTAGATATATACTAATATGCATGTGATCTAAAGTAGAATTATATATAACAGTACTATAACCATCTTTTTGGAACAACTTCCAGGAACAAATCTCTGGAATAAAAGACATAAGTAATACAGAGACAGCACATACTTGAGTCATAAAACATAGAGAAATTATTATGTAGTATGTTAGTAAACACATTCAAGAATTGGAGTATATCAGCTTTAGAATAATTTTCACAGTAAAGCATGTGCTTTGTCTTTAGAGAAGATGCCTAACCACTTCATTCCGTTTGTTTGTCTAGAAAGTTTAGCCCCTATCAGCATCCTGCTAATTAAGAATTCATAATTACAACAGATAGAACTGGTTAAAAGGAAAGATACGTTGTTGCATAGAAAATATTTACCATATAATATTTCAAAGGTAGAATCAGATAACTCTCCAATTAAACACAATTTACTCATTATTTATGAACAGGTCGTGTAGTTACATGGGATGGCTTAGTAAAAACATTGAAATCTATCATTCATAGGACAACTGAAAGTCCTGTCAATTTCAGGCAAAGTTTTATAAGAAACGATAGAGGATGCAGAAACAAGAAGAATAGCAGAAAGAAGGAAAAGAACTGAAGGGTCGAGATACAACCCTTCTTACAGATTACCTTAAATCTTCTTAAATCAGAGAGCCAATAAGCCAGGTGGATGAGAACAAAATCCCAGGGGAAGAGTAAAAAGAGCTTACAATCAAATACTAAATGAAAACTAGGATGGATGGCAATAGTTTTCAAGCAAGAGAATGAGACACCTGGGAAATACAGAGGGCTTCTTGGAATATAAATAGTGGTCTAGAATATCTTCAGGAAAAATTGCCCGACTTGAAAGGGCAATGAGAACCCTATCCATTATAACTCTATATCTCCCAGGCCTGTCTTTTGGGAAATTCTGACACTGAAAGTCTTCCATGAGCAAATAACAACTACCATAAATCTTTCAATTTAATGTCAGTGTTCAGACAATACTGATCAATACAAAAGTGAAGTACATCTAGGGAAGTTGCCAGGAAATTATGAATTTCTCAGAAGTATAAATGTCAGTTATCTGTCTATGCTATGGCCTTCTTAACTTAGAAATATAGATATGTTCATTTACTGAGATTAAGTAATATGATACCCCAGGAAACAAAAATTCGACTCATAGAATTTTGACTTAATGACTTAATACTCTGTCTTATCTGGGAACTTATTGTCAGTCCTTCTTGATAGACAAGTCTCCTTATTAACAGACCTGGAAGCATTCAGGCTGGCTACTTGGTGCATACCAAGGAAATGAGTAAGTCTTTGCCTTGACTAAGAAGTATCAATCCTGTACACTTATGATGCCAAACTGATAAAGTATATTTTTATTGTCCAGTTCTATCTTTTATAGGTAGCAATATATCTCTTTAGATGTGTAAATAAGAATTATTTTGATGATAAAATTTTCTAAAATAGAAGAATATAATCTATTTTTTAAAATAGAACTTTAACCTTGAAGATTTTAATGATCAAATTTGTCAAAGCATAATCTCAACCATGACAAAACTAAATACAATTTCTTTCATATATATTTTCATACAAAAACCCAACTTGATGGGTCTGTCATAAAGTATTTATCTTCAGTGTCAATACCTGACAATAATACCTTCAATTAAAGTATCTATTAATCTCTGATTTGTCAAAAATTAAACTAGCTATTATAAAGTTAATGTATTTAAATATTTTATAGACAATTTCAATAAAGTTTATGCTTCTTACAGAAAATTATACTACAAAAAACAAAGACACTTTTATTTTCTGTTTTGATATAACAGAAGAAAAACATCTTTTTAAAAAAATACCTAAGATTATGGTTGAAGACAAAATTTTAAAAAAATTTCCTCTGGAACATGTTAACTTAAGAATAATTTCGAGATAAAAAATGGTATCAATTTTCTATAAAATATATTATATAGGAGCCATCCTAAAAACAGAAAATGAAATAAACTCTACCAACACCACCAAAATAGTGAATGACAAAAATCAAGTAAAAATTGGTAGAATCCATGATATATGGAACCAAGTGTAGATTCTGAGTGTATTCCCTATTAACTCACAGACCATCATGGAAGATGAGGCAGAAAGAATATGAAAGTCAGAGAGTGAGACCAACTACTATAAAATTTTGTGGATGGGCCTGGTGCTGTTTGTATTTTGATGCTAATTCCGTTGTCCTGGGAGGGGTTGTAGATAAGAAGTGAGTCACGTACTCAGGTGACTTCTTGTAAACCAATCCTCTAATGAATAAAGGAGCCAATCACTGGGTGAGTAGGCGGGACTTCCCGGTAGGACATAGGAAGAGAAGAAGGAGGAGAGAGTTAGGGGCTTTTGGAACAGGGATAACTTAAGGGCAAGATGTAGCTGCTAGAGTTTCCCAGTATTACGACGCATCCCCTAGGATCTGACATCTGATGAATCAAATTAGTAAGGTTTACTAGGTTAGGTTTTAGTTGTTGAGCCTAGAGATTGAGTTGCCATAGTTTCTAAGCTAAGTTTGTGTGGTGTTTTTCTTCTCGTGATTCAAATGGGTTCCAGAGAGAAAGGTATGGCAGAAAGTGTGGATTTGCCTGATGTGTACCACAAAGGCCGTGAGGGCTTTAAAGCATGGGGCTGGGGTGGTAACGAGCCACCAGTGGAAACCTAGCAAGCTGGGTGGAGAGATCTTGGAGTTTTGAGTAAGAGTCTCCACCAGACAAAAAAAAAAACAAAAAAACAAAAAAAAAAAAAACCAAAACAATAGGTTGGCCTTTGCCTGCCAGTACATGGCTGACCAGCCCCATGGGGCAGAGAGCTGCAACAGTAGCAAGGGAAGTCTGGTGATCAAGAGCTTTTTTTCAACTGGGTGTCAGCTGCCGCAGGGTAGACAGTCATTGTGTGGGACTGGTGTGGCAATGATCCACCAAGGGAACTCAGGAGCTCCAGCCCAGGGATTCCGGCGAGTTGAGATCACCCAGCTGAAGACATGTGGCCTGTTAGTGCCTGGCAGTAGTGCTGGAAGCTTGCTAGTCCTTTTGCTTTTTTAAATATTTCCCAAAACACACAGTCATTGCACTCCCAAATTCACTGAAACAGTGGTTACCTGCACACGCCTGGCAACTTCAATCCAACCCTCATACAGTGGAAGCATTCATGAGGTCCTACCATTATCTAAAGAGCAGTTGATGAAGGTAGAATCCATAGTTTTGTTTGTTTGTTAGTTTGTTTGGCTTTTGTGGGGGTTTGTTTTGTTTTGTTTTGTGTTTTTTTTTTTTTTTTTTGGAAAGCATGAAATTGAGAGAGAAATATATTGGTAAGGTCTAGAGCAATTTAGAAAGGAAAAATTATGGATAGATATGGTCATGGTATTTTGTTTATATTTCTTATTTATGCATAAATCTATCAAAGAATAAATGAAAAATACGCACATGTGTTTTAGAAATTGTATAGCTTAGCTTAGTAATTATATTACAAACATTTTTGGGGGAAAGGAAAATGAAAATCAATGGTATAGCAAAGATATTATTTTTACCCCCTTGGAATGTCATCAATATATCAGCTTTAATGCATATCAGTAAGAAACAGTGTTTGAAGTATAACGCATATAGACATAAAGAATAGCAGAAAAGCTTAAATATATGATAGTCATGAATGTATTTGTAAGGCAGGAAGTCGGGGAAGTATGTATGGTCCTCTTTCCAAAAAGTGTAGGAATAGAGAAAAGTTTGTGATAGCTTTTTCTTAAATGTACTTAAATAAATAATATTTTTTATTTCTTTTTATAATATTCTTTTTTACGA
>NC_034607.1:48169380-48171170 GCF_900095145.1 Mus pahari
CCTCCCATTGATGTCAGACAAGGCCATGCTCTGCTACCTATGTATCTTGAGCCATGGATCCCTCCCAGTATACTCCTTGATTGGTGGTCTATGTCTTCTGAATACTGGGTGGTCTGGCCAGCTGATGTTCTTCCTATAGGGTTGAGATCCCACTCAGCTCCTCCAGTCCTTCTGCCAGCTCCCCCACCTGGGTCTCTGAGCTCAGTCTGATGGTTGGCTCCTGGAGCAGTGGGGAAGGAGAGGCTGGGTGGGGGTGGGGGAGCACACTCATAGAGGTAAAGGGAAGGGATGAGAGGGAGGTTGTGGGATTGGAGGGGCACTTGTGGAGGGGTAATTGGGAAGTGGGATATCATTTAAGATGTAAACGAATAAAATGATTATTTTAAAAAAGACTTGTTCACTGACACCAGTGAGTTAGTTAGTAGATAAAATCAGTTGCTGCCAAGCCTTATGACCTGAGTTTAATCCCATAGAACCATAAGATATAAGGAGAGGACCATTGATCCGCTGACTTTTACGTGCATACTATGGCATGCATATTCATATGTACAAATAAATATATTTTTATAAGAATTGGTTCACAAAAAAGTTGTTCTGTACTTTTCCCCACATACTTTCACTGCTGGTTCTTGTCACCCTAATTCCAACCCCAGTGGAATTTTTGAAATTTCTGTCCTTTTTATCATCTAAAACTATTAAATTTGCTTCAGTGCCCTTGAACTGGATAGCCAGTCATAGACACACAGTCAACAGAGGACTTTGCAGACATATGGATTCTCTTTCTCCACACTACAGTGGATAGTAGATCATGTGCAAGCATCCTGATGTTTTTATGACGCAGATGTGCAAGTATCCTGATGTTTTTATGACGCAGATCAGAGGCTTCCTTGAATGTCCTCTGTGTACAAGTCCCATTTCTTTTCTGTCTAAATCATTTCTCCTTTGAAGTGGACATTTAAATAATAGATGTAATTGTAGAGATGTCGTGAAATATAAATTATGGCCATATAGATATAAGTATTGACTATACTTTATAATTTTAAATTAATTTCAGATTCCATTAAGTAATTTTTACACACCCCTATGTGATCTGAGAAATCCCTCCTGAAAAGAGAAGGACAAAGTTTTCTAGTATCCTGAAAAAGAAACTCATATTCAGTTTTGATGCTTTGTTAAGATGAAAGTACATTTGTCCTAAGGATTGTTAGAAGACATGTCCTGCCTTGATCATTGGATTTATTCATATATATCTCTTTTTCAAAGAAAACTATCCAGAGTGAATTTATGATAAAGTAAGTAGAGGTAAAGACTGAAAACTGTTAAAAGCTACAAAGTGCCAAGGATGCCCAAGAGTTGACTGGAGACATAATACAAAGCACAGATACAGCATCTGTCTTTTTCCCTCTTGAAGGAAGGTTCTTAGTGAAGCCCACAGTTAAGAGACTTTGAATTTTAAAGTACTTTGTATTTAAAAAGATACTGGATATTTTAAAGGGATTGAACTTTTAATATGTAAAGACTGTGAGACTTTTAAAGTTATTTAACATCTTAGGGATGAATAAGAACTAAGGGTTGAGGCTTACTAGTGATGTGTTTGTGTGTCAAATTGACAAGGGATCAATTGTACTGGTTAATTTTGTGTCAACTTGACACAAGCTGGAGTTATCATAGAGAAAGGAGCTTCAGTTGGGGAAATGCCTCCAGGAGATCCAGCTGCAAGGCATTTTCTCAATTAGTGATCAAGGGGGGAGGTCCCTTGTGGGTGGTGCCATCTCTGGGCTGGTAGTCTT
>NC_034607.1:48173070-48205948 GCF_900095145.1 Mus pahari
TCACTCAATGTCATCATTTATAAAGTATCCTTACCCAGAGTAATCCTCTCTCTCTCTCTCTCTCTCTCTCTCTCTCTCTCTCTCAAAAAAGGAAAAGACTTTGATGTTGTTTATGATTTAAATTGAAAGTCAGTTTTAAGCATCCATCTCCAGTTAATTTCCTGGGATCTAGAAAACAATTTGACAAGCTTGTTTAGTTTTCCAACTAACTACTTTACCCTTAGAATGTCGAACCAGTCCTAAACAAGAGTTTCCATTATTTTGTCTTAATGTTACTTGAGTGCAAGAAAATGCTATAGGAAAATCAAGTGGATCAAGTTTACTAGAGGACTGGGTGAAAGAACTTTAAACCTTTTGGAGATGTCTTACTCACTGGCCTGTTAATCATAGGATGGTTTGGTAGACCTATTCTGAAGTAGCTCTTTTGTTTAACCTTGGGTTTTATTTTTCTTTTCTCCCATCATATTTCAGTGAAATAAACTCACATCTGAAGCTGACCATTGATTTGTGTGAGTTAGATAACTGTGGCTGCAAAAACCAGTATGAGAAGCAAACCCACGCTGTCCAATGTACATCTATTTAACTTATTCATCTTCAGATAAGGTGGATTCTCATCACCCATTACCCATGACTGCAGAGGCACACCGAGGCCTGTGTGTATCACAAAGGCTGAGGTTCAAGAGCGGAGCACAAAAAAGGCAATTTTGTTAAGGCCTGGATAGAAATGGGGGTTACTGTGTGTAACAACACCCTTATTGCTATTAAACAATAATAGTATTCTAGAATATTGTTATTTAATGAAATGATTTGGAAATAAACAGTTCCATCTAGAAGTGCACCCAAATACACAATGGGATGGACTCTCCCACATCAGTCATGAATTACTAAAATTCCCTACAGGCTTGTCTACAACTCCATCTTCAAGAGGCATTTTCTCAACTTAGATTGTCTCTCTCAGATGACTACAGCTTTTCTCAGGTTGATATCAAACTAACCAGCAGGGTTGGATTATGTCAACTGAGAAAAGTATTGATGTGTTGCCCTCTGAAGATTTACAAACACTCCACTGCATGAATAATTCTAATGCAGACAACTGAAGATTGAGCTATAATTCAATACACACTTAATATATTCTAAGTTTAATTTATGAATGTAGTCATCCAGAAGCAGTGGAAGCATCAACAATATCTAACATGTAAGTGACATATTAAATGTTCTCATAGTACTTCACTTGCATGAATCAGGTCATAGATTTAGTAACTTAAATTTTTATATTAATCTTTATTTCTATGCACTTCATTTTTGCAAAACAGAATTGTCAAAACTGAATACTTAAATAATGAAAGCTATAATGTTAGAACTGTGAATAAATAATCATATCTAAGTAAATTGTAAATTTAAATTACAATTTAAAATAAGTTGCAAAATATAGGAAATTTCCTTAATTAGTGATTGGTGTGTGATGACCCAACCCATTGCATGTTTGGGTGTACTTCTATATGGAGCTAGTTTTACCATTAATTATTTCATTAAATAATATTTTCAAATGTTTTATTATTTAATGCATGTGTGCATATTTATTTGAATATTAGTTTGTTTGCAGCAATTAGCAATGTTCATGGGGCCAAATATACCTTACATTTATTTTTACCTTCTTTTAAAAATTTTATGTATTTTTATTAACTGCATAATACATAAAAATTCTTCATGTAACTTTATATTGTACACGGAGAATCATCCCATGTCTTTTACATATTTCTACTTCTATTCTGGACCGCTAGGGCTGGGAAATTTGATAGTGTTTGGTTTGGTGAATAAAGGTTTGTGGGAGTCGGTCTGTGTTAATCTCTGTTCATATCATCCATGGCATCGTCCATGCTATAATGGGAGGTTTGAGTTGTGTCAAAGGACATAGACATGATGTTTAATAACTTGTTGACTCTTTACAAAACAAGTACACTAAGCCCTCATTTAGGGCTGTGTGAACAGAACAAAGGAAGAATTATTTGGGAAAGGAAATGTTTTGTTCTTTTTGGCTCAATAAAAAGCTGAAATCTAGAACTACTGAGCATCATAGAGGACACAATAATTCTACTCATGCTAAAAGTAAACTAATAGAAATGGTACAAAAGAACAGAAAATGCCTCTAATGGAGGAGATGAGGGCAGAGGAAAACTAAGCCAATAGCTGGCTTCTAATCCATAATAAGAAATCTTACTGAATGACTATCATCATCAAATTTCTCCTCTGTTCACCTAGAAAATGACTTGTCAAAATGAAAATGAAAGGATACAGGAGAAAATTGTCTACAAACAATAGTTTCATTTTTATTCATGCATTCACAGATCTACATGGACATATAATGTACTCTGACAATATTCTTCCCTAATATCCTGCCTTTTCCCCTTGTCTCACCTATCATGTCCTTTCTTCTTTCCAAAGGCCCACCACATTTATTTATGAGCATGGTTATTTACTTGTGCAAAGGCAACTTTCCTGGGGCTACCATAAAAAAATATGACATCTCTTCTCTGTTCTAGTAAATATTAACTATCTGTAGCTCCCCAGGACGCAAAGTGTTCTTCTATGATAGAATGATGGAGGGCCCAGTCTTGAGCTGTTTTGGTTTCATGTGTCTAGAGCCATGTCCAGAAGACAGCTTTTCAAGGCACTCCTACCTGATACCCTTCCACACCCCACCCCAGTAACTCTTACGATCTTTCTTCCTCATCTTACAAGATGTGTGAGATCTTAGGCCAGCTTCCCAGGAGGAATTTTTTGCTGGTACTGTAAACCTGGTCACAATGTCATGATTGGGAAGGTCACTGAGACCTAGAGCATTCCATTTGTTCTGCTCTATGGGCATAATGTTAAACCATGCAGTCTAAGTTTTTAGCTTATACAGTTTATACCTGCAGATTGGTGCTCTTCTCAGCCTTGATCAGTAAAGCATATGTCTGAAGCGGTGATGGGGATTGCAGAAAATCCCAACTGATGAAAGAGGTAAGAAGTGGTGGTAATCAGGGGCTCAGACTTAACACAGGACATCTTCTATAATTAGTTTAAGAGATGTTGTTTAGGAGACTAAAAGAATGTGGTCAATGGCAAGGTAACAGATTAATGACTAAGAACAAATTTTAAAAGCAGTCTGTCATGAATTCACATTTAGGTTCTTTAGAATAAAATTGTATTTATGTGTTCACTTTGAATTATACCCCTAATTGTCTTTTTATAATAAGTTTTCATTATTTGTCTTTTAAAAAAATTTACAAAGTAAATTTTTTTAATAATAAATGTCTTGGTATCCCTACAACATATTGAGGGATACCAAGACATTTTATTGTCAATTTTACTGTCCTAAATAAAATTATTCAAGTCAAGATTTTGATAAGAAGTCTTATATTATTCATTAAATTTTATAAATAACCTATTCATGACATTTGTACTTGACCTTCTGAATGAAGACTGTTTCCCCACCTTCGTCCATGTCCACAGCAAGCATCCTAGAATCACCTTCAACCCCTACCAAGATCAGATCTGCACATATTATCAAAGTTTTATTCTTAAATTTTCAGCATTGAATATTCTCTGAAAATCGTTCAGCCAGTTTTTCTCTTTTGCGTTGCCAACCAGAATCCTATAGAATCCTAGACCTTGCTTCCTTGGCAAGCTCCCCTTGGAATTTTGCTTTCAACCTCTGCCTCCCAAACTCTGTATCTTCGGTTATCCCTCCCACTGGAGGCCTTTAAATAGCTGTTACATCCTTGTCAGCACAGTCACCTTTTATTTTACCTTAAAATACACTACTAGTAATCATTTAGATAACAGATAAGGAACAATTCTTTAAGGAAATGATTTTAATCACTCTCAGATCATTCAGTAAGCCTATTTTCTTTTAGCAACTATACATAACATCTATCCACACAGATGACTGTGTGGATGGAACCTAAGAATATAACACAAGCTTCTTGGGGGTCCTGATGTCTGTCTTGTCCATCAATTTACTCTTAGCACCTAGTACAACCTAAAATCTAACAGGCCCTCAATAACTATTTATTGAAGTTTTGGGTAATTATTACGCAGTAGATTACAAATACTGAATGGATAAAAAGGGGATGTTTTCTGACCTCTAACTCAAATTTACAAATTCAAATTATTCGTTCATCCATCTTTGTGCTGTTGCTGGATTTTACTCTATAAGCCATGGTTATAGAGTAAAACCAACTTACGGCCTACAAGGGAACTGAAAGAAAACCAAAAAGTAAGCAGATCTAGCTTGTTAGTTTCATTGGTTTTTCTTTTTTTCTCAACTACTTTCAAAAGATATAAAAACTGAGGCGAACTGTCCACTTCTCGCTGCACCTTCAGACATTCACTGTGAAGCTTTCAATGTTTTAAGCATAACCCATCACGTTTTGGTATTTCTTCCCACTCTGTTTTTTTTTTTTATATTAATCTTTATTTAATGGTAAAGGAACTTAACATAAGCTGTACACAGTTAGAAAGTGTCTTCTTATCCTTAGGTTCATTGGACTAATAAAATGGCCACAAATTTTGGACATGTATTTGATTTTCTGGGTATTGTTGCTATCCGAGAACTTATAGAATACCTTGTTCCATATATTCATTATTTCCTCTCATGTCCAAAAAACTTATCTTACTACAAACAAAGGAAGGCACAGTGGTGGTCATGAGCATAGAATCATTGGTCTTGCCTTTTCACACCTCATCCAAGAGTGTCTAGAAGAACAGTAAAACATGCCCCACTAAAGAATCAGAAGTTGTATGATTGAATTGATATGCTTCTTAAAGAATTTGGGTAATCTGTTAAAGCAGCGATTTGTGCCAAATGATGTCTTCCCTATGTCAGAATACAGGTGCAAAATCACAAGGGAGGTAGGGAGGACAATCTTTTGCTATGAATCCAGGAAATCACTCTGAGATTTTTTTTTTCTGATACAGGAATATAGAGAACTAGTGGTTTAGGTTTTTATTTTTAAGGAAGTACAGTTCTGCAGGAGGAATAGCATAATTCCGTTGATTCAAAATTGAGACTGTCACCTGACTATCTTGAGCTCATTATGTCAATGAACGAGTAAGTGAAGAGGGTAATAGAAATACGTGTTTGTGATTATAAAGGATAAAATGAGTTTGACTATGTAACTCACATTATGTGTAACACAAGGGTTCCCTAGGATGTTTATCTTTCCCATATCCAATTTAAAGAGTTAATAGAAATGAACCATTAGAAAAAAGTCATCAGACATTCCAAGGCATCAGAATTAAAAACAATGTCTTCCGAGATTTCAAGTTTTCTGCTATTGCCAGATGAATTATCAAAATGAGTGCAGCTTCTAGCCTGAGGGAACTGCAATGGCCAGTATTAGTTACACAAACAACTTATACTAAAATCTAAAATAAGAAAGTTATACATGCTAACTTTAACTTTGATAAAATTTAAGAGAGGACTGCATTATCTGTGGATTACACACATACAAACACAGATATACATGCCCTTAGGTAGACACACACACAGAGAAACACACATACTCACAGAGATACATTTACACAGATACACACACACAGACACAGACACACAATGTATTCATAGTAGTATATTTTAAATCCTCTTTACTATATTCTCTTAGTACTTCACCTAAAGATCATATTCTGTATTGAAATTACTTTTTGCTGCAACTAATAATAGCAATACTATTATTGCCCAATGACACAGACATAGAACTTTATGGAATTCTGTGTTTATGTTTTTGGGTATGAAGATGGGTATATCTTTGTATGCAGGGCTTTTTGTTTGTGTGTGTGAGTGTGTGTGTGTGTATGTGTGTTTTAGTGTAACATGTCTCCATAACTTCACATGCTCCATCACAGACATTTAGTTGATTCCTACTGGGAAGGCACATGAGATCACTCAAATAAGTACTTATTAAAGCTGTTTTTAACCTCTTGTCACTGGCCAAATGTCAGTCAACTAAAGAGTGGATAAAGAAAATGTGGTTCATTTATACAATGGAATACTGTCCTGGCCTACAGGACAGTCAAACAGGGTCCGAGGAACCACCTGTGGAGAGAATGAAGGGCGAGAAACACAAGGACTGACAGCAAGTCTGATTGACCAAGCTGTCAAATTTTTATTATTCCCAGGCAGGTTTTATGCCCACAGAAGCAGGGTATGGGGAGGGGGATGATGCAGAATTTCTTTATTTCTGGGAGAATGCACCTGTTCCCCAAAGCAGGATATTGGCTAGGTAAAATGTTCAACAGGAGAAACAGAACAGAATGGGTTGCTAGGTACCTGTCTACAAGATCTATAGCTATTTGTTCTTAACTGGGGGTAGTACTTTCCCACAGAGGCCTCAACTTTTTCCCACAGAAATATCAACTAAGCTAGTACTTTTCCACTAAGGCCAAGATTTTGTAAGTAAGCACTTATGGCTGGCAAGGCAGTGTATGTGGGTTCATATCTGGGTCTTCAATTCTGTACCAATACCATGCAGTTTTTATCACTATTGCTCTATAGTATAGCTTGAGGTCAGGAATGGTGATTCCCCCAGAAGTTCTTTTATTGTTGAGAATAGTTTTTGCTATCCTAGTTTTTTTGTTATTCCAAATGAATTTGAGAATTGTTCTTTCTAACTTTGTGAAAAATTGAGTAGGAATTTTGATGGGGATTGCATTGGATTTGTAGATTGCTGTCAGCAAGGTGGTCATTTTTACTATATTAATCCTGTCAATCCATGAGCATGGGAGATCTTTCCATCTTCTAAGGTCTTCTTCCATTTCTTTCTTCAGAGACCTATGCTAGCTGGGAACAGAGACCCAGTGCTAGACCCAATCCCTCATAGCACATACCCCAGTTGCAGCTCAAACCCCTCCCCCAAGGTATTTAGACACAATCCAGCCCAGAGGTGAGATGTAAAGGGACCCCTGTAACCCAGGGAAGTAGATTACTGCCCAGTCAGATACCATGGTCCCTCCAGCTCTTAACTGTGCCTGCAGCCAGGAGTAGAGACCTCCTCTCACACAGTATGCACACCAGTGGAAGAGCTACCCCCCAGCTCAACTTCCCAGGATCAAAGGAAGGACAGGCTCCAGTCAGAGCTAGGGAGGCCAGATAACACCAGAGAAGACCACATGGGGAGAGGCAAGTATAAAAAAATAACCAACAAAAACCAATTTGACTTGGCAAAATCAGAACGCAATTCTCCTACCCCAGCAAGTCCTGGATACCCAAACACACCCTTAAAACAAAATTCTGATCTAAACTCTCATTTCATGAAGATGATAGAGGACTTTTCTTATTGAATATTTTCTTTATTTTCATTTCAAATGTTATGACCTTTCCTGGTCGCCGCCCCCCCCCCAACTTGAAACCCTCTATTCCATCCCTCTCCTCCTGCTTCTATGAGGGTCTTTCGCTAAAAAAATGCAAAAGAATACAAGTAAACAAGTAGAAGTGCTTAAAAAGGAAACACAGAAATTCCTTAAAGAAATACGGGAGAACGCAATCAACTAGGAGAAGGAATTGAACAAAACCATCCAGAATCTAAAAATGGAAGTAGAGTCATTAAAGAAAACTCAAAGGGACATATATCTGGAGATGAAAACCTTAGGAAAGAGATCAGGAGTCACAGATGCAAGCATCACTAACAGAATACAAGAGATAGAAGAGAGAATCTCAGCAGCAGAAGATACAATACAAGACATAGACACAACAGTCAAAGAAATTACAAAAGAAAAAAAGCTCCTATCTCAAAACATTCAATCTAGGACACAATGAAAAGACCCAACCTGAGAATAATAGGTATAGAAGAGGGTGAAGATTCCCAAATCAAAGGGCCAGCCAACATCATCAACAAAATTATAGAAGAAAACTTTCCTAACCTAAAGAAAGAAATGCCCATAAACATACAAGAAAACTACAGAACATCAAACAGATAGGACCAGAAAAGAAATTCCTTTCATCAAATAATAACTAAAACACCAAATGCACAGAACAAAGAAAGAATATTTAAAGCAGTAAGGGAAAACGGTCAAGTAACATATAAAAGCAGACCTATCAGTATTACTCCAGACTTCTCACCAGAAACTATAAAAGCCAGAAGAGCCTGGGCAGATGTCATACAGGCCCTAAGAGATCAAAAACACCAGCCCAGGCTACTATACCCAGCAAAATTCTCAATTACCATAGATGGAAAACAAAGTTTTCCAAGACAAAACCAAATTTACACAGTATCTTTCTACTAATCCAGCCTTACAGTGGGTAATAGAAGGAAAAGTCCAACACCAGGGAAACTACACAAGAACCAGCAAAAGAAACAGCAAAACTACACAACAAACCCAAAAGAAGAGAAACACACAAATGTAATTCCAAATCTAACAACAAAGACAGACATTCCCTCAAAGTAAAAGGATGGGAAAAAATTTTCCAAGCAAATGGTCCCAAGAAACTAGCTGGATATATTTCCTCCAGCAAGTCCCCTCCAAAAGATTATAGAACAGTCTAAACAATTGCTACCATCATGGGGAAAAGTATTCAAACATATGTAAAACATCGTATTTTTCTTTTAATTAAACCTCTGTAAGTTCATTTGGGGCATTTAAATTTTAAATTCTATGCTAGCTTTGCATCTGATAGTTTTAATAGAAAAAAAAAAAGTCGAATCAGTACTGGTAGCCTATTTTTTTTTTACCAAATATATTAAATTATT
The DNA here is from genome assembly GCF_900095145.1 of Mus pahari. Taxonomy (NCBI): domain Eukaryota; kingdom Metazoa; phylum Chordata; class Mammalia; order Rodentia; family Muridae; genus Mus; species Mus pahari. Next base: position 48,181,800 of record NC_034607.1, read on the forward strand.
AACACATTATATCTCCCCTCAAGATGGATACGTGTGGAACCTGTAAGACCCCAAACATCATATGATACAATAGACATGGTAGTGCAGAAGGCAGAAGAGAATGTTAATAGAGCATTTTGTAGACAATACCAAGAAACATTAAGTACATAATATTAGATTTCAGTAGAAAGCCATCCCTTCCCAGCAGACAGTTACTCATTAATGTAATACCTCTGAGCTGTAAAGAATCTGAGAACCTGTACTTCTATGGCAAATACCTGAATTTTCAACTACCTACCAGGAAACAGAATTTTAACAGAAGCAAACAGAGTAACAAGCCACTGTAAATAGTGGATGGTGTCACTCAAATTTCCACCATTATTATACTATAAAACAAGAAACCAAGGGATCTCAGTACCTTGAAACAACTACATTTATTTTTACTAACTATGGACTTTCCAGTAGACTAGGTAACTACGATGAATTTTTCTCTGCTTGCTATACCATTCATTCTGAGAACAGCAGTTATCCACGACTTACTCCTCTGGCAATGAAATTAATGATCACTATAGTGAAAGCATGAACAGATGGAACCATACACTACAACCTAAAGCATGAACCCATTATTGACACCATGTCGTTCCCTGCTTCTATTTTACTTGCTGAGTAGCTAACTCGAAAGCATAGGGATGCACTGCTTGTGGGGAAGGTTTGAGAAGTATTGACAGAGGATGTAAAAGTAACTTGAACAAATAAGTATTTCTTGAAACATCTGTGACTGAGGTGGAATTGAACTTCCATTCTCTGGGTCAGTTTCTCTAATTAAATCAATCTTTTTCTCATAGCAACCATTATGAATCTTCTTAAGCGAATTCTGCATGACAAAGATGACAGGAAGACAAACACTTGGTTCTAATTCATAGACAAATCAGTGTCAGATAATAGATCTGAAACTAGATAAACGCCACAACCAGGAGAGCTATGAGAAGTAATTCAATTTTACCTTCCTCGTCAACAAAGGATGTGAATAGCCCATTACCACAGAAAGGTATGGAATATTCAACTGTGAGTTTTAAATATAAATACCACTTTCTCTACATGTCCTCTTGGGCTTTTATGATGGTTAATCTCATTTGTCATCTTGGTTAGATTAGAATGATCTGTGATTCAGGCCTCAGGGAATGCAGGCAGAAGATTTTCTTGGTGAGATTAATTGGTTTAGAAAGACCTTTGCATTCTGTGTGGCACCATTATCTGCGCTCAGATCCTGGACTGTAGACAAAGGATATGAGCTATACACGCATGCACTTGATCTCTGCTTCCTGATTAAGGATACAATTGGATGCTTCAATCTCCAGCTGTAAGACTTTCGTGGGGAGCCCTCCCCACTTTAGTCTCGAGAAGGCGAAGCCCAAAAACCACGAATAAACCATCTTGATGTAAAAACACGAGGTAGTTTAATGGTGGAGCTCTGGGCTGATGTGTAATGTACCTCACTCAGGAAACAGAAGCACCGACCACGGGCTGGAAAGCTAGGGGTTTTTATGGGGGAAGGGGAGAGGCTAGCAAGAATTGGCACAGTTACACACTATTGACTCAGCAGAATGATTACAGGTCAGCAAGTTAGGATGTCAGGAACCTGAGGGGCAGGTCAGCAGAACATCTGGTTACTGTGCTCGGACTTGCCTGGGTCTGCTAGGTTCCCAGCCTCAGGCTTCTAAGCTCACAAAGCAACTCTCTGGACATAAGTTACATGAATCTCAAGCCTTAAATTTCATTTTAAATTTCATTTCCCTTCACAGCAACTATAGTTTCTTCACCATGGTAGATTATAACCTGGAATCATGAACAGCACCAAGTTCTTTCACCCTTCAGTTGATTATATTCTAGCACCAGAAAAAAGAAATCAGGCTGCTTCCTGCCATTTTCTTTATCTCCTGGAATCTTAGCCTTTATTTTTCATTCCAGACACTGTTAGAAGTAATTAGATGCAGGCCTGCTTGGTTTTAAAAGTCTGTTGACAAGCTATCAGGAACCTCTCGCTTCTTCTCACTACTTTCAGACTTTGATAAAATGTTCTTTTTTCAAAACAGTCATTACTTAATTTTGCCTGTGAGAATAATACATCCAGCAGGCAGAGGCAGGAGATGGAAGGAAACAGTGAATAAATTCAATATTCTGTCCATCCTTTTATCCTGAGAACTGTTAGAAGGCACTGGTTTTCCATATGTCCTGATGGAATACAGCCTACAGGAATCTGTGGTTGTGCATCTCTACTGACAAGCACTGTTGGTGGTGAAATATGGCTGCCATATTCCTAATGATTTGTTCGTCTCTCTTCCCTTCTTTTCTCCACTTTCTTGTGCTAGAATTGCATTTTTACCAAATTGGTGGCAATAAATCCTACATGAGCTTCTATTTCTACACACACACACACACACACACACACACACACACACACATTCTACTGAGGTACATTATTCATAGCATACAAAATTGAAAATTCATCTCATACCAGCACCATTTGTATTTTCCATAAGTTGTTGAAGGGATGGCTAACAAGGAAAGCAAATTAATAGTCACACATTTGAAAAGAAAAATAAAGAATATTGGCAAGTAAAGATATAGCATTTCAGATAAGGTGTATAAAATATTTATTTTCTAAAACATTGCCACTGTTATTGTTCTGTGATAGGTATTAGCTACTCTGCATTTGCAATATGTCATTTCAGATAATTTTAGTTGTATTCTCTTCAGCCGAGGTGGACTGTCACCCTTGCTCCACATTCCTGCCAGCATGAGTCATCACTTGTGTTTTTGGTTGTGAATCGATATACCTCAAGACCCAGCTATAGCTGGGCATACACCCAAAAGATGCTCCATCCTACCACAAGGACACTTGCTTACCTATGTTTATAGCATCTTTATTTGTAATAGCCAGAAATTGGAAACAACCTAGATGTCCCTCAATCGAAGAATGGATGAAGAAAATGTGGTATATTTACACAATAGAGTGTTGCTCAGCTGTTAAAAAAAAAAAAAAAAAAAAAAGGAATCAAGAAATTTTTAGGCAAATGGATGGAACTAGAAAAAAGACACCTTGAATTAGACCAGAGCCTAGCATAATCATCATCATCAAAACTTTATCAAACAACTGATGGAAACACATGCAGAGACCCACAGCCAAGCACCAAGCAGAGCATGAGAAATCCTTCTGGAGGAGGAGAAGAAGAATTACAGGAGCTGGGGAGGTCAAAGACAACACAAGAATAGAGTTCACAGAACCAACTAACCAGGGCTCACAAAGTCTCAGCGACAACGAAGTAACAATTTGAGAGCCCATAGGGGTCTCACCTAAGTCCTCTGAATATATGTTAACATTGCACAGCGTGGTCATCTTGTGGGACTCCTAATGGTGGAAGTAGAGGTGACTCTAATTTTTTTGTCTGCTTTTGGGACTCTTTTTCTCCGATTGAGTTGTCTAATCCAGCTTTAATAGGAGAGGATGTGCCCGGTCTTACTGTATTTGATATGACATGTTTGGTTGATATCCCTGGGAGACCTGACCTTTTCTGAAGAGGAACTAAGAAGGAGTGAATGGGGGGTAGGAATAGGGAAGAGGGACTGAGAGAAGAGGAAGGAGGGGAAACTGAAACTACATTACAGAATGTAATATACAAGAGAAGAATAAATTTTTAAAAATTGTTTAATTTTTAAAAAGAATAAAGAAAATAATATTAAAATTACATATATAAAAATATTGTTAATTCCTGTTGAACTACCCTGTATACATCAATAATGCAAGAGAATAAAAATATTGATTAGGTATTATACAGTTATATATTAACACACATACACACACACACAGAGAGAGAGAGAGAGAGAGAGAGAGAGAGAGAGAGAGAGAGAGAGAGACTTAGTCAGGGTTTCTATTCCTGCACAAACATCATGACCAAGATGCAAGTTTGACAAGACAGGGTTTATTCAGCTTATACTTTCCACATTGCTGTTGATCACCAAAGGAAGTCAGGACTGGAACTGGAGCAGGTCAGGAAGCAGGAGCTGATGCAGAGGCCATGGATGGGTGCTGCTTACTGGCTTCCTTCCCCTGACTTGTTCAGCTTGCTCTCTTATAGAACCCAAGACTACCAGCCCAGAGAAGGTGCTACTTACAATGGACCCTTCCCCATTGATCACCAACCAATAAAATGCCCCATAGCTGGATCTCATGGAGGCATTTCCCCAACTGAAGCTTTTTTTCTCTGTGATAACTCCAGTTTGTGTCAAATTGACACACAAAAACAGCTAGTACAATTGGCCCCTTGTCAACTTGACCCACAAACACATCACTATTAAGCTTCAACCCTTACTTTCTTATTCATCCCCAAGATCTAAATAACTTTGAAAATCCCAGTCTTTACATATTAAAAGTTCAATCCCTTTAAAATATCCACTATCTTTAAAATTTCAGTCTTTTAAAAATTCAAAGTCTCATAACTGTGGGCTCCACTAAAATACCTTCTTACTTCGGGGTGGGGCGGGGTGGGGGAATGGTCACTGCACAGTCAAAAGCAAAAGCAAAAGCAAAAGCAAATTCCAACCATGCAATGTCTGGGATCCACTCAAGATCTTCTTGGCTCCTCCAAGGGCTTGGGTCACTTCTCCAGCTCAGCCCTTTGTAGCACACACCTTGTCTTGTAGATTCCAGATGCCTGTACTCTACTGATGCTGCTGTTCTTGGTGGTCATTCATGGTACTGGCATCTCCAAAACACGACTGTTGTCCACAGTAACTATGCTTCACCAGTAGCCTCTCATAGGCTTTCTTCATGGTACCAAGTCTCAGCTCCTTTACATGATCCCTTCAGTCTTGGGCCATCAATTGCAACTGAGCCTGCATCTTCACCGATGGCTTTCCATGACCTCTCACAGTGCCAAGCCTCAGCTGCTCTTCATGACCCCTTCATGCCTTCAAAACCAGTACCACCTGGGTGACTCTTCCACATTACCAAGTCCTCCTGCAGCAGGAGGTACAACCTTGGCTGTCTCTGAAACACAGCCTCTTTGTGCTCTCAGAGAACACTTCCCAAAAGATTTCACCTCGATGATGCTGGTCTCTTCTTCTACTTCTTCTTCTTTTTTATTTATTTATTTATTTATTTTTTTGAGTGTTTACTGTTTGGATTTAATCAAATATAAAATATTTCATCAAATTACCCAGGAGAATCCAGGTAGCAGAAGTATATAACATACCCATTTCTCCACAAGGTCTCAAATCAGTTTTACAAGGATATATATATATATATATATATATATAGATAGATAGATAGATAGATAGATAGATGTAGATATAGATATAGATATAGATATAGATATAGATATAGATATAGATATAGATATAGATATAGATATAGATATAGATATAGATATATAAAATACCATTTAAACCACTTACACTTTCTATACTGAAGAACTCTAGTATAGAAATAGTCTTTATGGTGCTGAGGTAACATTAGGACCCTCCCCCAACATGACTACATAGGTGTTTAAGGATAAATGTGAACATGATGTGAGGTCTCAAGTCAGTCAATCCCATTTGAATCATGGGTTCAAAGCAGCATATTAGACAAGTGTAGAAGGAGGTAACTTCACTGAACCTGTGTGTGTGTGTGTGTGTGTGTGTGTGTGTGTGTGTGTGTGTGTGTGTGTGGAGGTGGATATATATATAGATATATATAAAAATATATATATATATATATATATATATATATATATTCTTCCTATATTAGTTCTGAAAGAGTGATTTGTGATTCATTTCTTGTTTACATCATGGCTTAATTACACAAGAATGAATACTTACATAGCAATACTCAATTGTTTAAACAAGTTAGCTTTTGCCAGTCAAATACTGTAGAGTACCTTAGAGAATATTCCTCTTCTGACCTCAGTTCTTTCAAAGAAGTTCATGTGGGGATTCACTGAGTGCTACAGGAGCAGCAGAAAATCATGTGCTTTAGCATCTGCCTAGATGTTCAGACCAGCTGACTTTACCTGTTTATTAATTTCCAAAATTTTAGCAATTTTGACACATAGTTTCATTGTGCTGTTTATTTATTTATTTATTTATTTATTTATTTATTTATTTATACAAGGTTTTACTACATACCCCAGGCTTGCCTCAAATTGAGGATCTTACAGCCTCAGCCTTTAAACTACAGGAGTGCTGAAAGGTCCACATCACCATACCTCAGCTCACTGTGATATTTAAATGAGATAAAATAGAATACTTGGAGTACTTCTTCAAACAATTGCTTTCCTGAACACCAAGCACAACGTTCTGCCTCATGTTACAAAGAAGACTAAAGATGATTCAAAGAACAAAATGTCCCATTATTTAGTCTAAATAGATATTTATAAACCACTTTAAGAAACAAAGTTCTCACAACTATAAATAGATCTTCCAAATGTAAGAAATGGAAGTTTTACTTTTGTTTGCATACAATTAGATCTTTGAATGCCACCAAAATACATTTGCAATGGAGACTTTCTGTAAAATAAGGCACATATGACTGATAATGATGCTGTCGAGAATCAAATCCTGTCTTCATCCCTCCCTAGCTATAAAGCTTTCTAGGTATGTGATCTAAGATTTTATGTCTTCTCTATTTCCGTTAATATTTCAAGCACCCTGTTCAGAACCACTCAAAATCTTCCTGGCATGGTTTTCAACACACTGGATGGATGGATAGAAATAAAGTCTATTTGTAGAATTAACTCATAGAAAAGAAATCTGCACTTGACCCAGCTTCCATCTTTTCTTCATAAACTAAGGCAGGCTGAAGCATGGGTTGTGAAAAGCAAGACACCTTGCTTTGTGGAACCACAGGCAAGTGGCTACAACAGGGGTGGGACAGTCTCTGGTATACAAGCAGCCCAAATGTACTCAGAAAAAGGAGATGAAGGCTGAAGTAAACATTAGCTCTCCTAAGGGAGGCAATGAGTCCTGTCCTTGAGTCAGCCATGGGGGATGAAGTACTTTTGCAAGTCATTTCTACAATGTAACTCTGGGATTGTTTCCAGAACTTTCTGAGAAGTATTCTTTACAAGCTGCATTATCATCTGCAGTAAATCCCATAACACTGAACCCTGACCATTAGAGATGATATAATAATTAACACTTCAGGGTTAATTAAGATTAAACAGAGAAACTACTTAAATCGTTGGCCCCAAAACATATTCCATCATTAGCAATAATTATTCAAACCTAAATAAATTCCAGAACACTTGAATATCGTCCCATAAGAATAAGAGCATGTTATTACAATACAGAGATTAATATGCATTTGACTTTCATGTAATAAAGATGAGCTAATGTATAATAGACATTAAAAGAGTTACACATTACACTACAAAATCATTTAATACATACTTTCAAATATTTTTTCACAGATTCACATACTTATATGGTGAAATTTAATTATTTTTATCCTAATCCTCCTTTCTCATTCCCCTCTCCCATCCCCAACCCCCGACCCCAGTTAGAACTCTTTTTTTTTTTTTTTTTTTTCAACTTGTCCCTGGCCTTCATTTTTGTTTGTGGCTCACTAAAGTTAATTGTAGCTCATTAAAGGCTGTTGTCTTCATATCAGTGATGAGTAAATCAATTTCAGTCTTTAGTATTGCCAAATAAATAAAATGTGTATCGTGTGTATATAGGTAAATAAATTTTTAATAGGTTTTCAGCGGTCCATTAACAAATAATACAAATAACTTCATTAGCAATAACATTATATAGTAGCTTTATTCGTTGTTGTGGCTTGAACATTGTTCCTCTGAGAAAGGCTTTCTTGCCAATGTGTCAAGATTGAAAAGTGTACTTTAAGAAGCATGACATCATGATGAATGGTTGGTCAGGTCATGAATGAGTACCTTTGAAACAAATTAATGTCAGTCTTTTGGAGTCATTACAGAAGGGAAATTGTAATCTCTTCCTCCTTCTATGCTGTAGTCTGTCTCATTGCTTGAACCCTTCTATAATCAGTTGGTCCAATTTCATTCTCCTGCTGTTTGATAATGCAGTCATGGTGCCCACCTCCCTAGGGCAGTGTAAGTACCAAGATGCTTGGATCTTCTCCCTATCGGGATCCTGACACAAATAAACATCTTATAGGTAGGTCATCTATTATGTATTGAGGAGTTAAAGGAAGGACTAAAGGAGCAGAAGGGGTTTGTGATCCCATAGGAAGAATAACAATATCAACCAACCAGACCCCACAAAGCTCCCAAGGACCAAACCACCAACCAAAGAGTACACATGGAGGGAGTCATGGCTGCAGCTGTATATGTAGCAGAGGATTGACTGATCTGGCATCAGTGGGAGGGGAGCCTCTTGGCCCTGTGGAGTTTTCATAACTCAGCATAGGGGAATGCTAGGATAGGAGGTTTGTGGAGGGGAAAATGGGAAGGGGGATAACATTCAAAATGTAAATAAATAAAATAACAAATAAAAATATAAAATAAATAAATAAAAAGTTTAATGTATAATTATATATTATCTCACTAATATTATAATAATGACTAACAAAACATCATTACAAAATGCTATTCATTCATTATTTGTATAAATTATATATTTTCCTATGAAAATATGAATTATATAATGCAATTGAGATAAGATGGGAGCAGTATAAGAAAACAAACAACTTACAAACTCTGGTCTCTTAAGCTGTTGTTTATTGAAAACATGTGTTCTCTATTCCTCGCGCCTCATCCCTATGCTAGATCACTAGATTTTGTTCTAAAAGTTCATTTTAGGCCATAAGACATGGTTGTTTACACAACCTAAGCCCATTATGAATATATGAAGTACAGAGAGCAGGGTTCAAGCTAGCTACACCAATGGCAAGTGGGGAGATAGTTTCCTGAGAAACTCTTTGCCCCATCAGATGCCTTGGCTAAGGCCACAGCATCAACTCAGATCTCAGATAATCTATACAAGCAAAATCACACCTGCCTCAGAATCAGTGTATCTCCCACGGTGTTACTGAGGAAAAACCCAGCTAGGCCCTCAAGCTTTAAATGCTACTGGGTAACTTTAATCACTAATCTTGGAAGCTATATATCTAGAGAATACAGTTCAAAGTTCTTAATAGGTTTACTGTCTATAACAGTTCTGAAAGATTGATTATGATCGGCATCTTTTTCTTCCATTGAATCTATCTTATTTGCTGTCATAACGCTTAGGTTAAAAACTACTCAAATCCACCTATAGACATGTCAATGTGTTGTGTAAGTCTATGATTCAAGGTAAAAATGGTCTAGAGCCTGTTAGAGCTGATAAGGTGTTTCCTTAATGACACCTCTGTGCTTCAACAGTAACTCAAGCACCACTAATCTCTCCCTCAACCTGAAATCAAGGATCAGATCAAACTAGGACAAGATATTTATATTAAGCCATAATCCCAGCTGTAAGAGTTATTCAGAATGCATAAAGATTTAAAGAGAAAAATACCATTTAAAACAACAACAGTGGACAGTACAGTCCTACAAGGCTAGCATCCTGAAAAAAAAAAAGTTGCCTGTTTATTCAGTGAATGAACAGCCATGTCACCATTTCAACCAGCATTAGTTCCCTTATGCTCAGAAGGCAAAGTCTATGTACTTCTCATACTTATTATTAAGTGTGGAACATAAGATAAAATATATAGAAAGCTTGAGTGGGTAAAAAATTATAAACAAGATGTTTAGTTCAAAGTATGGGATCTTTCACTTTATAAATTTCATTTTAAGATGTAAAAAGAAAGCATGTTAGACATTTGAAGTATTAATAATCTCTAAAATAAATACATCATGACAATTCTTACGTAGGCAAAATCATGAAATAACTAACTTGCCAATACACTTAAATTTTAAAACACATCCCTACCAACAAATCCAGTGAAAGAATTTCTGTAAGGTAAATTGATTGATAGCATTAAGTTTAGGTGACACTTTTGAATTGTTAATTATAATTTGACTAATAATTTTAAAAAGACAATTGAAATTTATTTAACACTTTAAAATACTTCTAAAATAAAAAACGTTAAAATATTATTATGATTCGATACTATTTGGTTCATGACTGCTTTTATTTAAAAAAATGAAAAGATACTGGTAGCAATTTTATTATTTTCTCAAAGAAATTGAAAAAAAATCACCAAGTTATCTGACTAGATCCTATTCCCTCAAAATAACTCACTGTACAACAGACACTATGGCTTTATAGGCTACACTGACAAGAAAATTCCAGATAGCCCCCACAGTATCTTGGGTCCAATTGTCTTAGATGTGCATAATTGTTTAAAGAATTAAGCAATACTAGTACTGGATTTAAAATGTCTAAACATCCAAGGCTGCTATTGTGATGACAAAATGCTGCCCAGTTATTAAGATTTGAGATTAGCATGTCTAATAAGAGATTATGCAACAATGCTAGGGAAAAAAAAAGAAGTTATATTTGAAAATGTCATAGTATGATTAAAAGCATGTCCCAATGAATAATTACTAAGTAGAGTTTGAGCAGAGCAAACTAGATATCACTACCTAATTAGTTAACTTTGTTAGCCACCAAACATTACAAAGGCTACCAAAACAAGCATAGAGAATGTTAAGTAATTGAGCACAGGAACAATTATAAAGTTGCTGCACATAGGTATGAACTTATTATTCCATTGTGCCTTATTCCTAAATTCTGATTGGGAATCATTTAAGTAGAAATCAAGATGGTAAACAATGCCCCCAAATAGAAAAATACTTTAAATACTTAAACCAAATAGTTTAAATACTTACATTACAACTACGTCTTAGTTGGACCTTAGGTGACCATTTATTAGAATGTCCATTTAGAAGAATGATAGCATAGGTTTCCTCCTGGGGCTTGTACCTTAGCCATCTATGAGTTTTCAGTGTGCTACCTCTTCTACTCTGCCCTTCTATCCCTACCATACCAATCTTTCTTGCTCTATTACATCTTTACTCTTATTGATGATGGAGAAAGATAACCAGATTATCTGAGTTGTCAGGTTTCACTGGGAGCAGATGAATAAAATAAAGAAAAAGTAGGGATCCAGGACACCAGCCTTTGACAGGACTAACTGAAGCAAAAGGAGGAATCCTAACATGGACCATGCAAAAGCTTTCCGTTGGATCTCTGTATGTCTTAATTTGGTGTATTCCCTTGTGTGCCTAAAGTCAGCACTTTAACCTAGGATAATAAATCCCCAATCTATTCTGGAAGTTAAAGAAGGAAGCCAAAAGACAAGAAAAGTGACTCAGTATACACACCATGTTTTCCTAACACCATACAATCATGTAGAAGAAAAAAGGAAGCTAAGCAAGCCAGGATGTCCTTGAATAATAACACATCGGTCTTAGTGTCAAGCATTCTTCCATCAATAGTGGACTTATTTCTGCTGTTTACAAGGAGGGGCATAAGCGTATTCCATTCTTATTATTTAGTAAATTTGTCTATAAAATACTAGCTATTTGAAAGTCTTTGTACAGAAATTTAGTGATGATTTAATTAAATATGGCATACTTCATGAAACCAAATAGATACCAATAGCCATTTTTTATTATCATGGCTTTTAGAGCTGCCAATACCAACATGAAGATACTACATCTACATTTATATGCAGCACTTACCACCTATTATCATCATTAGTACAAAAAATTAAAGAGGACCATGTTATTACTTCTCAGCTTCCCAAATTTCAGTGACAACTGCTTAATGTTCCCTGAAGGTAGGATTCTCTATGCAATACTACCACTAAAACTTACCTGTACCTGGACAGGCTATTTCAGACCATTATGATTCAGAGAAATGTGTAATAACATTTGACTATCGGCTTACACAGATTAATTCCATTGATTCCCATGGATGATGTAAGTCTTCCTGGCATTGGTACACCTGTCTCCAAACTACACATATAGGTAGTATGAGACACTCAGATGTGAATGAGAGGGCTACAGTTTGTCGATGCTACACTTAAACAATATTGTACTTCTTCAGAGGGGTAGGAGTTTCTTCATTGTACAACATTTCTAATAGTTTGGGCTGTACATTCTCTCCCTGAACATGCTCCTATTTCACCCTGAGCATTCATGATGAATGGTAAGAATGACAAATGTCCACTTAATTTTTCATAAGTGTCTTTTATGCAGAATTCCATTTCCAAATAATAAATGGTGTTTTGACAAGTGAGTTCTTCATTCCGGTTCAGAGAATGAGAAAGAAAATAACTATTAAATCCCTGAGCATTGAGAGCAGATGACAGCAAAAGGCCTTCAACACTGATGATCCCTAAACCGGTTTTCACTCAGACACCCTATCCTTGGAGATTGACCACTCAGGAAAATGAGCTGCCGATGCCCAAGTTGCTGAGAAATCACACTCAAATCTTTTTACTGTCTCTTGGGTAAATTTTGGTTTTGTGACAAGTTGTTTCCTCATTTTAATTATTTTTTATTAGAGCATTGTGGTGTAATATGTTCAGGCAAATGTTCATTTGCAACATAACTGAAACCATATTTTGTATTTCCCTTATGTAAAGGTTAGGCTTTAAACTTTTAGTGTTATAGTATTGCCACTGATTGCCTTATAAATTAAATTATACAACTGCGAGTATTTCAAAATTTAGTGAAAATATGTATAAACCTTAGCCATGAGACAATTAGTTTAATGAAATCTATCTTCTACTGTGTTACTTACTTTTCTTATGGCCATGACAAAATATCCAACCAGAAGGGGCCTAAGGAATTGAGAATTTATTTTGATTCACATTGCAAGGGTGTCTACTAAGATGGCAATGTAGGGATGGTGGCAGGAGCTTGAGGCACTTGGTCATACTGCATGTACAAGCATAAAGCCAATGGTGAGTTCCGGTGTTTAGACCTGTTTCTCATTTTTATCCAATCTAAAGCCAATAGGCAGTGATACCCACATTCAGAGTGTAACTTCCCTCACTTAAACCTACTGAAAAGACCATCACAAATGCATTGAGATGCATCTCCTAGATGAATCAAAGTCCAGTCAAGTTGAAAAGGAAGATTAATCATCAAATCTCTCAAATATATTAGCATTGAATATTTACTATGGTAAATGTTCCCCTCCTTATTAAGATGCAATATTAAAAAGAATCACAAAGGAAATAATTTAAAAGCTGGGCCACAGGAAGCTGAGAGTAAATTCCGGCTGTCCAGCTGACTACCTTGCAACTTGCTGCAGCCTCCTAATGCTGGCAGCCCTAAAATATCTCATATTTAAAGTGGAGTTGCCCAGAAAATCATGTCGAGATTCAAAATGGTGCAAATATATGAATGATTTCATGTGAAGTAGGTCCAAAAAAAATGTTCTTTTGGTAGCTTTTACTTATTTATTTATTTATTTTTGGTAACTATATAAAACACAAAGATTTTAAAGGGGGCTTTGAAATACTTTCCTTACAAGTACTTTTGAAATACTGGACACTTGTTTTCCATCTTCAGGTTTCCTGGTACAGGAAATCTGGATCGAGTGTTACTGACACACATAGGAAGTTAAACACCTGTCTTAAATATCTCACAAGAGAGCTTGTATCAGCGTGTGAAAGTGTGTGCTGATTCTTTTATAGCAGTAAACTTACTGGGAAAAGTTTAAACTGTAGAAAGGAGGGTAATTGGTGATGTGGTTAGTGGACCTCTGCTGAAACTTCTTATCCTAATGTAAACTAGGAGATGGTTGGGCCTGTGAAGTGATCTGTGTGACCTCTATGGGAAGTGATTTTAGAGTCTGCTTTTCCTGTCTTGTGAAATCTGTGCTTATCTAAATCTTTTAAGGTACTAGTGCTGCCAAGAAGATTCCCACTCAAAAATAACTCATTATTAAAAATAAAATGAACTCTAGTATATCTGAACTGGCTTCAGGGTAAGTTACCATCTTTATTGATGCTCTATTAGATGCTGAATTTTGAAAACTTATTACAAGGCCTTCTATACCACTTACTTTAACCAGTTCAGGCATTTATTTAGGTTTAATAATTCCCAATACCAACATTGTACACATGTATACAGACCCATATAATGAGTCTTGCCACCTGAGCATCTTCACAATTTTACCTACCTAACACACTGTTTATGATTTCAAATATCAAAACAGAAGTCTCAAAATCTGTATGAATCATAACAACTTAACTAAAATAATTTGAAATCTAAGAATTTTAGAAATATGAGCCTCTGACCATAGGGCATTTACTGCCAGTAACAAAGTATGCTGTGTTTTTCAACTTATTTTAAAATCATACCTTTCTTTTCCAATTTTTTTTTCATTCGCATTACATCCTAACAGCCCCACTTCCTAGTCTCATAGGACTAGATACATCCTCTCCAGATGAGGGCCAACCAAGCAGCCCTGTGAGGGGAATGGGATCTGTATTAGTCAGAGTTCTCTAGAGTCACAGAACTTACGGATAGTCTCTATACAGTAAAGGAATTTATTGATAACTTACAGTCTGCAGTCCAATTCCCAACAATGGTTCAATAGTAGCTGTGAATGGAAGCCCACATGGCAAGCAGGCAGAAGAGCAAGAGTAAGGCTCCCTTCTTCCAATGTCCTTATATGGTCTCCAGCAGAAGGTGTAGCCCAGATTAAAGGTGTGTGCCACCACACCTTTAATCCCAGATGACCTTGAACTCGGAGATCTCCCTGTCTTAATCTTCTGGATTCAATCACCACTGTGTCTCAAGATCTCCATACCAAGATCCAGATCAGAAACTTCTATCTCCCAGCCTCCAGATTAGGGTCACTGGTGAGCCTTCCAATTCTGGATTGTAGTTCATTCCAAATATAGTCAAGTTGACAACCAAGAATTGCCACTACAGGATCCAATCATAGGCGACAGAATAAGAGGCAGCATTTGCTCCACTCCTTAGGGGACCCACATGAAAACCAAGCTGCACATTTGTTACAAATGTGTAGGGACCTAGGACTAGCTCCTGTATGCTCCCAGGTTAGTTGACTCCCCAGGTCTTCCTGTGGTGTCTTTGACCCCTCTAGCTTGCTCAAGTTTATCTCCCACTCTTCAATAAGACATCCCCATCCCGAGATGTGGTTGATGTTTGGCTGTCTCTGCATCTGTTTCCATCTGCTGCTGGATGAAGCCTCTCAGGAGACAGTTATGCTAACTTCCTGTCTGCAAGAATAGCAAAGCATCATTAATAATGTCAGGGGTTTTTGCTCTCTCCCATGGATGGGTCTTAAATTGTGGCAGTCATTGGTTCCCTCGGTTGTCTCGGCTCCATCTTTATCTCTTTGTGACTTGGAAGCAAGACAAATTTGGGGCTGAAGGTTTTGAGGGTGGTTAGTATCTCCACAGGAAGTCCTCCCTGGCAACAGGAGTGGTCATTTTAAACTCTATATCCCCTGCAGGTAGAAATCTCAGTTAGGACCACGCCATAGAGTCCATATATCCTCCGCCATCCCAGGCCTCCAGATAGTCACCAGAGATGTTCCCAACTTTTTCCATTTTCCCAGCCACCTCAAGCCCACACTCTCCTCACACCTGATCACCATCCTCTCTGAAAATACTACCCCTCCCACTCAGTTCCTCTCTCCACCCACCTCCAACGATTATTTTGTTTCCCTTTGAGTGAGATTCATCTGTCCTCCCTTGCGCCCTCCTTATTATATTTCCTTGAGTCTATGAATTGCAGCATGGTTATTCTGTAATTTGTGTCTAATATCTACTTACAAGAGAATACATTCCATATGTGCCTTTCTGCGTCTGGAATTACCTCACTCAGGATGATATTTTCCAGTTCCCTCAATTCATAATATCCTTGTTTTTCATGGCTAACTAGTATTCCATTGTATAATTGAACCACATTTTCTTTATCCATCTCTCAGTTGAAGGGCATCTAGGTTGTTTACAGCTTCTGGCTATTACAAATAAAGCTGCTATGAACATAGGTGAGCAAATGTCATTGTAGTATAGTGGAGCATCTTCAGAGTATATGTCCAGGAGTGATACAGTTTCACCCTGGGTACTATGCTCAAATTTCTGAGAAACCTCCAAAATGGTTTCCAAAATTTTTGTACCAATTTGCAATCCCGCCAGCAAAGGAGAAGTGTCCCCTTTGCTCCACATCCTAGCTAGCATGTGCTGTCACTTGAGTTTTTGATCTTAAACATTAAGAGGAGCTTTAGGTGGAATCTCAAGTTTGTTTTGATTTGAATTTCCCTGATTGTTGGGTCCTATTTAGCCCTGGTTTGGGCCTTAAGGACAACCTCCTCCCCACCCCAGCATCCCCACCCTGAATCCCCAACCCAGGGGCATTGCTCAAGTTTTGAAAACTGTCTCAGTCACTTCAGTACTGGAGTGACTCAGCAGGATCTTCTTGAGCCTGCCTTTGCCTAGCTACTGCCAACTTTGTTGGCTCTGTCAGTCACCTGATACCCTTCTTCAGCCTTCCCCTCCCACTATGTCATCTCAACTCAGAAAAAAAACAAAAACAAAAACAAAACAAAAAAACCACCTCCTCTCTCATCCCTTTATAAACAAAAGGATTGATACAATTAAAGGAAGTCCTGCTTTGACAGACTCCCTCAATCACCATGTCACTTCAGCCCCAGCCCAGGAGACACTCGGCTGGGCTAGGTTCTCTCCTCTAAGCTCGGACCTGCTGGCTGAAATTGAACATTTCTTTAAGTGTTTCTGGACCATTTGAGATTCCTTTACTGAGAACTCTCTGTTTAACTCTTCACCCCATTTTTAATTGGGTTAATTAGTATATTGATATCTAACTTCTGGAGTTCAATATCTATCTTTACTATAACTAGCCCTCAGTTAGATGAATGGTTGGTGAAGGTCTTCCCATTCTGTATGCTAATGTGGTGCCCTACTGATGGGGTCCTTAGCCTTGCGAAAGGTTTCCAGTTTAATGTGGATCCATTTATGAATTTTTGTTCAAGAGTGTATTGATGTTCTGTTCAGGAATTTGTCTCCTGTGCAATTGAGTTCAAGGTAGTTCCCAGCTTTCTCTTCTGTTAGGATTAGTGTATTAAGGTTTATGTTGATAGATATTGGTCTAGTTAGATTTTTATACATGTGCAGATCCAGTTAGACCAGCACCATTTGTTAAAGACATCTTCCTTTTTTCATTGGTTTTGGCTTCTTTGTCACATATCAAGAATCCAGAGTTGTTACTTCTGAGACTTCGATTCTATTCCATTGATCAACCTGTCTATTTTTATGCCAATCCCATGGTGTTTTATTACTGTTTATCTGTAGTATAGCTTAAAATCAGATATGGTGATATCGCCAGAAATTATTTTATTGTACAGGATTATTTCAGCTATCCTGGTTTTTTTTTGTCTTTCTATATGAAGTTAAGAGTTGTTGCTTCGACGGCTGCAGATAACTGTTATAACTTTGGTGGGAATAGTAGTGAATCTGAAAATTGTGTTTGGTAAGATGGCTGTTTTCACTATTCAATCTTTCTGATCCATGAACATGGGAAGTATTGCTACACTCTGCTATCTTCCTAAATTTCTTTTTTCTGCAGAGACTTGAATTTCTTGTCATACAGGTCTTTCACTTGCTTGGTTATAAGTACACCAGTGGCTATTGGAAAATGGTGTTGTTTCTGGGTCACTAATTTCTTTCTCAGTTCATTTATTTTATATATGAAGGAAGGCTACTAACTTCTTTGAATAATCTTTCTTTCCAGCTACTTTTCTGACAAAGTTTAATAGCTGTAGGAATTCTCTGGTAGAATTTTTGGGGTCACTTATGTATACTATCATATTACCTGTGAATCCTGATACTTTGACTTCATCCCTTCCAATTTGTATCTGTTTGGTCTCCTTTAGTTGTCTTAATTCTCTGCTTAGAAGTTCAAGTGCTATATTGAACAGATAGAGTGTGTGTGTATGTGTGTGTGTGTGTTTCTCCTAATTTTTCTAGCATGGAATTATTTCTTTCCTGTGGTTTTTGGGGTGAAGTTAACCTTGGTTTGGGGTTTTCCTTCTAGTGTTTTCTGTAGTGCTGTAGTTGTGGATAGAAATTGTTTAAATTGTCCTGGAATATCTTGTTTTCTCCATATATGGTTTTACATATATGTGTATAGTGTTCTAGGTGGTGTCTGTCATTTCTTAGAGGCTACAAGACATCTGTCCAAGTCTTTCAAGCTTTCAGAGTCTCTTGAGAAGTAGGGTGTAATTCTGATAGGTCTGCCTTTGTATGTTACTTGACCTTTCCCCCCTGTTATTTTTAATATCCTTTTGTTGGTGTTCTGTAGACTTAGTGTTTTGATTATTATATGGTGGGAGTATTTTCTTTTCTGATCCAATATAATTGGAGTTCTGTAAGGTTCTTTTATGCTTATAGTATAACTTTCTTTGTTTTCCAATTTTTATTAGATATTTACTTCATTTACATTTCAAATGTTATCCCCAAAGTCCTCTATACCCTCCCCCTCACTGCTCCCTTACCCACCCACTCCCACTTCTTTGCCCTGGTGTTCCCCTGTACTGGGTCATATAAAGTTTGCAAGACCAAGGGGCTTCTCTTCCCAATGATGGCTGACTAAGCCATCTTCTGCTACATATGCAGCTAGAGAGTAGCTAGGGAAAGTACCCAAGGAGCTGAGGGGGTCTGCAACCCTATAGGTGGAACAACAATAGGAACTAATCAGTAGTATAACTTTCTTTATGTTGGGATCTTTCTTATATGATTTTGTTGAAAATTTTTTCTGGTACTTGGAGCTGAGAATCTTCATATTATTCTGTTCCTATTATTCTTAGGTAAGGTATTTTCATATCCCAGATTTTCTGGATGCTTTGTTTCAGGAATGTTTTAGATTTTTCATTTTTATTGTATCAATTTCTTCTCTCATATCTTTTATGGCTGAGAGTCTCTCTTCCATCTCTTGTATTCTGTTGGTGATGATTATGGCTGTCATTCCTATTTTTCTCCCTTCACTTTCCATCTCTGGATAAGCTTAGATTATGTTTTCTTTATGCTTCTATTTCCATTTTCAGGTCTTGAACAGTTCTATTTGCTTCACATGTTTGTGTTTTCCTGTATTTCCTCTTTATAGACCTCTATGATCTTCATAAGATTGAATCTAAGGTCATTTTCATGTGCTTTGGTTGTGTTAGGATAGATAGCTGTGCTCTGAAGGTATCATATTGCCTTGACTTTTGTTGATTGTGTTCTTGTTTTGTTTTTTGTTTTTTGTTTTTTGAAACAGGGTTTCTCTGTATAGCCCTGGCTGTCCTGAAACTCACTCTGTAGACCAGGCTGGCCTTGAACTCAGAAATCCACCTGTCTCTCCCTCCCAAGTGCTGGGATTAAAGGCGTGTGCCACCACTGCCTGGCTGTTTATTGTGTTCTTAAGCTGGCCTTTAAGCATATGATTGTCACTAGATGCTCCTAATGTAGTAGGTACTGTGAAGGGCAGCCTAACCTGGATATTCCTACTGCAGCAGACCTCTGGTGTACAGCCAAGGGCTGGAAAAAGGAATTCAGGGAACAATTCGTCTCCCAGAACCTGAGTGTGACCCTGGAGACATGGCAGGTAAGGCATTTTATGTAGGGTGAAGGTATATAACCTCTATGTTTCTGGTTCAGCAGTTGTGGAAATGGCAGGCTGAAAGTCTCTGCCTGACTAATACAAACGCAGATACTCTTAACCAACCATCAGACTGAGTCTGGGAACCCCAGTGTGTGAGGAGCTGGTTTGGCTGTGGCCCCTAGATGGTGCCTGGGACTGCTGCCAAGTCTAACGGCTAACAACTGACTTCCTCATATCCCTCAAGATAGCCACATCCGTTAAACTTCACTGCACAGATGCACCACAACGAAAGATCAGATGACGTGACAAATGTAGTCCTGAGACAATGAACTGGGCCTGTGTGGAATGGGGTAATGGGGAGTGGACTAGAGGGTATAAAAGGGGATGGCCGAGAGAGATCAAAGAAAAAGGGAAGGGGGATCGTTTAAGTTGTTCCTGAATAAACTGCTTTGAGAAGGACATCGGTTTCATCGATTCTTTTCTGCTAGTTGGAGATGGCAGCGACACCAATGGAAGAGCTAGGGGAAGGACTGAAGGAGCTGAAGGGGATTGCGACCCCATAAGAAGAACAATATAAACTAACTGGACTACCCAGAGCTCCCAGGGACTAAATCACCAACCAAAGAGTATACATGGTGGGAGCCAAGACTCCAGGTACTTATGTATCAGAGGATGGCCTTAACTGATGTTAATGGCCTTGGTTTTGTGGAGGCTTGATTCCCCAGCATAGGGGATACTAGAGGGGTGAGGCGGGCATGGGTGGAGGAACACCATCAAAGAGACAAAGGAGAGGGGGGAGAAAGGGAATGGGATGGGGGTTTGTGGAGAACTTGATATTGGGATATCATTTAAAATGTAAATGAATAAAATAATTAATTTTAAAAAACATTTGATATAATTGCAAAGGACCCAGGTTTGATTCCCGGCATCCAAATAGTGATGTGATATGATTGTGATACTGGCTCACAATCTTCAGTGACTTCAGTTTCAGGTGATCTGGTATCCTATTCTGGCACCCACAAATACAGGGCACATACATGGCACATATACATACAGGCAGGTAAACACAGATACGTACAAAGTAAAATAAATCTAAAATTACTTTTGAAAATAATTCAAACACAGGATTTTGACTGGTAGGCTCTCTATTAACAATAATTTCTAAACAATACATAATAGAATATCATCTTTAAAAGTGATAATACTTGAGTTGTGGTAATAACATGTGCACATTTGAAAATATAAGTCATAACTATTGTTAATAGCTCCTCAAAGTAAAAAATGTGAAGGGTTTGTTTCATAAAGTCATTACAAAAAAAGTTAAACAAGATATAAAGCTTTCATAAAATTCAAGTGCATTTTACATATACTCTCAGATAAATTGAAAATAAAAGAAGTTACATTTTAAAATTACTTGCGGTGCCAGAGATACAGCTCAGTGAATGAAATAGTTGCTAAGTAGTCATTAGGACAAGAGTTTGTATCCTTAGATATAATAATCCAACGTAAAAGCTAAAAGGGCCTGGTAACCTATGTGTAACTCCAGAGCACAGGAAACTGGAGAGTAAAGCTCTTGGGCAAGCTGGCTAGCTTGACTAGCAAAATTGACAACCTGTAGGTTTAGCAAGAAGCCCTGCCTCTGTAAAGTGGAGAGTTGCTGAGGAAAAGCCCCATCATCAATTTCTGGCCTCCACACACACACATACACATGTGTATGAGCACCAACACATGGCTGTGCACACTATTGTGAATGGCCCTGGTGCTGTTTGAATTTTGATGTTCATTCCATTGTCCTGGGAAGGGCTGCAGACAAGGAGTGAGTCACTTACTCAGGTGACTTCTTGTGAACCATTCCCTAATGAATAAAGGACCCAATCACTGGGCAAATTGGAGGGACTTCCGGGTTGGAGAGGGGAAGAGAGGAAGCAGCAGGGAGATCGTTTTTTTTGGATGGGGATAGCATGAGGACAAGATGTAATGATGAGTGTCACCCAATTTCAGTGGCGGAACCATCAGGATTTGCCACCAGAGATAGATTTAATAAGGCTCACAAGATTAGGATTTTAGTTGTTGTGTGGGAAGCCACGTAACGCCATTACAAGATGGCACTGGCTACCACTGGCCACCGCCCGTGTATTTCGGGTAAACAACCAATGTGCGCAGGTGCAAATGGGTTTCATGCCAAGTCACAGCCCGTCCTGGGGCTTGTAAATTAAGGACTGAAAGCAGAACCAATCAGACATGGCCACGCCAGTCCTAGGCCTATAAAAGCAGCGCTAGTTCTAGGGCTCGGGGTCTTTCGCCACAGCAACCAAGCTCTCCCAATAAACGTGTGCGGAAGAATCCTGTTGTGCAGCGTCTTCGTCTTCCTTGCTGGCGAGGCGGGCATCCACATTGTTGGACCCAGTGATTGAGTTACTGTTGCTTCTGAACCTAGTTTGTGTTGCATTTTTCTTCTCATGGCGGCTCCTCTGGTTTCAAAAGAGGAAGGTGCAGTGGCAAAGTGTTGGTTTGCCTGATGTGTACGACAAAGGTCATGGGGGTTTTGAAGCATGGGGCTGGCATGGTAGCAACCTGCGAGTGTAAACTTAATGATTGGGGTGGAGAAATTTTGAGAAAGTCTCCAAGAGATGAGAACTGACTGGCAAGATCTCTGGGGCAAAGAGTAGCAGGGTATAGCGTTGGAAGCTTGCCTTCTTTTATTATTTCCCACAACAAAACACATGTAAACACACATACACACAGCAAAAATTACTCCAAATCACTGAAGTACCTAGCTAAAATTTGGGAAATTTACCACACTGGTGTTTCTTATTTATATCCTTAGAAGATGTTGGGGAAACTCAGTCAATGGGGAGCTATTGCTGTGAGCATGTACTATGTATGTCCCTTATCTATTGCAAGCAAAATCATAGCTCATGAAAATTAGAGTTTTTATTATTAATTCATCACTATATTTTCCAGCATAATTGGCCAATATATAATGAAAGTAATTATTAGTTGTTTATTTTAGTAATAATGAACTTCCTATTTTGAACTTCATCATATTGCTCATTGGGCATTAATGTGCCAGAAATCAGATAAATAAGCTAAACTGCAGACATCCTTGTAGAATTTTTAACTTATAAAAAATATCATTGTAACATTTAAGTAAACTTACTGTATTTGGAAATAGTGTCTTCCAGCTGCTGAATGTTTCTCCTCTCCTATGATGGGATCACTTTTTAGACTATAATTAACATCATGCTTATTTTCATGCGCTGTAATGATAGTAACGTTTTCATGGAAGAATAAAGAATGAGAGCACTATGGAAGAAAGAAAAGGGAACTGTCAAAGCTAAACATGAAAGACACCCATGAAGACTGCTTAGAACTTCTTAATTTAGAGAAGGGGCAGAAGACTATTTGACTATCATGTTCAAGAATTAGAGCTATTTCATGTACTGGTGAGTTAATTCTATGGGTAAAAGCAGCTGCTGCCAAGCCTGATTACCTCAGTTCAATTGATGGGTCCCACATGGCAGAAAGAAAGAACCGACTGATACAAGTCATTTCTGAATTCCACAAACAGGCGCTGACAAGCACCCTTTTCAACCTCCAACACACACATCACACAAATATGTTTTAAAGAGTTCATTTTTTTTTTTTTTTGGTTCTTTCTAGACAGGGTTTCTCTGTGTAGCCCTAGTTGTCCTGGAACTCACTTTGTAGACCAGGCTGGCCTTGAACTCAGAAATCCGCCTGCCTCTGCCTCTGCCTCCCGAGTACTGGGATTAAAGGCGTACTCCACTACTGCCCGGCTTCAAAAATGTTTTTAAATGGTGACTTAATCCCAAATACTATGATTTGGTCGAAACACAGGGTTTGTAGGTAGTAAGTGAGTTGAACTCTTGGTATTATGTAATAACGTCTACAATAATTTTATAGTTCCTTTAAAAAGAATTAAAAAAAATCACTAAAAATGAGAAACATACCACATGCCATTTGTTTTATTCCATTGGAACAAATGCGATTAACTTACGAAAGTATGGATAATGAGAACTACGCTTAGTGAAGATAGCTCTGGTTCCTAAGATATCAGAAACTGCAATGAAAACAACTCTGAGAAGTATTCCTTCTCGGAGACACTCTGAGGGAATCGGAAGGTGCTGTGCACTCTGCCGACAGAGGACAGCAGTCTCCTCAGCCGTAAAGCTGTGCTGTCTGGATATGATTACATTTAACACTATTTTATCTTTGGAGGAAGGGAGAGACAAACTGACAAGGAGGACAGGTTTATTACTTCTGCATAGCAAATCCTCAGCTTGGTAAAGGATCCTTGATACTATCTTCTTACATGCCCCCTTTCCTGCTTTACATGGGACTAAGTTTGTTTCATGGCTCAAGTCCCATATTAAAAGTGATTGTTTTACCAACGCACACTCAGAATTTCTGAGCCAGAAGTATTCCTCTCTAAAAGAACTTCAGGGGGCTGGTGAGATGGCTCAGTGGGTAAGAGCACCCGACCGCTCTTCCAAAGGTCCGGAGTTCAAATCCCAGCAACCACATGGTGGCTCATAACCATCCGTAACAAGATCTGAC
>NC_034607.1:48206073-48208964 GCF_900095145.1 Mus pahari
AAAAAAAAAAAAAAAAAAAAAAAAAAAAAAAAAAAAGAACTTCAGGGACAAAAATAGAGAAGAGACTGAAGGAAAGGAGGTTACGTGACTGGCCCAACTGGGGATCCACTTCATGGGGAGGCTCCAAGACCTGACGCTATTCCTGATGCTATGATATGCATACCAACAGGAGCCTAGCATGGCTGTCCTTTGGGAGAACCTACCAGCAGCTAACTGAGACAGGCACAGATACTTACACCCAAACATAGGACTGAAGTCGGGCACCTATGTGGTTGAATTAGGGGAAGGATGGAAGAAGCAGCAGAGGAGGGAGACTCCATAGGAAGACGAGTAGTCTCAACTAACCCGGAAACCTGGGAGCTCCTAGACAATAAGACATCAACCAGGAAGCATATGTGTGCTGGTTTGAGGCCCTGACACATATACAGCAGAGGAATATACATACTGGCCTCAGTGGAAGAATATGCACCCAATCGAGAAGAAGCCTGGGGGTAGGGGAGCATCCTCTCAGAGACAGGATGGGGAGGAATGGGATGAGGGGTCCCCCCCACCCGCGGGAGTGGGAACCAGAAGGGAGAGCAACAGCTGGATTGTAAATATTTTTTTAAAGTGATTGTTTAATTTCTTGCTCTACAGAAGGCCACATCTGTGATTGCTTTCTTATAGAGTCATACTTATTGTTTTCATAGTATTTTCCTGAAATATATAAGGATAGTGATGATTAAACGTGTGACACTTAGTTCTCATTTATTTTTCCAAAACAGAATCTCATTCTTTAACTCAAAAATATTCATGGAGTACCTGCTACTTGCTACTCTGTCAGGCTTTAGAAACGTGTATTAAACAAGTAAATGTAAGCAACAAACACTCTTGGTGGGGGATAAACCATAAGCAAAGAAAAGGTAACATATAATGTCAATAAACTCGAGGAAATGTGGATAACTGAAATCACAAATAAATATTAAAAGATAGTGGGTAACATTTAAATAAGATGCCCTTGGAGTTTCAAAGAACGCCCCTCAAGCTTGGTGTGGTGGTTCATTCTTGTAGACAGTAGACAGGAAGAATGAGAGTTTAATATCAACTTTGTCTACACAGCAAGTTGATTTTTTTTATTCTTTAATTTTTTTTTTTTTTACAGTCCAGTGTTTATTCCTGTCCTGGTCCACTCTCTGACTGTTCCACTTCCCATACCTCCTCCCCCTCCATCTCCAAAAGAATGTCCTCCCCCCCAAACCACTACCCCCACCTCACTAGACCTCCCTACTCTCTGGGTCCTCAAGTCTTTTGAGGGTTAGGTTCATCTTCTCTGACTGAGTCCAGACCCAGCAGTCCTCTGCTGTATATGTGTTGGGGACCTCATATCAGCTGGTGTATGTTGGCTGGTTTGTGGCTCAGTGTCTGAACAATCTCGGGGGTGGGGGGGGTCCAGGTTAGTTGAGACTGCTGGTCTTCCTATAGGGTTGCCCTCCTCCTCAGCTTCTTCCAGCTTTTCCCTAATTAAACCACAGGGGTCACCAGATCCTGCCCATTGGTTGAATGTAAATATCTGCATCTGACTCTTTCAGCTGCTTGTTGGGTTTTTCAGAGAGCAGTCACACTAGGCTCCTGTTTGGAAGCAAGTTTTAATCCAGGCTGAAGTGGAAAGTGTTTTAGCTTCCTTTCTATTGCTGTCATACAAGATCAAGTTTGAAAGCAACTTGGAGGTGAAGGGGCTTATGTCAGATAATAGTTATAAGCCATCATGAGGAAAAATCAATTCAGGATTTCAATGCAGGAGCCAGGATACAGGAACTGAAGTCGAGACCGTGGAGAAATGTAGCTGCTTATTGGCTTCTTCCTCCTGGCTTGGGTCATTTTCTCTTTTACAACCTAGGGTCGTTTGCCCTTCTATATTAATCACTAACCAAGAAAATGCCCCATGACTTACATATAGGACAAGCTGGGGGGAACACTTTATCAACTATACTTCTCTTTTCTCAGATTACTCAAGTTATCAAAACTAATGAACACAGAGTCACAGATGGTTAATGTGATGAAAATAAGAAGCTAGGCACTCAGCAATAAATAGGAAATCTATACCAACTCTGTCTCAAGTTAGGCTTAGGGGATGTGGAAGAAGAGCAACTGGAAGGATGTAAGAGCCAAAGGATGGTAGGAGTGCTGTGAAATGCACTTGTGGGCAGGATATGGCCATTGCAATGATGAAAGTACATCACCTGTGTTTACCTGTGCAAGATCAATCCAGCAAACTCTGGCATATGTGAGGTAGAGAAGCTTCCTACCCCATCTCTTACTGAGGAGGTTGGGATAGTGTATACTTGCAGGAGTACATAAGGTTTTAAAATTGTTTTAAAGCCATGGCCACTGGTAGACAGTCGACACTCCAGGTGATATCTCCACACCTGTGCACATAAAGGCAGCACTAACTGAACGCAAGGAGTTATCAAAACAAACAAAAATCTGAGGAGGGAATTGTATTCAGAGTAGGAGAGATAAGAGGAGGAAAATTAATGTTAGGTGTAGTCATATTTCATTCTACATATATATTCTCCACAAAGTAACTTTTTTTAAAAAGAAAAGGATTTTACTTCAAGAATTTTTGCCAACGTAAAAGAAACAATGAATTTTCTTTGGAGAATATATGTATTTTATTTTGTTAAAAAGTGATAATATAGGACTGAGGCATCCTATACAAAGAACAATAAAATAAAGGCAAATAAGAAATGATGAGAGCATGAGAAAGTCTTCCCAGGAAAGAATACACCAATTACTTATCTAATCCCAAAGGGCTGTACCTGAAAATATACATACCAGTAACACTACACATACTAAGCAAAATTTCTATATTTGGAAATAAACCTTATACACACACACACACACACACACAC
>NC_034607.1:48208975-48245482 GCF_900095145.1 Mus pahari
TATTCCACAAAATAGAAACAGAAGGTATTCTACCCAATTCATTCTATGAAGCCACAATTACTCTGATACCTAAACCGTGTAAAGACACAACAAAGATAGAGAACTTCAAATCAATTTCCCTTATGAATATCAATGCAAAAATACTCAAGAAAATTCTCGCAAATTGAATCCAAGAACACATCAAAACAATCATCCAACATGACCAAGTAGGCTTCATCCCAGGGATGCACGGATGGTTTAATATACGGAAATCCATCAATGTAATCCACTATATAATCAAACTCTAGGACAAAAACCACATGATCATCTCGTTAGATGCTGAGAAAGCATTTGACAAAATGCAACACCCATTCATGATAAAAGTCTTGGAAAAATCAGGAATTCAAGGTCCATATCTTAACATAATAAAAGCAATCTAAAGAAAACCAATAGCCAACCTCAAAGTAAATGGAGAGAAGCTGGAAGCAATCCCACTAAAATCAGGGACTAGACAAGGCTTCCCACTTTCTCCCTACCTGTTAAATATAGTACTTGAACAAACAAACAAACGAACAAAAACTAATACCAACTAGACAACTTTGTAAATCAGTTTCTCTGTAGGATGTTCTATACCTGGTAGGGTTGTCTAGGAAATCAAAAAAAAAAAAAAAATCAAAGACTGAGAAATTGTCAAACTTAAGGATGTTAATGACATAGGACAGTCAACTGCAGTGTAGAATGCTGGGCTAGATGTTGGTATTAGTTTTTGTTTGTTTGTTTGTTTGTTTTGAAAAAACAACTGAAGAACTGTGGGGGCAAACCTGTGATTTTCTAGTTTTGGAATTGTTCAGAGATTATATGTGCTACAAATATAAGCAGCTCTCATAAACTGAAGCTTATAGAATGTTTCTTAAATATTTTCTGAAGCAAACAAGATTGCTTCTCTCCTTCACAAACTTTTTTATTCTCAGCATGGGTTTGCATACATTCTACTCCACAAAATTACTTGAGGAAAAAACAGATTGACCTTTGTTTCAGTAATATGATTACAGAAGGGCTAGCTAACCATTTCCCAGTTGAGATTGCCTTTCTTTTTTTTTTTTTTTTCTTCAATTTTTTATTAGATATTTTCTTCATTTACATTTCAAATGCTATCCCAAAGTCCCCTATACCCCCCCTCTACCCAGCTCCCCTATCCACTCAATCCCACTTCTTGGCCCTGGAGTTCCCCAGTACTGGGGCATATAACATTTGCAAGACCAAGGGGCATCACTTCCCAACGATGGCTGATTAGGCCATCTTCGGCTACACATGCAGCTAGAGATTGCCTTTCTATTCTTATTCCTTTGACAATAGTTTTAGTATCTACCCTACAAAAGAAAAACAAGAGGACCTTGTTTATTCATGTATGAACCTTTTCTGTCTTGAAGCACAATCTGTTACTTCAATCGTGCTAGTTAAATCAGGACCACCCTCTCCACATAGTACAGGTACTTGAGTTATAAAATGGAAAGTTACACAATGCTTAGCTCACAATTCCAGACAAGCAGCTAATGATGCAAAAACAAATGATGGAAGTATCTATGCTTATGATCCAGAGCCTCAGAGAACTCCATTAATCATGCAGTATTATCTGGAACAGAAGCCAAAAATGAATAGAATATATTAACGTGAAGACTCATAACAGTAACTTAAATTGTTTGCAGCTGAAATACACATCTAGAAAGGGGTATGCAATGATAGCAAAGATAAATTTGCTTTCAGATGTATAAAAGGTTGATGTCATGCTCTCTCTCTCTCTCTCTCTCTCTCTCTCTCTCTCTCTCTCTCTGTCTCTCCACACACACAAACACAAACACACACACACACACACACACACACACACACACACATATATATAATGTCTATATGTGGAATTCATTTATCTTTATGAAAAGTGATAATCTTATGACTTCTGTGTGTTCCTTGTTAGGCTAAACACTAATACTTGATTTATACTTTCCCTCAGATTTCCATGTTCCTTTGCTGACCTCTTCCTTTGATCTGGACATTCTGCAACTCCCTTTTTACCTCTTACCTCAACTTTGAGCCCCCGTTTAAAAACAACCTCCTTTAAGACATTTCCACCATCTCAGATCAGTGGAATGTCATTCCAAGTTTTCTTTGCTGTAGCTTTATGTTTTTTTTTACATTTTAATTGATTTTAACAAAGTATAACAGAGTGAAGTCCATGTTTACATATCTGCTTGGCATTCTATAGCTGGCATTCAGTCTATTGTGTGGCATGCAACAAAGACTTCAAGCACACTATAAATTAAGTTAATTGTGAATTTAATGTGTCTTCATGGTATGGATAATATAGCCCCATTGTTCAAGTGAGAAATTAGGGAGCTTCCTAAGGGTGCAGAGATAGTCCTTATCAGAGCCAGGATAAGACATTTGTCATTATAATGCCACCTATAGAAGCATTGTCATACATGAAAATAAGTTAGCTCCTGCCACAGGCCCTTAGACATTATGTGTGTATCTGATAATTTTAAACAATGGCACCATTACTACCAAATCCATGGCCTTGGAAGGAGAAACATAAATAAACACTGTAGGGGGCTTCATTGATATTTCTTCAAGTACTCACAGAGCATAAGCAAAGTTACAAAGAAATTCTATCATACACACACATACACACACACAGAGTCTACACACACTTGCATTCTACGTTCCAGTTTGACATCACCTTAGTTAAAATGAATTAGTGGGACCTATTTAGCAATATTAATTTGGCTTTTGTTTATTTGTCCAATCCTGAAAAAGGCAAAACTGCATAAAAGGATACCTTCTGAGTCCAAAGAACTAAATTCCTTCCCTATTTGTCAAATATGTGATTTGTCTTTGGTATGATTCCAGTATTCTATGGTAGAATTTGCCTATTCTTTAAAGAGACATGTTTAATGTCCTGATTACTTCACAGTGTTTTGATAGCATCTAAAAAAGGTAGAAACTGTAGAGTAATATGAGATTTTCTGTTATTAACACTGTGCCATGTCAACCCACAACCTTCCTCATTCCTTCTATTTTATTTGTATCATTAACAGCTTTTTATTTTTTTCTAGAAGAAATAGAAAGCCATAACTCAGAAATTTACATGAATCTCAAGTGCAGGACAGACTGCAAAATGATAATCATTCAATCGACCTTAAGTGAAAGGCCCTGATCGTTATTGATGGCCATAAGCATAGCTAATGTCACTTTCTCATCCTAGTGTGAATCATCAGGGAGTAAAAGCAAGAAATGTGTGTTATCAGTATTATGTTTACTCAATTTCTAGGTAATATACTTTTATCTATGACTTTTATCTAGCTATTTATCTTTACAAAAATGGGACCAAAATATATATTTTTAAAATATTTTTAAAATAAATGTATAATTTGACAATTTCATGCTTGTATATAATACATTCTGGTCACATGTGGGAAAGCTCTGCTAATTAAGGTCAAAGTCTGCCATTAACTGCATAGACTTCTGGGGCTCTTCCAAATATGGAGGACTCATTGGGGAATTTGAAACCTCCACACTCTGCCTGAGGAATGTTACATAGCCTTAGTTAGATTACTGAATCAACTTCTTTTCTCCTGATAAGAACTCATTCAGCCATTCCTGAAATGCTTCCCCATGCTAATGAGGCATTTCAGTACCCTAAGGCTTCAGCCAATGACCTTTGCCCATGCTGAATGTTCCTACCCCCCAGCTCCACAAATCATATAAACCTCGAATCACCGCAAGTAAAGTTGTTCTGCCTTCCTGCAGCTGGTGCTGTTGTCATCCTTCACCATACATACTCACCGTGCTTCCAAATCCCCAATCCTCCTGGACCTATGTCAGCTGGAGATCACGAGGGCGGGAGGACCACGTTATCTCTTGAGCCTTCCCACACATCAACCTTCGCATCAACTTCCAATCCTACTCTCATTTATTTTTGGTTTTACTTAATTTTCTTTTTAAATTTACATATCTGTGTATGGATGCGTACATGCGAGTGCAAGTGCCCAAGGAGGCCAGAAGATTGTGTAGAGTTGTAAACAGTTGTGAGTTATACAAGCATAAATGCTCAGAATCAATCCCAAGAACTCTCCAACCGCTGTACATGTTCTTAAACACAGTCATCTCTCAACACGTAATTTTCATTTTTACACTTGGCTTTATGAACATGTTGAATTCGTTTTCAATGTACTATAATATCCAGTTTGAGCTGCCTTTGGTGGATGGTGGCAGTACAACTTTCTCAGCAGCACCATTGACATTACTCACCTTTCCCCAATGAATTAATTTCACATCTTGTTTCGGATGTCAATCTTTTCATTTTTTGGATTCTGTCTTTCTGCTTTATAGGTTTGTAGATCCATATTTATTCAAACACCAAACAGCCTTATCACAAATTTGATGTAAATCTTTATGACAGGTAGTATGATACAATTACTTTTTAATATATTTAGGGTAGTCTGGGTCCTTTAATTTTTACCTACAATTTGAAATTGGTTTTTCCATTACTAAAAGTATCATTTGCTAGATTGTTTGTCTTTTTTATTTTTTATTTTTATTGGTTATTTTATTTATTTACAAATTTGAATGTTATCCCTTTCCCAGTTAAACTTCTTATCCTCCCCCCCCATCCCCCCCTTCTTTTATGAGTGTGCTTCAACAACCTCCCAGCCACTCCAGCCTCAGTGCCTTAGCATTCTCCTACACTGGGTCATCAAGCCTCCACAGGATCAAGGGCCTCCTCTCCCATTAATGAGAGATAAGATCATCCTCTGCTACATATGCAGCTGTCACCATGGATTCCCCAGTGTGGACTCTTTGGTTGGTGGTTTAGTCCCTGTGAGCTTTGTGGGTAGTCAGGTTGGTTGATTTTGTTGTTCTTCCTATGGGGTTGCAAACCTCTTCAGCTCCTTCAGTCCTTGCCCTAACTTCTCCATTGGGGTCCCTGTGCCCATTCAGGTGGTTGGCTGCAAGCATCTGCCTTTATATTGGGAAGGCTCTGTCACAGCCTCTCAGGGGACAACTATAGCAGGCTCCTATCAGCAAGTGCTTCTTGGCATCAGCAATAGTGTCTGGGTTTGGTGTCTGCAGATGGGATGGATCCCTAGGTAGGGCAGTCTCTGGATGACCTTTTCTCCAGTCTCTGCTCTACCATTTGTTCCTACATTTCCTTTTGACAGGAGCGATTCTGGATAATAGTTTTGAGATGAGTGGGTGGCCCTATCCTTCAACATGGGACTGCACCTATCCACTGGATATGGTCTCTACAAGTTCTTTCTCCCCTTTGTTGGGTATTTTGGCTAATGTCATCCCTGTTGGGTCCTGGAAACCTCTTGGGTCCCTGGCATCTGGGGCTTTCTTGAATCCATAGGTTGGGTAAAAATCAAGGTCTTAAATAAATTGAGTCTTTTGTTTAAGAACATGTCATATCTTTTCACTAAGGTCTACAATTTCTATCAACAATAATTTCTTTAAATCAGAGTATAAATACAATACACACATATTTCATCAACTTTATTTTTCAATATTTTTATTTTTAATTACTTGCAACTGGTAAATATCTGTTGTTTGATACCACTAGATAAGTATGTAATTGCTTTTTATATAATAAGCTATTTTTTATGATAAGCTATTTTATAATATCAGTTATAAATTGTAGCATTTCCTTTATATGCAAGACAGAATTGTTTGCATAAAATTATCATATCCTTGGAAACAGAGTTTTCTCTGTCCCACATATCAGACTCCATGGATCTTATTAAAGAAGAAGAGGAAGAGCAATAAAGGTAGTGTGGTGTATAACCACACTTACTATGGAAACTTGAGAGGCAAGGTTCAGAGTCCCAGAAGCTGAATTAAAAGTCAGATGGGGGAGTGGTGCTGACTAGAGAGTTTTTCAGTTAAAAGCACTGGTTGCAGAGCTCTCAAGTTCAGTTTCTAGCTATCATGTAGTAGCTCACAAGTCTGTAATTCATGTTTCAGAGGATATAAAACCTATTTCTGACATCTTATGACAGGTAGTACAACACAATTACTTTTCATATGTTTTGAATAGTCTAGGATCTTTAATTTTATTCACTATTTAAAATTAAGTTTTTAAATACTAAAACTATATTTTGCTAGATTGTTTTTTAGATTACACTGAATCCATAGGTTGGGTAAAAATCAAGGTAAAAAAATCAAGAATATGCATGGTATGCATGTGACCACTTAGTCAAAAATACATGTAGAATAAATAAATCTTTAAAAAAATGTTTTAAGCTAAATCAGTGGTTCTCAAACTAGGGCTTGAAACTCCTTTGCAAATTTCTATCCCCCCAAAATTTTACATCAGTTCATAACAATAGCAAAATTACAGCTATGAAGTAGCAAAAAAAAAAATTAATAGTTGGAGGATCACAACAGGGGAGCTATATTAAAAGGTCACAGCATTAGGAAGGTTGAGAACCACTGAGCTAGATACAATAATACAAGCTTTAATCTCAGTCTATCTATACAGGAATAATCTCCTGGCAGCTGTCAGGCCAGCTCACCTGGCTTATCCAAGTGCAAAAGGACCCTGTCTCAAACTATTTGGAAGGGAAGGCACCAGCACCCAAAGATTGTTTTCTGACCTCTCTGGGACTTGATGTAGGCATATGCCCACATCTACACATATATATATAAACAGGGAAAGAAAATCTTTTCTAGAAAGGCTCATAAGCAGAGAATATTAGAGTTCCCTAGCTGGACAGGCTACTTCTGAGACTCAGACTTCACATGGTTCAATGTTAAGTAATAAATTTAATGTGTTTGAAACAGTTGCGTGAGATTAACCAATATACCAATGTGAAAGCATTGTATGTATAATAAATGGTATAAATTATTATTTACATTTGAAATGACTCAAGACCACCCTGTTTAGTTCAAATTCTATTATCTGCATGCTATCCTTAAGATGTCGATCTGGTACACTTTATTTGGAATCTGAAAAAAAAATCCCTCCCCCCGCAATGAATTTGGAAAGGTTGTCACTTTAAAATGTGCTAAACACTATGACTTTCATTTCCTAAAAGGAGAGAGTAAAATACAACTAAGTGTATAGCTGAAAATCCTCATGAAATCTCTATGTTCAGCAAGGGAAAAAAATGCAGCTGTTTAATTGAAAGGGAAAATCTTGAGAAGTTTTGGTTCTGAAAGAAAATGACATGCTGGTATACTGATCAGTGTGGAAACTTCCCAGAGGCAGTGAACCATGGTCAGTCTTTCCCTTTTACAAACAAATTCCATACACTACCTGGCAGGCTTCAGGTCAATCTTCAGAAGATCAAGCAAAAGCCAAGACTACAATTGTCATTGAATTTAGAAATTTCCCAGAAAGAAAGGCAAGGGGTCTTTAAAGAAAGAGACATAAGCGATGTAACATGAAAGTAGGAAATTACGAGACCAGAAGATTTGAGTTTGATACAAACTATAGTGTGTGCTTGTACACATACTTGCACTAGTTTGAACTCTCTTGTACTTAGCTTTTGTAAAGTCAGAAATCATGGTAAACTAAGTCACAGCAATACTGGTCTTTGTAAAGTTATAGGCAGTAATGCAGAAGGAGATTTATGAAAAGTTTTAGCAAAGTGTCCTTCAGAAAGCAAGACTGATGTCAATGGGAAGTAGTAACAAACCTAAGTTGCCTCAAGGGAATTCCTGTTGAGGATGATTAAAAGAAGTAGAATGTCTCCCTTCCAATTGGCTTTAATAACTTATATCAACCTTTGGTGACATAAGTAGAAGTTCATTTTTCAGCTCTATTGAAGCAGTTATATTTCACAGTTAATGAGTGAGAGCCCCATGCCTATGGAGCGGACTGTGTTGGGTGCCTCTCCTCTGCTCATTGAATTAATTTGTGGACCTCAGCCTCTTGTATGCACTTTCCAGCACCTTCCAGCATTTTCTAAGGCAATTCTGCTTCCTTTGAAATGTTCTCCTGAAATAAACTTTGATGATGAAAATAATAATTTCCATTAACTCTCAATCCCAAGTTGCTTTCATTGTCAGGAAACAACTTCCTGGAACCACTTTTCTTTCTCATTTGTTGAGTTTCATCCTTGTTGGAAAGCATAAGCATTGAGTTTGTTCCCAAAGCTTTTAAGTAAGATGTCCTTTGGATAAGATTGATTTGGAAACCACTCCAACCCCATGGGGAGGCCTTCAGTGTAGTTACTTGGAAGTATTTCTAATATGACCTTAAAAATAATTCTGCAAAATTTCCACAGTAGGAAAATAAATATAAATTTTCTGAATAGTTTTTTCCCCATTTTAGTTTTTTCTCCTTTATTCAATTCCTTGTTGCAATGAGTTTTCTGCATTCTCAACAAAATCGTAATTGCTATATGTTTATAGTTTCAAAAGAAATTTAAATTTTACTTTGCCTGGATAGTTTCCAAGGGAAAATAAAATATCTCTCAAGTTTGAAAAGTAGCCAGATGAATACAGTTACAATTTGAAAAAACACTTTGGGAAGTGTTTCTCCCCCTACAAAGTCTTATATTGGAACATTGGAATGCATGGTCTAATTAAGGTTTAATGCTGGCTGACAAATGCAAGAGGGACTGCAGCCAAGCCTCAATGGCTGTCCCTAAAGAGAAATGGGAACTTCACAATCAATCAACATGAAGTATTTATTGTGCAATCTACCACATGTCCATCACTTTACTATGTATTGAGAGAATAGAGGGATGAGAAGCCAGGAACTGAGCCTCATTAGAAGGACAACACCAAATGATTTAGACTGTTTCTCTTTCTTCAGAGTCCACTGACCCCAGCATGCTCTGAGCCAAAGATATAATGAAGAGACAAGATAGTTGAACAATGTAATTTGAACTGACCTTTTCAGGGTGATTAAAGTCTAGACAGAAAGGACATAGACACATACCATTCAAAGAAGGGAACACAATAATTTTACCTTAAAGATCATTATTTCAGCCTAGAATTCATTTGTTTGTCAGGCAGAAGCAGGAAGTTAGGTTGTGTTTATAGCATTAAATCTACAAGATATGTAGAAATGTGGCAAGGTTCAGAAAAGTTGTTAAATCTTTAGTAGCATAGGAATGTGTCAATAATATTGATACAAAAGAATAACTTCTATAAAAATTATTACACACAAAATAATTGATACAACTTTGGGGTGATCTATGGATAAATGTAAAGAAATAGAATTATGAGTATGGGTATGGGTTCAATACAAGCAAAAACTGATTGAAGTAGATGGTTTGCAAAAAATAAGATCAGTGTTGACATATTGGATATAAAAATGAATTAATTATTTCAAATAACTTTATGGAATATAGCCTGATATAGTAGAAGAAATAATATTTTTGGTGTAATCAAGAGAGCTTGGAATTAAAACTGTTTTAAACAAGGTTATAAATAGTATAAATAATAAGAAGAAAGAATACAGAGAAAAAAGATATTGTGTGGTATTTTTCTAGAGAGATGTAGCACTAACATCTAGTCACTTCAAATAGAGAAGCAATGACATGCCAAAATAATAAGATTTATAGAGTCCAACTGATGAGTACGGTACTGAATGGGATATGGGTAAGGACTTATGTACAGACTCAAGGACAATTTAAAGGCAGCTTCATCACTTAGCATGGGTAGTCACTGAAGGTAGCTGAATGCTGGAGCTCACAGTAAAACTTGGAGGCTGCTTAACAGTTCAGAGTGTCTCCAAGCTGCTCAACTGGTCTGCGTCTCTTCAGCTGTCCTTATCCTCAGAGAGTCTTAGAATGGAGGAGCTTGAGAACCAGATTGGTTTCAGGGACTTCCCAAGTCTTCTGAATTATTTACATCCTAATATTAAATAACCTTTCTTTATATTTTCCTGAATCTTAATAGCCTAGAAGCAAGTTGACATACAAGTAAGAGGGAGAAAAAAGAGAAGTGGATCTACTGGTAAGAGAGAGAGTGGGTCATACAATGAGGTTTTGATGTATAAGAGGTACTTTTTAGGCTCTTAGACATCATTGAAATGCATTCTAAAATGTTTGGAAGAATATTTGGAACTTTCTGGATGGCATACAAGTGACATCAGTTCAATGTGGGAAAGGGGCTTCACTTACATTTCCTTGGGTGAAGTCCTCAGGCTGAATTCTACCCATCTTTTTCCATTCTCAACAACACTAACTGGGCAGAAGACAGGAAGGCAGTATAGAAGCAGACACTCTCTTTTGTCCACATTGGACTGTGTCAGACCTCAGTATACCATTTTTTCCCTAATAATTATTATCTGAGTTCTTGGCCTTTGTCTTGTGTGAGTATCTTCTATCCCGCGAAGCCATGGATGTAGAGAACAGGTAACAGGATCAAAATTTGCATAAGGGGCTAGAACTAGAGCTAGTTGATAGAGTACTTGCCTAGCATACGTGGAACCCTGGGTACGATACCCAATACTTCATAAACACAGCATGATGGCATAGAATGTAACCCTAGCACTTGAGAAGTGAAGACAGGAGGATCAGAAGTTCAAGGCCATCTTCCACTACATAGCCAGTTTGAGGCCATCCTGGGATACATGAGACCAGTTGCAGCAAGGAGGAATCATTTCTCAATAGTAACCAGCCTCAGTCACATCATATTTACCCTTTGTTTTCCTTGCCCTATCTTTAATGTCTATGCTGGCATGTCAGCAAGTGTGGTCATAAATTCATATTTTGTTTGGATATCGTATTGCTAAGATTTCATGGATACAGCTTCCCAGTCATGTCTAGAAGACAATATCTCTCCATCAGGTGTCCTGGCTCTTAAAATCTGCCAGGTCCCTACTCTCTGATTTTCTTCTGAGCCTTCAGCATACGGGTTGCTTTGAAGATGTATCAGCTAGAGTTGAGCAGGCCACTGCTATTTATTCTCTGCATTTTAAACAATATTGTATCTCTGTAATAGTCCCTATCAGCTACAAATACAGAAGAAAAGAAACCTCCTTGATGATGGATCAGAACTACAATATTTTGTGTACTCCAATACAGTTTGAAATTATATTAGATTAGGAAAAATGGCAGTAGTGGTTTCAACTCTAGGATCTTTGTCTTCTTCAGCCACTGATTGTTGGCTAAGTTTTTAATACTAGGCATAAATCCCCTTTTACTGAGCAGGCCTTAAATATAATTAAACAGTCATTGTTTTTTCTCAAAATAAATATGCTATTATTGTATCCTTGTAGATCAAACCAAGGATGGTTACACTTATTAAAGAGAGTATACAGATGGTAATACAGAAACATAGGGAGAAAAAAGCATTAAATAACAAAGAATATGTTTGACAAAGTCACGGGAAGACATTATTTTATAAGGCCACTTAAAATACACATATAAATATGTGTGTATAGAATTACACCCACGGGGGCTGGTGAGATGGCTCAGCGGGTAAGAGCACCGACTGCTCTTCCAAAGGTCCTGAGTTCAAATCCCAGCAACCATATGGTGGCTCACAACCATCCGTAACAAGATCTGATGCCTTCTTCTGGAGTGTCTGAAGTCAGCTACAGTGTACATACATATAATAAATAAATAAATCTTTAAAAAAAAAAAAAAGAATTACACCCACATATACTTTAAATGGAGTTTACATGGGGCTAAGAGCCATAGACTCTCTAATAAAAGAAACCTGAAGCCATTCATGGAAAACCTCCCTTCATGTTGCTAGCCATGGGAGTCCTAGAGATACCTAAAACAATATAGGCTATTGATAGTGCCCTCAGTTGCCTCCAGAAGTGGAAGGTAAAATCCTACGTCTAAAGATAGTCTAAAGATATAGCAGCATTGAACACGGGACTTGGAGAATTCACCTGGAAGCCTCGTCCTTGAGGTCTGGCTCTCCTAAAATCAGAAGGTGCTGTGCCAAGGCGAAGAAGCAAGCAATCAATAGTTTTACCAGCTGTAAAGCCCCGGAACCACAAATTGTCTGGCCAGGCAAAAAGCTGCTTATTAGCTGCAACCTGAAGAAATTGCTTTGTGAGAGGAGGTTATAAAACCATGTGCATAGTATATGAAAGACAGGACTTAATCAAAGCACCTTTCCTTTGCTGTCCTCCCCTTCAGTGCTCTTAACATCAGTCAGAAACAGCAAGTCAAATAATTACCAATTGAAAGGTATTCTACATAAAACCAGGCTGCCATTCCTCAAGCTTCCAAGGTCAGTAGCAAGGAAGGGCTGCAGTCATTCAGCAGGAAGGAGCCAGAGGAATGAACAAACACTACATGCGATGTGAAATCCTGGACGGTGTGCTGCGACTGATAGTGGGACTGCAGATGAAGCCTTAGCACAGACATGTAACTGAGGAACTGAGTTAATGATGATGTTGTAGTATCAGTTCAGACAAATGCAACCCTTTCTGCATTAAGTTGCTTCTGTCGGGGTATTTTATCAGAATAAATAAAGAAATACAGAAATAAACTAACACGCAGGAAAAGTAACAAATACACAAGGGAACTGGATTCATTTCCAGCTTGCTCATATATCTTAATCAACGTCTCATGTGTCCCCTTAAGCGGATCCACAAATATTAGTAATTTTAAGATTAGTAAAGTAGATGTTTGAATAATGTACTCTAAAAACAAACAAAGGAAAAATTTTAAAAGTTAGATATTCAAAAGTTGTATTTCCTAAAATTATGTCTCTGATAAAATCTGTTCATGTGGCATATTATATTTTATTGAAATATTTGTACCATAAATTATATGATGAAATTATTCACCAACAGTGCTAAAGATTTTTGAA
The DNA here is from genome assembly GCF_900095145.1 of Mus pahari. NCBI lineage: Eukaryota > Metazoa > Chordata > Mammalia > Rodentia > Muridae > Mus > Mus pahari. The sequence continues at coordinate 48,221,744 of NC_034607.1, forward strand.
TGCAAAACAGAAAGGCATTTTTCAACTCTAGAACTTGAATATGTAACTAAAGTCTTACCATTTTCTATCTTCCTGTTGGATTAAAAATATGAATATATGCTTGTAACTGCTATGACTTTTAACTAATAAAAATAAATTCATCCAAGAACAATTTGCAGAATTTCAGCCACATATTTAAGCTGTCCACCTGGAAATGGATCTTCCTAGTTCTTTACACCAACACATACTGCTTAAAATTCATCTGTAAATACTACTCTTTCACTTGAAGGCACATCTGAATTTTATATCCTGAAATTGAAAGTCTGGCTAAAAGAAAATGGAAATAACCACAGAAAGATTTGAATTAACTAGTTTTAACTTGGAGTTTGCAACCAGGGTTTATGGCTACAAATTAGGTGTCAATGGCGTTGAGCCCAAACCACCATAAGTTGGTTTCAGAAAGTGAAGTGATGACTAAGCCACACACAGGTTTCTATCCAAACCCTGTGAAGCTCTGACTGCCTACTGAGCAAGAAGGATGAAGATGAGGAGCCATTGCGAGGATTAAAGCCTGTGCCTCTGATCTCCAACAACTATTTATTTCCAAATCTCTTTGGTGAATTTGTCACGCTGTGCACATCTTCAATCAATAAAACTTGTAAAAGATTTTAAAAATCAATACCCTTTTACCTTTCACTTTAATTTGTATGTAAGAAAACTAGTAAATTCAGATATTCTATAGAAAAAAAAAAAAACACAGAGATGGCCTTAGTTCTGTAACTCACCTCCATCTCCTAACAGTGTGTTTCTTCTGTCCTATCTCTATAAATAGTCTTTGAAATGTGGCTGTGTCATGACAGGCTCAGAACCACCACATAATCCATATTAACTTATTAAATAACTTCTAAAGGACTTAGCAAAAGCATTTGGTTACAAAAAAAAAAAAAAAAATCTCAGTGAGAGGGAATTTACTCCCCAGGGGAGAGTATATCAAATGGTCAGCCTTAAAAACATGCATACAGGTAGTATTTAAAAGTAGATATATGCATACAGTAACAATTGATTTTTTTGAAAGATGCCATGGATTACAGGAATTCAGGAAGAGAATACAGGAAGATATTGAAGGACGAAAGGGAAGAGATAAATACTGTAATTAAAATCTCAAAAAGTAACAACAAAAAGCATTAGCAAGAAAGAATAGCTTTGTTTAACCTGGATTTTCTGTGATTATTTGATACCATGAAATGCCTTTTTAAAAGGATAACCTATGACCATTTTAACAAAAACCCTTATAACCAACTCTGCCCTCTGTTTTTGTCCCTCTAAGGGGTCACAGCTAAGGAGAGACACTGTTACCATGGCCATCACTCTCTTTGGCAACCTCTTCTTCATTTTTGTTTTGCTTTCAATGGCTTTAACATTTCGGATTGGCTAGCTGGCAGTTTGAAGTTTCAAATATGGAAAAAGGTATGGAAAGGAGATACGGAAGAAGGATTACACAATACCTCTGGAAAAATAATCACTGAAAAAAATTCACAACACATGAAATGTTTTTTTCCACATCTTTTTTTTTTTTAAAAACTTCTCTATGTAAAGGTCATTTCTAGTTAATAATGTCAGCAGCTGTTCTTGAGAAATACTTCAGAAATGATACCTTTTATACAGCTCAAAACTCTAATTAATACAGTGCAGCACAGAGCCCATAACCCCACTGATTAGTAACAACAAAAATTATAAAAGTTTATTAGAATAAAAAGTGCAGGACAAACCAGAATATAAAAATATTATATAATGCTAAGACACTATGTATTGCAACTTGGCATTAATTATTTTCTGTATGTTGCATTTAAATTGCTTATAAAATGTTTATTTATAGCACAGACCATATACATGGTTTGAATATTTTAGGAACATCATGCTGCCAAAACTCCAAAGGCATTAACTCCATAGGGTTAAGTGAAGATCACTAGCCTAACATTTATACAATTGCCAGCTCCACCTTCCATAGCACAAACCAACCAAAGAAAGCCCACAGGTGAGCACACGTGTGTGCTATTTCCTTAGGAAAGTTACTCTGGCTTCTATCCTAAAATAACTTGAGACATTTTTATCTAGATGGCTTACTTATTCGCTACTGTAAAGACAAAAGGAGGATGGATAGCGAGGAGGTTTTGCTCAGCAGTATATAGGGGGCAGGAGTAGACCAGAGGACTGAGCATATAATGGGAGCATCCAGAGCTCGAAAGGCATCAATCATGATGGGAACAATTCGAAACAGGATCTTAATGAGGACAAAAGTTTGATGAGACCATGGAATTCACAAAGTGCCAGAGTCTTATTTCCATTGTTTAAAAACTAAAACACAGACTTAAGGGTTGATGGCAGATCCAAGTTCTAGGAGAAACACTAAGGTAACAGAAAATATGAGAAAAGAAAATGTGAATAGTACAACACACCAGCATAATTCCAAACATGATTCTATTTAAGACTCTCCAGTCTTCAAGAACAACATTTGGAACTGAAGGAAATCAAGCAAAAACCATGAATGGAAGTAAATCAACCAAGCATAAGCAGGGAAGTGCTAAGCAGCTAGAAGAATGGGTTCAAAAATGCAGGAGAGTGGTACCTGAGTTAGAGAAGAGAACTGTTTCATCCCCTCACTCCATTCCTTTATTAATAAGCTAATTACCTACAAATTCAGAATGGTTTGGTGTATGTAGTTCAAAGCAATAATTCACAAGAGAAACACTTCTTTTTCTTAAAATAAGAATTATAAAATAAGCAAAGATTTGACAAAACAACTCAGCAATTTTGAAAATAATAATGTAGATTTTTTTTTAAAAAAGACATGTTCCCCACAACAGACATATTGATATCAAAAGAATGTTAAAGTAGTAAATTGATAATGGCAGCAAAAGCAAAAATGTAAAGAAACAATAAATATGTATAATATTTGGGAGTAATTTATTGTCAAACCAGCTGGCTGTACACAATTTACCAGAGTTTTATTCAAAAATAAACTGCATGAATGTCACTTAATTATTAACACCTTATTATATTTTAATTTTACAAAATTTGTCTTTAAAATCTTGTAAATAAAAAAAATCATACACCAAAATTATAAGGTGCAAAGCCTGTATAACTCAGTAAACAGCTATACAGTTAAAAATGGGAATTATAAAAATAGAAGTTTTGAAGTTTCACATTAAATTTTACATTTTGAGTAGAAAATGCATTTTATGCAGTTATCCACAACCAAAACAAATAAACAAACAAAATCTTCACAGAATTATACCTATTACACAGTATGCATATTGTGAATATTATTTTAATTTAATTCATATTACATTATCTTTTAATTAAAAATAAGTATAAATTTTCAGTGTTTAGAGATGTTAGATTACTCATGACTATTTGATAAGTAAGAAAATAAAGTTGCGATTTTTCTCTCCAGTAACTGTCTAAGGCAGGACCAGCCAAGAGTGCACAAGGCACAGGAGTGGTGGCACAGCTAGGACAGGGTCCTTCTGGTCACTATCTGCATCCAGGAGCTGGGGCTGTTAGACAGTCCTCTGTGTAAAGGCCCTGCCAGGGGAGAGCTGGTCTCCGGTAGTGCTGATTCAGGTTTATAGGCCCAAAGGAAGGACAAGCTCAAGCCAGAGACAGCAAGACCAACTAACACCAGAGATAACCAGATGGCAAAAGGCAAACACAAGAACCTTACCAACAGAAACCAAGGTTATATGGCATCATCAGAATATAGTACTCCCACAACGGCAACTCCTGGTTCTCCTAACACACCAGAAAAACAAGATTCAGATTTAAAATAAAATCTCATGATGCTGATAGGGGACTTTAAGAAGGACATAAATAACTCCCTTAAAGAAATAGAGGAGAACACAGGTAAAGAGGTAGAAGCCCTTAAAGAGGAAAGACAAAAATTCCTTAAAGAATTATAGGAAAATGCAACCAAACAGGTGAAGGAATTGAACAAAGCCATCCAGGATCTAAAAATGGAAGTAGAAACAATGAAGACACCATAAAGGGAGACAACTCTGGAGATAGAAAACCTAGGAAACAGATCGGGAATCATAGATGCAACCATCACCAACAGAATACAAGAGATAGAAGAGAGAATCTCAGGGGCAGAAGATACCATAAAAAAAACATTGACCCAAGAGTCAAAGAAAATGCAAAAAGCAAAAGCTCCTAACCCCAAACATCCAGGAAATCCAGGATGCAATGAGACAACCAAACCTAAGGATAATAGGTGTAGAAGATAGTGAAGAATCCCAACTTAAAGGGCCAGTAAATATCTTGAACACAATTATAGGTGAAAACTTCCATAACATAAAGAAAGAGATGCCCGTGAAAATACAAGAACCCTACAGAACTCGAAATCAATTGTACACGAAAAGAAATCCCTCTCATCATATAATAACTAAAACACCAATTGCTCCGAACAAAGAAAGAATATTTAAAGCAGTAAGGGAAAAAGGTCAAGTAACACATAAAGGCAGACTTATTAGAATAATACCAGACTTCTCACCAGAGACTATAAAAGCCAGAAGGCCCTGGGCAGGTGTCATGCAGAACCTAAGAGAACACAAATGCCAGCCGAGGCTACTAAACCCAGCAAAACTCTCAATTAACATAGATGGAGAAACCAAGGTATTCCATGACAAAAACCAAATTCACACAATATCTGTCCACAAATCTAGAACTTCAATGGATAATAGATGAAAAACTCCAACACGTGGAAGGAAAGTACACCCTAGAAATAGCAAGAAAATAATCTTCTTTTAACAAACAAAAAAAGGTCGGGTGTGGAGGCAAGAGACAGGCAAATTTCTGAGTTCAAGGCCAGCTTGGTCTACAGAGTGAGTTCCAGGACAGGCAGAGCTACACAGAGAAACCCTATCTTGAAAAAAAAAAAAACAAGAAAAATAAAAACAAAAAAACAAACAAAAAGGAAGATAGCCACATAAACATAGTTTTCCTCTCACAACAAAAATAACAGGAAGCAACAATAACTTTTCCTTAATACCTATTAATACCAATGGACTCAATTCCCCAATTAAAAGACATAAACTAAGAGACTGGCTACATAAACAGGACCCAACATGTTACTACATACAGGAAACCTACCTCACTGACAAAGACAGACACTACCTCAGAGTAAAAGGCTGGAAAGCAATTTTCCAAGCAAATGGTCCTAAGAAACAAGCTGGAGTGGCCATTTCAATATTGAATAATATAGACTTTCAACCTAAAGTTATCCAAAAAGATAAGGTGGGACGCGTCATACTCATCAAAGGTATAATCTACCAAGATGAACTCTCAATTCTGAACATCTATGCTCCAAATGCAAGGGCACCCACATTCATAAAAGAAATTTTTCTAAAGCTCAAAGCACACATTGTATCTCACACAATAAAAGTGGGAGACTTCAACAATCCACCCTCATCAATGAACTGATCATGGAAACAGAAACTAACAGAGACACAGGGAAACTAACAGAAGTTATGAACCAAATGGAATTAACAGATATCTATAGAACATTTAACATAAAACAAAAGAAGATACCTTCTTCTTAGCACCTTACAGTACCTTCTCCCATATTAATCATATAATTGGTCACAAAACATGCCTCAACAGAAACAAGAAGATTAAAATAATTCCATTCATCCTGTCAGATCATCATGGACTAAGGCTGGTCTTTAATAATAACAAAAATGATAGAAAGCCCACATACAGCAGAAGCTGAACAACACTCTACTCAATGGTGACTTGGTCAAGGTAGAATTAAAGAAAGAAACTGAAGATTTTTTAGAATTTAATGAAAATGAAGCCACAACATACCCAAACATATGGGACACAATGAAAGCAGTACTAAGAGGAAAACTCACAGCTCTGAGTGCCTCCAAAAAGAAACTGGAGAGAGAATACACTAGCAGCTTAACAGCACACCTCAAAGCTCTAGAACAAAAAGAAGCAAATATACCCAAGAGGAGTAGATGGCAGGAAATAATCAAATTCAGGGCTGAAATCAACCAAGTGGAAACAAAAAGAACTATTCAAAGAATCAACCAAACCAGGAACTGGTTCTTTGAGAAAGTCAACTAGATAGATTATCCCTTAGCCAAACTAATTAGAAGTCCTGGAGACAGTATCCAAATCAACAAAAATCAGAAATGAAAAGGGAGACATAAAAACAGAAACGGAGGATTCGAAAAATCAACAGATCATACTACAAACAAAACTGGAAAATCTGAATGAAATGGACAATTTTCTAGACAGACACCAGGTATGAAAATTAAATCAGGATCAGATAAATTATCTAAACATTCCCATAACCCCTAAAGAAATAGAAGCGATCATTAATATTCTCCCAACCAAAAAAAAAAAAAAAATTTCTAGGACCAGATGGGTTTAGTGCAGAGTTCTTTCAGAGCTTCAAAGAAGGCCTAATGCCAATACTCTTCAAACTAATCCACAAAAGAGAAACAGAAGGAACACTACCCAATTCATGTTAAGAGACCATAATTACTCTGATACCTAAACAACACAAAGACCCAAAAAAGAAAGAGAACAGCAGACCATATTCCCTTATGAACATTGATGCAAAATTACTCATTAAAATTCTAACAAACAGAATCTGAGAACACATGAAAACAATCATTTATCATGATCAAGTAGGTTTCATACCAGGGATGCAGGGATGGGTAAATATACTGATCCATCAACGTAATCTACATAAAAAAAAACTCAAAGAAAAAAAAAAACCACATGATCATTTTATTAGATGCTGAAAAAGCATTTGACAAAATCCAGTACTTCTTCATGATGAAAGTCTTGAAAAGACAAGGAATTCAAGACCCACACCTAAATATGGTAAAAGCAATATACAGCAAACCAGTAGCCAACATCAAACTAAATGGAGAGAAACTTAAAGCAATTGCACTAAAATCAGGGACTAGACAAGGCTCTCCACTCCCTCCCTATCTGTTCAATATAGTGCTGGAAGTCCTAGCCAGAGCAAATAGACAACAAAAGAAGGTCAAAGGGATATAAATTGGAAAGGAAGAAGTCAAAATATCACTATTTGCAGTTGATATGATAGTGTACTTAAGTGACCCAAATTCCACCAGAGAATGATTAAACCTGATAAAGAACTTCAGCAAAGAGTCAGGATATAAAATTAACTCAAAACCCCCCCCCCAAAAAAACAAAAACAAACAAACAAACAAACAAAAAACCAGTGGACCTCCTCTACTCAAAGGTTAAATAGGCTGAGAAAGAAATTAGGGCAATACCCTTCACAATGGTCACTAATAATATAAAATACCTTGGTGTGACTGTAACTAAGCAAGTAAAAGAGCTGTATGACAAGAAATTCAAGTCTCTGAAGAAAGAATTAACGAATACCTCAGAAGATGGAAAGATCTCCCATGCTCATGGATTGGCAGGGTTAATATAGTAAAAGTGGCCATCTTGCCACAAGCAATCTACAGATTCAATGCAATCCCCATCAAATTTCTAACTGAATTCTTCATAGAGTTAGAAAGGGCAATCTGCAAATTCATCTGGAAAAACAAAAAACCCAGGATATCAAAAACTATTCTCAACAATAAAAGAACTTCTGGGGGAATCACTACCATCCCTGACCTCAAGTTATACTACAGAGCAATTGTGATATAAAAAAACTGTATGGTATTGGTACAGTGACAGGCAGGTTGTTCTGTAGAATATAATTGAAGACCCAGAAATGAACTCACACACCTATGGTCACTTGATCTTTGACAAAGGAGCTAAAACCATCCAGTAGAAAAAAAAAGACAGCATTTTCAACAAATGGTGCTGGTTCAACTGGTGGTTATCATCAGAAGAATGTAAATTGATCCATTCTTGTCTCCTTGTACAAAGGTCAAGTGGATCAAGGACTTCTAATTAAAAACAGATACAATGAAACCAATAAAAAAGAAAGTGGGGACAAGCCTCAAGCACATGGGCACAGGGGAAAATTTCCTGATCAAACTCCAATTGCTTATGTGCTAAGATCAAGAATTGACAAATGGGACCTCACAAAACTGCAAAGATACTATAAGACATAGGACACTGTCAATAGGACAAAATGGCAACCAACAGATTGGGAAAAGATCTTTACCAACCCTACATCCCATAGAGGAATAATATCCAATATATACAAAGAACTCAAGAAGTTAGATGCCAGAGAACCAAATAACCCTGTTAAAAATGGGGTACAGAGCTAAACAAAGAATTCTCAATTGAGGAATAAGAAATAGCTGAGAAGTGCCTAAAGAAATGTTCAACATCCTTAGTCATCAGGGAAATGCAAATCAAAACAACCCTGAGATCCACCTCATACCAGTCAGAATAGCTAAGATCAAAAACTCAGGTAATAGCAAATGCTGGTGAGGATGTTGAGAAAGAGTTGCATTCCCCCATTGCTGGTGGGATTGCAAGCTGGTACAACCATTTTGGAAATCAGTTTGGCAGTTCCTCAGAAAATTGGACATAATATTTCCTCAGGACCCAGCTGTATCACTCCTGGGCATATACTCAGAAGATGCTCCAACATATAATAAGGACACATGCGCCACTATATTCATAGCAGCCTTATTTATNATAGCCAGAAGCTGTAAAGAGCCCAGATGTCCCTCAACAGAGGAATGGATACAGAAAATGTGGAATATTTACACAATGGAGTACTTTGCAGTTACTTAAAACAATAAAATCATGAAATTCTTAGGCAAATGGATGGAACTAGAAAATATAATCCTGAGTGATGTAACTCAATCACAAAAGATCACACATGGAATGCACTCACTGATAAGTGGATATTAGTCCAGAAGTTCAGAGTACCCAAGATACAATTCACAGACCACATGAAGCTCAAGTAGAAGGAAGACCAGTGTGGATACTTTGGTCCTTCTCAGAAGGGGGAGCAAAATACCCATGCGAGGAGACAGAGAAAAAGTATGGAGCAGACACTGAAGGAAAGGCCATCCAGAGACTGTCCCACCCTGAGATCCATTCCATATACATTTACCAAACCCAGACACTGTTGTGGATGCCAACAAGTGCTTGCTGACAGGAACCTGATATAGCTGTCTTGTGAGAGGCTCTACCAGTACCTGACAAGTACAGAAGTGGATGCTCACAGTCATCCATTAAACTGAGCACAGGGTTCCCAACTAACCAACTAGAGAAAGGACCCAAAGAGATGAAGGGGTTTGCAGCCCCATAGGAGGAACAATATGGACTGACCAGTATCCCCCAGACTCCCAGGAACTAAACCACCAACCAAAGAGTACATATAGAGGGACCCATGTCTCTAGCAGCATATGTAGCAGAGGATGGCTTTGTGGGACATCAATGAGAGGAGAGGGCCTTGGTCCTGTGAAGGCTTGATGCCCCAGTGTAGGGGAATGCCAGGACAGGGAAGCAGGACTGGGTGGGTTAGTGAGCAGGTGGACAGGGGTGGGGATGGGATGGGGGGTGGAGGGGAAAGAGGAAAGGGGATGGCATTTGAAATGTAAATAAAAGTCCAGTGACAGGCCCAAAGTGGGATCCAGCTCAAGGGGAGGTCTCATGACCTGACACTGTTACTGAGGCTATGGAGCACTCACAAAAAGAGATCTATCATGACTGCCCTCTGAAAGACACAATAAGCAGCTCAAAGAGTAAGATGCAGATATTTGTACCCAACCAATGGATAGAAGCAGGTAACCCCTGTTGCTGAATTAGGGATGGATGGATGGAAGAAGCTGAGGTGAAGGGTGATCTTGTAGGGGGACCAGCAGTCTTAATTAATCTGGACCCCCAATATCTTTTAAACACCGGACCACCAAACATACAACATACACCAGCTGATATGAGGCCCCTAACACACATAAGTAGAGGACTTCTGGGTTTATGTTCATTCAAAGATGATGCACCTAACCCTCAGGAGTCTGGAGGCCCCAGGGAGTTTAGAGGTGAGATGGGGTGGGGGTGGGGGGCATCTGTGTGGAAATGGGGTGGTGTGGGATGTGGAGCAGACAGTGGGTGGATGGGGGATAGGGAATGGAATATGGAGTGTAAAATAAATTAAAAATTAAAAAGAAAATTTTAAAAAGAAACTATCAATTAAAAAAAAAAAAAGAAAGAAGTTGGCATTTAACTTACACTTTTTGACCATATTTGCTCAACTGCTTTTCTAGTGTCAGCATTAGCCAATTTAAGGTAGAATGGTTAATTCTATGTTAGAAATAGAAATAGAAACAGAAATTGTTAGTTCTATGTTTCATGTGACTGAAAAGGTCAGCTTAGGAACTTTGGAAAGGCCAGGAAACACTTGCCCCTCAGGAAGGTAATTAACATTTCTCAGACAACAGGGCAGAACCAACCTGTGGGTGGGGACACATTCAGTTGCCCACCTTCAGACAGGGGACGTCCTTGTCACCTCATTCCTTAAAGACCAATCAGTTTAAAGGGTGCACTGCTCCACCAATCGTATTGTGCCTAGTTGCTGATGCTCTATTCTGCCTTTGGAAACCACATAAAAACTTGCCCAACTGTTGCTGCCTTCGGGTCTGGGACCACCCCAGTACACTGGAACAATACATTCCCCTTGCTTTTTGCTTTGATCCCAGCTCCATGTAGTTCACTCGGGGGGGTCCCTGGTAAGCTAAGACTCCCCAGAGCCTTACATTACTCTGGCAAGTAGGGATCTATTCTGCCTGATTTAATGGGGTTGAGAACATAACACTGAGAATAATTCTAGAAAGTCTTTGAAGTTTAAAAATAATGTAACCAAAAGAACATAAAGAAAATATTATTTGTAATGTAGTATTGGGAAAAATATGAAAAATTGGGGGCTTTTGACAGGTTTGAAGGGCCTTTTTATTAAAAGAAGCAACAGGGTGTGTTCTAATTGAGGGGCAGATACAGGTGATATGGGAATTCAAGAAGGAATCTCCAATGAGCATGGTGTGGAAAGAAAAAATGAAGAAGACAACTTGATATAGAAAGATGTTAAAAGGAGGTTTGAGCCTAGAGTTGAGGACTAAAGCTAAGATAAGATCATCAGAAACTCAATCAGAAAGCATGGATATCAACTTATAAACAAGCTAGAAAAAAAAAAATCCTGAAAATCTCAGGTTAGAATACTTTCATACTTTGGCTCAGTCATTTTCAGACTTTCTCTAGCTTCCAATTTCAAACAAGTATAGCACTATTTTTTTTCAATAAATTTCCTCCTCAGTGATGAGAATATTCTCTGCCTATTACTGTTAGAGAACATTTAGTAGAACATAGGCTTCAGTTTTTATGAATCTACTGGCAAAATATCCAGCAAACAATAAAGGAATCATCTAAGTTCAAGATTAAATTTGATTTTCTAAGACGGCTTTCAACAGATTTGGGAATTCAAATAAAACTTCAATTTTTTGATATTATGTCTGTATTTGACAAGATTCTAACTAGAAGAGAAAGATTTTTTTATTCAGTGACTTAATGAGCAGATATGTAATAGGCATCTGCTATCACTGATTCTTGTTATCGTTGAGAATGGAATTATGAGTAACAGCAAATAGACACACACGAGTAGTAAGCTAATAATCAAAAAACAAATATCACTTTTGAAAATGTAACCAAGTTCCTATGGATTCCTTATAAAAGGAGAAATTTAATTCTTCATTTGATTTATCAAAAGGGTAAAGAGATAAACACTATTCAAAAGTATGAAGGTGAAAGACATTATGAATTGAAAAGAAAATGTATTATGTCCTTAACAACTTAGATAAAATGGAAAAATAATTTACAAAGGTAATTTGCCAATCTTCCCCATGATAAAATGTAAAGCATGAGTAACTTTGAACCTATATAAATGTTGTTTAAGTAATTATCCACAGACAACATAGTGATTTTGCCATTCAATTTTATAACATTGTAAAGAAAAAATAACATTAATTTTATTTGAACTCTTTCAGAAAACAGAGAGGCAGAAGAATCTCAAACATATGTTTAAGTCATAATGACACTATTGCCCAAAGTAAACAGACCCTCATAAAGATAATAAAAGGATTAGAGTTAAACTTAAAACTTAAAAGTAGCAATTAATTGAAAAGATAAACAAGTGATATTTATTTCAGATTTATTGAATTTTTAAGAATCATTGCAAGTATATTACTATGGTAACAAATATAAAGAAAAATGATATTCAATAGTGGCCAAAGAAGCCATTAAATATCTTAAGAACATTACTATGATTAGTTATATAAATTTAGAAAATTATTTTGATAAAAAAATGTGTGGAAGTTTGTATCTAAGCTGGACTAATGTGAAATCCTGACAAATCACTCATGTCACTGATAAGGAAGGAATGCTGTTCCTCTAATTTGTCATTGTATTGGAGGGCTATGTAATAGAAAAAAAAAGAGGCATAAAGCTTTTAAAGGCAAACATCTCTGTGTACACATCATGTGTTTACTTAGATAATATTCTAAGGAAATTTCAAAATTGTACCAAAATTCTGTTAAATTCTCTTTCCAGAAAGAGTTGTTACAAAATTTCCTATGTCATATGCTCTTTAGAAATTCTTTAAGTCCACAATTCAAAAGCAGAGTCATTTCCCAACATTCCTTAAAGCTGGGATTCTGTATCTTACCCCAGGAAGAGAGTGTACATGAAACTGCAACCCCATTGAGTGGTACTTAATCAAGGGAAGGTTACCTACTGATCCTATACCTATCCTTTCCTCTCCATCTGGTCTTGGACTCCATACTGCATACCATGTTATGATCTGCCTTGATGCAATCCTGCATCAATGAACAGGCCAAAGTATCATTTCTGTCAGGTTTCTAAGGTTGCCCCCTTAAAACATTGGATAGAGTCCAGAAGTGTTGCATCTAGAGAGCTCTGCTCAAGTTGCAGATTGATGACAAACTGCTTTCATTATATTGTTATTAAATGACAACATTTCTTTTGTTTACTGATACTAAAGTAAAGTAAGAAAAATGAAAATATGAAAAAATATATATGGCATATAATTGGAAAGTTTAATAATAATTGATTTACAAAACTATCCAAAATTATATATCCATTGGAATAAAATTCACAAAAAGCAATGTAGAATCCATCCACGAATCCTTAGTCAGTCCAGGACTATATAGCAAAATATAAGATTTATTATTTTATAATCTGAAAACTAGAAGTCAGAGGGCATGGTATTTGACAATAAGTTTATTGTGAGTTTTCCATTCCTGACTTCTGGAAGGCCAGCTCCTTGGTGTCTGCTTGTGGGATTTCCTTAGTGTGTGCACGGATGAGAACATTGTCAGGCTTTCTTGTGTCTCTATTTACAGGCTCATCAATCCTATCAGACAGTAAGCTACCTACGATGCCTAACTATTTCCCTCGGGTCTCAACTCACATTAGGAGCTGGAGCTTCAACGTAAGAATTTCAGTGAGACACAATCAGTCCTTAAGACATCAAAAATACAAAAGATCAAACCAAAATTATCACATAAAGCACTATATTTATGGAGTAAGGCACTATTCTGTCAATTCTTTCCACACTTATTTATGCAATTATTGAAGTCTAAATCAGAATACTTTCTGGCTATTTTCTTATGGATGAATACTTGGCTTATACAACTTACATGAAAATGTAAAAATGAAACAGAAAAAAATGTGTCTGGAGAAAGAAGAATCAGACTTAAAGAAAATAATTATATCTTTTCAAGTCTATCATTAAAAATGAATCACAAAGAAATTCAGAAAACTGGAAGAAAAAATCAGAAATCAAATACATGTCAAAACCACATATGATTCCAGAGCTAACCACGTGGCAGTTGATATTTCTAAAGACCTTTCTTTCTCCCACTCAGAATTCCTTAGTTTCGGTCTTGTTTAGGCAGCCATGATAATGAGCCTTCCTGCGTGAATCCTTTCTGACAATCCTAGGAGATCCCATCTCACAGCAAACTTCTCAGTCCTATGGATCTTATACATGTATGCTATTCATAAATGTAAAAATACATGGGCTGGAGAGATATTTTGGTGGTTAAAAGCAACTGGTGCTCTTGTAGAAATGAGTTCAATTCCTAGTGCCATGTAGGTGGTTCACAACTGCCTATAAGTCTCTCTCTCTCTCTCTCTCTCTCTCTCTCTCTCTCTCTCTCACACACACACACACACACACACACACATTTTCACACTAAACAAATATATACAATCTAAAATAAAAATAAAAACAGACTTGTTTAAAGTGGAAACTTATGGGTTCTTTGAAAAGTCAGTTATATATTGTTTTTTGCTTGGGCAAACACATGAAGGAACATTTTGTTAAAGTGGACACAGGTGTGAAAAGCTAAGGCAGACTTGTGAAGGAACGTTTCACTGAAGCAGACACAGGAGAGAGAATGTTCTGCTAAAGCAAGCATGTAAAAGTTACTTTATTTTTTTTCTAAACCTATTTTTAATGACGGTTCTTAAACACTTTAACACTTCACAGATATACCAGTTCGTAGAGTCAGGATAGCAAACCGGAATCAGCAGGAGGTACTACTTAGCCGAGACAGCCAGGCCTCAGCCCTAACATATGGTTGATATATGCAGTGACTTCCATTGGGGAAAACTGGTTTTTCTTTTTCCCAACAGGTATCAATTACAAGTAAATTCTTGTTTAGGAATCTATTTCACCTTCTTAGAACTTACAATTTTTATGATTTGAATCTGTATAGTTTTCTGTGTGCTATAATGTTCTCCGCCATTTCATATGTATATCAACCCCATTGTGTGTATTTTATTTTAGTTTATATTAGCTTTGCTGGGACATAGTGTTATATAGCCCAAGCTGGCCCCAATGTACTATATAGCCCACAATGACCTCGAACTCGGATCCTCTTGCCTTCATATCCCAAATAAATTGCCAATTTTTACATAATCCAACCTTTGTTTTCATCTCACTCCCTGTCCATTTTCTGTATATTTTTTAGTTTCGCTTATATTATATTAAGCTACAGTATAAAGATCAGCATGATGCTAATGTGATATTAAAAAACTGATAACCCCAGAAGAAGAGGACAAAGCCATGAGTGACACTGGAGTGGTTCTTAGTGTCACTGACTTCACAAAACTCAGCGTGGAGTGCAGAGAGAACTGTATTCCTTCGGACCATATGGCTGAGACAAAGCACTGAAGGATGTCTACCTTGGGAAACTCCTTCAAACAAATGCCTTGCACGAAGGGATAGCAGTGGTTACAGAAATTAAATAACTTCTTTACAGCAATAATCCCATGGAAAGATTGATGCTAGGGGCAGGCATATGGCTCCCAGGGAGGAGTAATGAGATAAAGGCCCATGCTGCTGGAGCAGGTGATGCACTAATTAGATTTCACCAGTGTGGTGCATGGCATGTTTAGATGAGAATCATCTTGAAAGATACAAACGAAACAAAAATAAGGAGCAAGGGCAATGATTTAGAGCTACAATCATAATGCTATCTGGATGATGGAACTGGAATGAGGTTTCCTTAAGACTTCCCTTAGAAAAATCAAAACAATTTGTCATGCAATACTGAAATCCTGCTGGATGAAGCGAGCAGAAACACTCAGAGCTGGAAGTGCTGGCAGTAGATCACCAGCTCACCACATGCCCTCCTCAGATTCTCTCATGAAAGTAGACACTGTTCCTTATCCTGAGGACCCTCTACTCGAAGTATTCACATTACGTAGCCAGTTTATTCTCCCAAACAATGAAATGACATCATTGCACCCTCGGAAAATCGGATTCAAAAAAACCTACTGGCCCAAGAACACACACATAAGCAACAGGACCAAAGGTAAAAATGAAGGTGTCTAATGACAAAGATAATGACCCTGACTCTATGGGAGCAAGCTGATCTTTTGATTGTATATGCATGGAAAACGACATATGTACTTGAGAGCAATCATTGCAGAGAAATACAAAACAGTGAGAAGGAATATTTCGATGGCATATTTACTTTCCCCCTATTCTGCAGCTAGAACTTTTGGTCATGTTCAAAGGCAACACTTAGCTAGGCTAGTTACCGTGGTGAAGCCTTGCAATGTACTTGGAACTTAAATGGCCTCAGGGCACCTTTCTTCTCCTGGCCATTTTGAGATGGACTCGAGATATAAATGCTCTGTGGCTACTTTAGATTTAAAAGTTTTAAGCTGGGCTACCAGGACTGCTATGGCAACAACGAAACAAAATGGAAATGTCTGTGGTCTGAGAAAGGCGGTGATTGAACTTTGAAATTATTCTTGACTAGCTCTCCAAATTTTAAATGTCAGAGCACTTAGAAAGCAGACGGACAAGCACAGTTTCTAGAGAATTCCTTGAGAATAATTTGGAGGAGCTTAGATACATATGTATTGGTAAAAATTCACTCATAGCCTTTGTCTGTTGTGATACAAATAAAACACTCGGTGTACTCAGAAGTACAAGGGCTCTTCCGTGTGTTCTTGGTGAATAAAAGATTTAAATTTTCACTTCATCTAGGACTAAATATTCATCATAAGAAATAAAAAGTTCTGAATTGGCTTAACCATAAGTACAATACAAAAAAAAAAATGTTTTCCACTGGTTGAGAATTGTTTCAACTGACTCCAAGGATTCGTGGAAGACAAGAGTTTATTAGTTACTGTGCATTTATGGGAAACATGAATACAAGTGTTTTGACAAAATTTATCTGTTTTAAATTTGGTACATGTTTCTCTGAGACAAAAATTGTTGGCAGAACGCAGACCCATTAAACCTTGTCAACCCCTACCAGGGATAACTATCAGTAACAACTTTCTAGGCAGTAGTTATGACCGAGCACGAAGAGCACTTTTACTTTTCTGTGAAGTATTTAATTTACAAAAGAAGGGGACATTTTACAGAGAGTTGCTGAGTTCGGGTGAGCGAACTGGGAAATGTCTTTTAAGGTGAAAGAACGTGCGGCTGAGAGTCCAATTTTTGAGCCATCTGTCTGAACATCCCGAGGAAGCCTGAGGGTAAAGAGAAAGAAGGAATTATCTGCTTCAGAGTAGTCTCAGCTATAGCTGAAGGGAAGATTGCTGGCTTCTGCCAGCAAAGGGAAATTTCAAGACAAATAATACTTATTGCAAGGTGAAATTGCAAATTTCTATCTCAGAGATGTACTGGGTATCCACTCAGATGAGCAGTAGTAAAACTAACTTAACTGATTAATTGAAAATATTTTAACAAAACAGCTGGATTTTATAGACATCGATAAAGATGCCATTGTCCTCAGAAGAAACAGCTCAGCAAGTTACTGTCAGGCTTTCATATTTGTGAAATTTTATTTCATATTTTCATAGGTTGTGAGCCCAGCCTTTAATGGCTGAGCCATCTCTCCAGCCCTAGTCACGATTTTAATACGTGAATGTGTAGATCGTTAGTGTCCTAAGACTAACAAAAGCCCATTATTTCTGCCCATTCTAACTTTGAAATGAATTTGTTATCTGTGAAAATCTGTGCTTCTTAAACTTTCAATTCACATTCCCTTTTGATTCAGTTAAAAGAAACTCCTCCACCCCTCCACCCTCCACCCTCCACCCTTCCATCCCTACACCCCTACACCCCTCCATCCCTCCATCCCTCCATCCCTCCATCCCTCCATCCCTCCATCCCTCCATCCCTCCACACCTCTACCCTTTGAGTGGAGCTTTCTCCTCCTTTGGATTCTATTGCTAAGTGATGTTTATCTGGTTTACCATATTCGTCCCCTGAACTTTCCTGAAAGATGTGCCATGAAGCAAACACTGCCGGATGCTGGGCAAACAAGTTTACATGTCGAAAGCTGCAAAGTAGCTTCTTCCAGCCCTGGTCCCCATTCTCTCTGACCTTAGACTTCAGGCCACATCAGAAAAGCTATCTTAAATGGGAAAGATAAATAGAACAGAGCTGGCAGTAAAACCTTTCTAAAAGCTCCAAGCATGCAGGCATTTAGTAAAGGAAATGCTTTTTCCTTTCTGTTTCTGTAAGGCTGCTGCTTCAGATCATGACAAGGTCAAACTGGTTGTTTTTGAGCTAAGAAAGCAGATGCTCAAGTCGACTGGCTTTGAGAAGTGTTTCTATTCCAGGCAATCATTTATAGAGAGTCACCTATGTTCAAGGCTCAAGGAAAGTGCTGAGATGAGAGATGGTTATGAAAAGAGTATGGCCCTGCTCCCAGGGCCTGTAATGGATGCCCCTAAGTACCATGAATGAAAGGGTTGAAACGCCCAGTGTCCTGAGAGAGGAAACTACACACCCCAAATGTGAGAATACCCAAACAAAACCAGGGTGCATAGATTTCTGTGTAGACAAATCCCCTTCTTTTTCTTTGTGGTTGTTAACTCGGCATTCCTCTCCAAATTACTCTTCTCATTTCAGAAATGGGTTTTCATTGGACCTGATACCTGGACATCAATGTAGAGAAATTAGAATGTAAATTTACATGCTGCATTGGCACAGGCTAGATATGATGAGGCACTTGCTTTAGTCTGAGCTTAAATGCAAGAGGATGCTACTGGTAGAAAAGACAGAAGAGATATTGATGCAGTAAAAGCCACCCTTTAAGAACTGAGGGCCAACTAGCCTGCCACAACTACCTCACATCTGAGTTCTAGAGTTATCTGTAAAATATGGGGGAATGACTTCTACCTATGAGTTGCTTGTGGTTACCTCTCCCAAACCTCCATCTGAGTGGGTAAACAGACTGTGTGCACCAAAGTCTTGTGTTTCTAATATTATCACATTCAAGAAATGTGCCAAGAGCTGGGAGAAGATGCTCTGAAGACAAGAATCTAACGAGAAAATGAACAGTACATTTTCCTGTGAGGGACACCTCAACAATGCCTACTATGTTCTCACCACCTTCATGGCTAAAATTCCTCATTCAACCAGGAACTTCAGATGTGAAGCCTCACTTCCCAGGAAAGCTTCAGTCTGAGGCCAATGTAAATTGTTAGTCATTCTTCTTCCTGCCCTCCCCTTTCCTTGACTAGACTTCAGATATGTCTATGGACCCGTGAGTATTTTTGCCACCCACTGAGAATATTTAGAAATAAACACATTATTTTAAAGGACACTTATAAGCTTGGAAATTTGTGTTATCAGTTTATTCATTTTTTTCCTGAAATACACATAGTTTTAAATTCTTTTCTGCTGGTGTTATGGGAATTAGGTAAAGGACTTACAAAGAAAACTTTCATTCTGTTTGTGAAATGCCATAATAGTTCATGGGCTGATGAAAACATAGTGTATAAGGCTCAAGTTGGAATGTCTAGGTTGGATATAAAGCCAAATGTGTATGATATGTAAATTAATTTTTAAAATCTTAACTAATGATGACTGTGAAGATTTCATCATTGGTAGAACAAAGACTTCAGGAGACTATAGAGAAAAAAACCTGAAAAATAGCAACAACGCCAGAAAAGAAATCTCAAAATGAGCATGTAAGGAATCATCATCATCATCATGTTATTATTATTATTATTATTATTATTATTATTATTATTATACTTCTCAACCATATTTCTTCCTCATAATTGTTTTCAGTCCTCACAAATGTCATGACTTTTATCTAAACTGAGAATAAAACACATTGAATACAACATTCATCGAATACAAGAAAGAAAGAAAGAAAGAAAGAAAGAAAGAAAGAAAGAAAGAAAGAAAGAAAGAAAGAAAGAAAGATAGAAAGGGAGAGAGAGAGACAGAGGGAGGGAGGAAGGAAGGAAGGAAGGAAGGAAGGAAGGAAGGAAGAAAGGAAGAAAGGAAGAAAGGAAGAAAGGAAGAAAGGAAGAAAGGAAGAAAGGAAGGAAGAAACTATTCTCCCCATGCTATCATCTCAACTCTCAAAATGTGTAAGATGGCACTGCTGTTGTCCCCAGAGCTCCCTCAGAATTGGGGCTTTTCCAGTAAAATATGGTATCTATCACTGGAAGTAAATCTGCTTTTTAAAATAGTTCAGATAGCATGCATGGCTAACAAAATCACCATCAGTCACATCCCACCAAGAAAGGTGGATGGGTTAGGAAGGGGTGTTGAGTCTCACTGCACAGGTAGAAGGCTGCACAACTACATACCAATAGACCAAAGCTCTGTGATTATCATTAATTCCAAGGTTTATAAACAAACGCATTCAGTACAATATCATATGAGTATATAAATACTTCCATTCCCCAAATCCAAAATGTTTCAAAGTTCTAAATCTTTTGAACACTGGACATAGAAGGAATAGTGGCTTGATTTTCATATAAACTGCCCTAGCAAAAATACAAATACACTGAAATATTGTATATAATCAGCCTCACATTGCATGGATAAGTTATATGTGGAAAAATAATGAATTCTACATTTGACTTAAGCTCCATCATTAAGATGTCTCACTGTCAATATGCCAAGATCTAAATGAACTATTAAACTCTTCTGGTCCCAAGCATTTGAAACAGGGTCACTGAGCCTGTATCTACACTTTTAGCAAGGTAAGTATTGAATCCTGTGCTCTGTAAAAGATGTACTTCTGTTTCAGTTCTGGAGGGATAACTACTTCTTGGGTTTAGTAGGAGACAATATCTGTCTGTATATGTAATATATTAGGTCAATGATTTCCTTCCCTTCCTGCGAGATGGCCACATCTGTGTTCTACACCTCCATTTCATTGGCCCATTGCTCACATATCCAAAATATCCACAGGCTCTAGGGCATCTCAGATATAATGTATGATGTAAAACAGAAAACATCTTAATATACCAGAGCCAACAAAAGATAATAAACATATGAGTAAAATGAATGATAAGTCAGGAAAACTGATACTTGCTTTTTATAAATTAAAACAACAAAGAGTGCAGGACCAGCCATTAGGTTTCTTGACTGGGGTAGGGGGTCTTTCATTGCTCAGAAATGTTCCCATAGTTTTTTTTTTCTCTATGAGTTGATTATGATATGCCTTCTAGGAGTATTTATGTATATAAGTTTTGAGTTTTGTGTAATTTTTGAGGAGAAAGAATTTTAATCAAATTTTCAAGGATACTTGGAAAGTAGATCAATGCCCCCCCCCCCAATTCTAACACCATAGTTCATTGCTCACACTGTGAAGAAGCAACATAGCCAAACTAGCATTACCAGACATGGTAGCTCAGAACTGTGATGCTAACACTTGAGAAGCTGAAGCAGAGGGGTTGCCACACGCGTAAGTCTATCTTAGACTGTGTAATGAGTACAGCTGGGACTACATAGCAAGAAATTGGCTACAAAGGAAAGAAGTTGCAAGAAACTTGAAGTCAAATTTCTTGTCTAATTGTTTACTCAGCCACTTCAGACTTACACAATCATACATGCATATTTTAGTCATCCCATGCTTAAATAAATGTATGCTGTACACATAATGCTATTTGCTACTTAAAGGGGTAATAAAACCATAATGATATGACTTCTATTGCCCCAAAGATGCTTGGCACACTGCAGCCTGATAATGGTGGTACATTGCACCCTATAGTTATCTCTGCAATGGCACTGGCCAGTACTGAGGTTAAGGAAGAGAAACCAAATAACTGTGTACTAAGTCAACACCGACATTGTGCCTGGAAGCTTCAACGAATGTGAATGCTTCTACACGCTCCAGGATTCAAGACACAGTCAGGAGCGACCATGTGGATCTCTGCTCACTCTCCATTTTTGCCATGCAAAAGCCAACACAGTGATTCAGCTATTGTGGCCAGTTCTTCATTACCTGCCTCCTCTGTACACTCTGTGTGGTACCAAGGAGCCCAACTAAGCCATGGGTCATTATGGGTAAAATGGATCTACTGTATCCCCAAACTTTTATCCCATTCTGGACAATCTTAAGTTATTTCCATAAAGTGTTGATGTGGTAAGCAAATGGATACAAGAAACATTGTTTCATTGTCAGAAAAGATAACTTATCCTGAGTTTCCTGACCATGACTTTGGGAGGACTCCCATTCTAACATCTGACAGTACCAGACTAACACAGTTGGCAGATTTTACTGATAACATCTGAAGAGTGGTCTACAACATTTAAAAAATGGCAAAGAAGACATGCTGGGAACAGAATACAAACTAGAGCTCCGTTTCAGTGATAAAATGGTGTTTTTGAATATAATGAATATGTTTTGTTTTATTTGTTTTGATTTGTTTTCTAATCACAATACAACGATGCCTAAGGTGCTAGTTTAGAATATACAATTTGGTGGCATTTACTATGCTCACAGGGAAACAGCAATCACCACAGCCTTCTAATTTCAGAGCCATTGTGTCCCCTCTAAAGAAAGATTGTCCTTACTGCTCACTGCCCTTTATGATCTACCTTCTATTTAAGAATAAGGTTTAGATAAACTGCATCTCAGAGGAAAGGTTAATACCACAAGTGAAGAACTCAGAGGTTATTGGCACTAAGGATCCTACTGTTAAGACTGGTGCAGAAATCCACAGTGAAAAGAGAACAACCAATCAAAACTGTTGAAGGGGGAAAACATTTTCCTGCTTCCATAGATTACCAGTTTCTTAGGAAGTGAAGTAAAGTGAACAGTAATGTGAAATTCTCGGGAAAAGGATAACCATGCTTTGTATTTGTACTGACCAACTTTTCTTTGGGAGATTCCAATATTTACATGAGTGCTCATCATCTTTCTCTACCTCATCTTATTTCCCTGGTAATAAACAAAATTGGGATGATTGATTTGGCAATATCTTTATTTTAAGTGGCTTGTTTTTAGTTAAGCGTTTATATTTTATTTACTTTTTTTCAAAAGTGATTAGTCTCCATTAGAAAATAGTAAGAAAAGAATTTACTATAAGTTTTTAAATTAATTCTATTTCCCTTCATATAGATAAATTGTGTTCTGTGTGCTATTGGCTTGGGAAGGCAGCAGTTCATATCTGAATATGCTCTTACCAAATTTTCTAGAATATTACCAAACTAGATGCATGCTATGGCTGCTTGTTGTACAATGTGGATGGAAACTTCCTGTTTTTAGCTCCAGTAGTCACTCAGAAACAGCAACTGAAGAAAGCTATCAGAGAACACTGGACATTAAAACTTTGTGCCACTAAATTCTGCTAAATTTTAAAAGCAAGAAAGTGATGTCCAGATGGTAAATTTAGACTTTGTCACCTTGAGTACCCAATAAGAACACCATCCACACATTGGCAGAAGCTTGAGTTGTGAACTGCAGCTAGGGAACACACGATCTTGCTGAGTGTCCTTATGTTCTCTCTAGGTTCTCCTTAGAACTCACAGCACACATGTGGAAGACATCTGATCAGTGCTGGATAGAGGAGATGAGACAGCTGGACTATACATAGGTTGAATGTGTCATCTCATCCCCATTTAAAACAGGTTCTGAAGAAATGAGCTAACTACGCACAGGCAAACTGGCAGGAAATAAAATGTGTGGCTTGGTCTAAGAGAGGATTTTCAGTTCTTTAAAGGGTCTATGGATAAACTTCAGGGGACCTATGAACATTTAGGTTTCTTATAAAGTTCCTAAAGTTACCTATTACTTAAATAAAAGAAGGAAAGTGGATAAAAAATGCTTGCTTGACTTTGAGGAGTGTCATCAGCATAACATGTTTGTACCAAATTGTCTGCCTCCACAAATACTGTTTTTACTAATTCCGCCTTCTAAAAGTTATGTCTAAAGGATGATTCTGTGATAGGATTGGCATGTGTATGTGTTTCTACCTCTGTTCTCCATCTACTACATCTTTCTT
>NC_034607.1:48245730-48260309 GCF_900095145.1 Mus pahari
GAAACTGATGAAAGAAATCTGAACCAAACCCTTTCTCTGGTTCTGATTTTTAAAAAAAAGTCAGGTGGGCAGATACCAAGGAAATCTAGAACATACTTATACACACACACACACACACACACACACACACACACACACACACACACACAGCAACAATGAGCAAATAAGCAACTGGAATCCACATCTGTCTCTTATCACCTTAGATCCTAGAAATATAGGTGGTTCAAAGATGTACTGGATAGCTTCCTCCACGGAGCTGTACATCAATCAAATGCATTCTAAAAAAGGAACCTCATCAAGAGATTTGGCATTGCAGAAAAGCTGAAGAGGACTCTATTTGAGCTGGATCTGCACACACAAGTTACTAGAGCTCTCCAAATAAGCCCACACACCAGAAGCAGCCATGTGACACCCAGAAACGCCTGAAATCCTATCCTAACACTTAGAATGTTACTTCAACTCTACAGCCAAACTTCATGAATCTCCCCAGCCCCTGTTCTGGATGACCATGAACATATGGGTTGTATGAACTAGGCTCAGTAGGTTATAAAACATTGACATAAAAGTAAGAAGTGAACAGGATGATGAGGACATTTAGAAACAGTTGTGGCAGAATAATGTTGGACATCATTAAATTACACTACTTAATATAATTATGGTTTATATGTGTATATAATTCTCAACAAATAAAAATATATTAAAGAAAAATAAATATATTATAGGGCAATCACAAAATGGGAATTATTCATACTACAGTAAAATATACTGATAGAAGAATAACTATTAAAGTAATAAGTTGCCACTGTATACCTTACTAATTAGCAGAAATTAAAATGCCTTATGTCAGTAAAGATGTGAACCTAGAACAATTGTGTCCTGGTAGAAGAAGACTCAAGTCTGGGGCATTTAGTTCAGTTAAGACTGCTGATCCTGTAATGTTACCCTAGAATTTATATCAAAAGAAATATTTCACAAAACTCTGTAATTACTAAGCTATCATTCATCACTGAGATGTTTATTAAAAAAGGTACTTGAAAGTAAATTATGAAGCTACATCTATGCAAATAAATAAAAATTCAATGAACTTAAACTGCCAAATAGGTAGAAATACATAATGAGATGTATTTTTACAATATGAAAAAGACAGGTTCTAGTGAAGAGGATGTAAAAATACTTTGTGAGCTATGTGTTTAAGTAAAACCATGATAAACTGCACCAATAAGAACTTAGTACAAAGCAAACAGTAGAGGCATGGAGTGGGGAACAGAAAATTGAAATGTAGAATGAAAATGAAAGTACATTGGTTCCTGATACACACTCAAAATGACCATAGCCTGCAGGTAAGAAACTCTAAACAAGCCAGTTCTTCCTTCCAAACCTTATTCTCCATGCTCCTAACACCAGGGTCACTACAACCTATGGGTTTTGGTTTTGTTGATACTTTGTGTTGTTCTCTTTTTTTCTAATTGGTTAGTTTCAGTACGGAGTTGAACTATTTCCTGCCTTCTATTCCTCTTAGGTGAGTTTGCTTTTTGTTGTTGTTGTTGTTCTATAGCTTTCAGGTGTACTGTTAAGTAGCTACTACAGGATCTCTCCAATTTCCTTATGAGGGCACCTAATGCTATGAATTTTCCTCTTAACACTGCTTCTATTGTGTCACGAAAGGTTGGGTATACCGTGCCTTTGTTTTCATTGAATTCTAGAAAGTCTTTAATTTCCTTATGCCTTCCATGACCCAGAGATCATTGAGTAGAGGATTGTTCAGTTTCCATATGTGGACTTTCTGTTGTTTTTGTTGTTATTGAACTCCAGCCTTAGTCCATGGTGATCTGATAGAATGCAAGGGATTATTTCAAAGTTCTTGTATAGGTTGAGGATTTTCTTGTCTGATTATGTGATCAATTTTGGAGGAGCTTCCATGAGGTTTGCTTGTTTTGAGGTGGATTGCTCTGTAATTTTAATATTTTGTATATGTTTAATATCCATTTGCTCCATAACTTGTTAATGTGTTTCCATTTAGTTTCTGTTTCAATTACCTGTTCATTGATAAGAGTGGGGTGTTGAAGACTCCCACTATTATTGTATGAGGTCAATGTGTGCCTCAAGCTTTATTAAAGTTTCTTTTACGAATGTGGGTGCCCTTGCATAGATGTTCAGAATTGAGACTTCGTCTTTTTGGATTTTTTCCTTTGGTGAATATGAAGTGTTCTTCACTATCTCTTTTGATTGCATTTGGTTGAAAGTTGATTATATTGAATATTAGTGTGGCTACCACAGCATGTTTCTTGGGACCATTTACATGGAAAACTTTTTCCAGTCCCTTGCTCTAAGGTAGTATCTGTCTTTGTTGCTGAGGTGTGTTCTTATATAAAGCAGAGTAATGGATCCTGTTTATGTATCCATTCTGTTAGCCTGTGTCTTTTTGTTGGAAAATTCATGTGGAGAGATATTAACAGCCAATGACTATTAGTTCATTATTTTCATGTTGGAGGTGGTAGTGTGTGTGTGTGTGTGTGTGTGTGTGTGTGTGTGTGTGTGTGTGTGTGTGTGTGTTTGTGTGTGTTTCTTTTCTTTTAGTTTTGCTGTCAAATTATTAATCTCTTGTTTTCTTGGGTGTAGAGATTCTCCTTGTGATGGAGTTTACTTTCTAGTGTCCCCTGTATTCCTGGATTAGTAGAAAGACATTGTTTAAGTTTAGTTTTGTCATGTCATATCTTGCTTTCTCCATCTATGGTGATTGAGATTTTTGATGGGTATTGTACATGGGCTTGTGTCTCTGGTCTCTTAGGATCCAGAAGATACCTGTCCATGATTGTCTGGCTTTTAGAATCTCTGTTGAAAAGTCAGGTAGATTCTGATAGATTGCCTTTGTATTTTGTTTGGCTTTTTTCCATTGTAGCTTTTAATGCTCTTTCTTTGCTCTTTACGTTGAGTGTTTTGATCATTGTGTGGAGGCAGGATTTTTTACAGTATATTTGGTGCTCTGCAAGCTTCTTGTAAGTTTATAGCCATCTCTTTCTTCAGGTTAGGGAAGTTTTCTTCTATGATATTTTTGAAGATGCTTCCTGGTGCTTTGTACTGGGAATCTTCAAATGAGTCACTTATATTATAGCCTGTAAGGCTTAGGAATCGGTGTGAAAGAATATAAGAACCTGAAGATAGGGAAGCAGACAATGGAATTCAACCTCCTAGGCATGACCCAACCAGTCTTATCAAGAAACTCACACACAAAAAATAATTACTTGCTTGGGAACTACACAAGGAATACCCTGTCAATAGTCAATCAAGAATAGAGAAGTAACTCATTTAACTCTACTCCTTACTGCTGAACTTGAATTGAGGTTGTTATGGACTCTGGAAGAAAGGAAGTCATCATCTTCACCGGTATACCCACTGGTGAACCCACAGGGAATATTAGATAGTTCTAATTCCATGGCCACATGGATGGTTCCAGTCAAATTCAGAGGGACCCAGACAAAACAAATAATACAATAATGAAGGGAAGAGAAGGAATAGAAAGGGAAGGGTGGAAATAAAAACAGATGGGATAAAAGACTTTAGAATATGGTACCTAACCACATTCAAGCATCATACACACATGCACGAACATCACTGAGACACATACATAAAAATATAACATTGTTATTACAATTGCATCTCTTCAGCTGTAATCAAAACACTTTCCTTCTTTAAAAAGAAAAATCTAGTGGTTAAGTGTTGAATGGGTAGAAGAAGGCTCAGCGGAGTCTATTCCTCACTGTTCTAATTATTTACTTCTTATAGGCTCAAAGAGGAGTCATTGGTTTCATTTTCATATCCACTGATGATTCCACTAGACTTCAATGGGTAGCTCCAATCCAATGCTCCCACAGATGGTTCTGGTTAAACTAAATGGGTCATAAGTTAAAAATATAAAACTAATTAATTTGAAAACCTAGACTCATAAAACAAGGGGGAGATTTGGTAGGGTCAGGAGGAAGATAAGAGGTGGTCAGTACAGAAAGATAGTGATGAAAATATACATGCATGTAACATTATCAATGAAATTAATTAATAAAATGTAAAAAAAACTTCATCATATATACCATATGTTAAAAATTATTTTATTTATCTACATTCCAGGCATTGCATCCCTCCTCCTGATCCCCCCTCCCACAGCTCCTCATCCCATTCCTCCTTCCCCTTGCCTATGAGAGGGTGCTTCCCACCACCAGCCCCCCCCCACTTCCCTTAGGTCTCATGTCTCTAGAGAATTAGGTGCATCTTTTTTTCCCACTAAAATTAGGCCAGGCAATCCTTTTCCATATATGTGTGGGGGACCTTGGACCAGCCCATATATGCTGCCTAGTTGATAGCTTAGTCTCTGGGAGCCCCCAGGGGTCTGGGTTAGTTGAGACTGCTGATCTTCCTATGGGGTCACCTTCCCCTTCAGCTTCTTCAATCCTTCCCCTCATTCAACCATAGGGGTCTCTGACTTCAGTCCAATGGTTGTGTGGAAGTATCTGTGTCTGTCTCAGTCAGTTGCTGCTATGGCCTCTCAGAGGACAGCCATGCTAGTCTCCTGTCACACATGTCCTTTTGGGTCTGGTTTACCTCACTTGTGATGATATTTTGATATTTTCTAATTCCACACATTTGTCTGCAAATTCATGATTCTCTCTCTCTCTCTCTCTCTCTCTCTCTCTCTCTCTCTCTCTCTCTCTCTCTCTTTGGTTTTTCAAGACAGGGTTTCTCTGTATAGCCCTGGCTGTCCTGGAACTCACTTTGTAGACCAGGCTGGCCTCAAACTCAGAAATCTGCCTGCCTCTGCCTGCGGAGTGATGGGATTAACAGCGTGTGCCACCATGCCCGGCGATTTTCTTATTTTTTTAATAGCTGAATAGTATCCCATTGTGTAAATAAACCACATTTTCTCTATCCATCCTTTGATTGAGGGACATATGGGTTGTTTCCAGGTTCTGGATATTACAAGTAAAACTGCTATGAACAGAGTGGAGCATGTGTCCTTATGGTATGGTAGGGCATCTTTTGGGTGTATGCCCAAGAGTGGTATCTTAAGTTAGAACTACTGAGTCTTAAGGTAGAACTACTTACAATTTTCTGAGGAACCACAGATTGATATATCATGTTTTCTTAATACTCCTCTGTTGATGGATACTTAGGGTGAAGAAAATAATATTAAGAGAATTAAACCAGTCTCAGGAAGACAAATGTCATATATATTCTTTCATTCATAGATCCTAGACTCTGTAAAGATACATAAAATAAGTTGTATTTTTACTGAAAACATAAATAAAACTCTGCAGAGAAACAAAGGATGTCTCAGAGGAATGGGAAAGAAAGGGTAGAGTCAGGGAGCATTGAAGGAATGTCTTAGTTAGCTTCAGCCTTCAACTTGATACAACCTAGACTCATCTCAGGGAGGCTGAGATGAGCAATTTCCCTGATCAGCTTGGCCTGTATCCTTGTTGTGTCATCGTGTTATTGTCTAGCCATGTAGGAGGGGTTCAATGCACAGTGGATGCATTAACTATCCACAGGTAGAGTTAATCCTGCATTGTCTAAGAAAGATAGATTAGTATGAGCCAGCCTGCAAACTGCCTATCAGGCAGCATCCTCCATAGTTCCCATTGCACTTCACAGCTGTTCATTCCATGGTTGGAAGTAATGTTGCATAGAAAAGCAAACAGTTCTGCCTTCGGGTTCTATGCTTGATTTCTTACCATGACTTCCTCAGTTTGCTGTTGCTCATAGTATTTTTTGTAGACTTGATTTTTTTTTAATTTAATTTAATATGAATATTTAGATGCTTTAAACTCTCTTCTACCCATCACCCCCCACCAGAGGTAGTAGAAAGGAAAGGTTAATAGGACAAAGGAGGACACGGACCTATTTTGGAGAGAATCCAGTCTGTGCTGTCAGGATATCAGCAGTTCAGCTCATAGGAATCAGCAGCAGTAGCTCAATGTATTAGCAAATACAATTCATGAATCAGCAACAACAGTTCAATCCAGAGGAGATTTGAGGCTCTGCCAATCAGACCAAGTCCACAGAAGTTTCAAGAAGCTGCTGAAACACCATCAGAAACTCTTTGGTACATTTCTCTCTATGAAGTTACAATAAATGATGACCAGTAAAGAGGGGCAATGTGAACCAATAATACCACACAGCATTCAGGAAAACATCATATGACACAACCGAGTCTCCAAAGAAAGCACAAATTTCCATTTCGGTTGTTAGTCACACTAACAAAATAAAACTAGAACAGAGAAGAAGCTCAATATATAACACATACTTGGATGAAAAGAGCCTTTGCAATACCATATAAAATGCATACACATAATTAAAATTAAAAGTAAAGGTTTAACCTATTAAAAACCTTAGAACATAGAAAGAAATAAAATGATATGCTTTTGAAAAAAAAATGCTGGTAATAGTTCTTGGGTACAAAACGTTCCTCCCTAAAGACGTTCACATCTTCAGCCCTGAACTCCATGTGATACTTCATGTGGCAAAAGGGACTGTTCAGATATGATGAAGAGTTTGAGATGGAGATACATTATCTATGTGAATTCAGTAGTCATTAAGGTTTTTCTTAAGGAAATTAGGATAGTCATAGTTAGACAACGGGCTATGACCTTCAAGCAGGAGCTGTAGTGGGATAAACTTGGAATGATGTTGCTGAATTTTCAATTATGAAAGGGACCCCAAGCAAAGAATGTAGGCATCCCACAGAAACTGGAGAACACAAGGAAAAGGACTCCCATGGAGCTTCAAGAGAAAGTCAACCCTGCTGCCACTTTGCCCCTAGCTATTTCCAACTTTTCCCTTCTGCAACTCTGAAATAAATAAGTGAGCATTGTCTTATGGTAAAGTTCCATTACAATCTATGGTAAAGTTTTATTGTGTTGATAATAAATTAATATACTCCCTAACGTTGGGAAGGTTGAAATAGTGTGAAGGAGATAAGTATTAGGAATTCATAATGTTCAAATATTACACATCTATCCAATTCTGAGCATCCTGAAAAAGATCCCTATGCAAGGCAGGTAGACGGAGGTTTAAAGGGAAAAGATTGTCTGGCTAAACTTTAATTCCATTAAAAATACATTATTAGACTTCTCTTTCTGTAGATAATCTGAGACCCAGCAGATATAATAACAAGGTGACTTTTGAGTGAAAATTTGCAGAGATATTAGTGACATAAAAAATACACTCAATTCTTAGCTGACTCTAGAAGAAATAAACAACAACAAATGGCCTTAAAAGTTTCCATTGCCCTTATGCCACAGCAGGAAAACAATCAGCACATTTCCTACATTTTTCTAAGAGGAAAGCCACTGTAAATTAATACTATAAGTTATAGACTTCTTTTCCCTCGGCACTGTGAAATTAAAGTGAGAAGCCTGTTGGGGTAGGATTGAAAAGGAAAATCACATTGTATTTTTTAGCAATCCAATTCATAATTTGAAAAATTCACTTTAAGTTAAATGTAAGTGTTCCTTAAACTCAACATGGAATAATGGTCTGCCATTTATGGTGAATATTTTCATTACATATTAGAAACCATCACAGCAAGGTTTTTCTAGTATTTTAGAATTTAACCCCAAAGTCTCCTCTGAAGGTACTGAAGCATCACATGTATTTCTTCTCAATCACCACCATGTTGTGAAGTCATGAGTAATTAATTGCATAATACCTTAATCAGATGTATTAATATTTGAAGAACAGTGACCAAACCTACTGAAATAAAAAAAAAAAGAGGGGGTTCTGGCACATTGTATGACTTTTTATTTGTTCTTAGGCAGCTGTTATAGCAGTAAATAAATTTGCAATTATTTTAGATTCACAAGACAAGCTTGAAAGGAATAAAATATAATACTGAGGCAGGTATACATGTCTGCAATCCTTGCACATGGGAGACAAAGGCAGAGAGTTGCTGTACATTCAAGGCTAGCCTGATCTACATAATCAATTTCAGATCTCCCTAAAATACAGATTACCAGTATAGATGATAGATAGATAGATAGATACTGAAAATGATTTTTCAACAATATCTAATAATCAGGAAAATCCCTTCTTCTTTACATTATTCATATATTTATTCCCCTCTGCTAATTTAAATGAACCAAAACTTTTAAAAAATCATTTTAAGACTTTAGTACTTATGCTGTATTTCCTATAAAAATAAATCACAACCATAATTAGCTCATATCACTAAGTAACAGTGCATACTAGTAATTAAATACTCATTAGGTAAAATAGAACCTTTCAAAGATTTTTTAGAGTCATAATATAAAGGAAAAATAGAATCCTGGCTGAGTAAAAAAGGTAATGATACTCAAGTTGTCCAAGAAAACTTCTTCCATTGAACTCGAAATGTGTATGAACATAGCTTCAGCATTACAGACACTGCAAAGGTGGATACTTACGTTCAGCTAAAAGATTTCCTAATGGTGTCTGCCATAAGAACATCAATTGGTGTCACTGCAGGGCCCAACAGGTCTTTAAGCAGGACCAGTGAAGGCCATTATATTTTCAGGGTTAGTTTAGTATAAAACTCTTCTTTTTTTTTTTTTTCCACAAACTTAAAACATTCAATATTCTTTGCCTCCCAACCCTCCCATCTTAGCACTGTGAGATGCTGCAGAGTCCTAGCTTGTCCTAGAAATACAGTCCTCCCTGGGGAGTGCAGCTTAATGCCAATCATATCCACATAGAGACTACTGCACTGTTCTTGGTAATCCCAGAAAAAGAGCAAAATACAAAATTCTAAGCACGATTTCCACCAAATGGCTATCACTTCTGCATTATGGTAAAGTATGTGAGCTCAAGGATTGCCTAGAATCTTCATGCTCTGTGGAAACTGCATTCACACTATTCTTTGAAGCTTTTTTTTTTTTTTTTTTTTAATTCCACAACCTATTCAGAGACCCAGATGCCTGGGAAGCAATTTATTGTTAGTAACAATCAGCTGCATCAGTTAACCCTCTGTCTTTACATGGAGGGGTAGCTCTGTGATGCTTCTGAACCTGGATTTGACTTTAGTTCTATAGTAATCATTAACATCAGAAGTGAGATGCCTTCTGCTTGGGTCTGGCGCTACCACCTATTGCTGACTTAGGAAGTAGTATAGGATATTATATAAACAATGTAGCATCAGTTTTATATTTAAAAGTTTATATTCTTATAAGTAAAATAATTAGAGAAAATATTTTAAGTAAATCTTCAAAATAAACCATATATGTTTATTTTCTTTGAAAATTTCTACAGGTTTTAGTTATTGTCACCCTGCTTCCCCCAACTCAACCAGGAATCACTGCCAATTCCCTTCATACTCTGTACTTTTTTTCTCATCAAAGCCAATTTGTTCTTTCTAAATATTCTCAGATGTGTCATTTCCTACTGGAGTGTTGTCAGTCACTAGGGGATACACTCTTAGGAAAAGATGACCTTTCCTTCCCAGAAGGTAACAATGGCCTATAGCTCCTGGGCTAAAGGTGGGACTTTGATCCAATTCCCCATCTCCACGCTGGGTTTTGACTGGGTTTGTACATGTACAAGTCTGGTTTGTGCTGTTATAATCCACTCTGAGTTCATATGTTCAGAAGCCCTGCTGTGTCTAGAAGCCACTGTTTCCTGGTTGCCATCTACCACATCTGGCTCTTCTCATTGCCCTGTTTTGCACCATGATCCCTGACCCTTCAGAAAAAGTAATATGATTTATATGTTCCACTGAAATCTGGACTTTACAGTCTCTCGTTCTGTACATTTTCACTAGTTAAATGTTGCTGTATTGATCACCAACTATCGCAAACAGAGCTTCTCTGATGAGATTCGAAACATGTCATAATCTGCGGGTTTAATACTATGCCTATTTAGCAGATTAAAAGCAGTAGGTTCTCCTCCTAGTATGAATAGCCTAACCATAGGTTCTTGGCCCACTAACAATGTTAGTCGTGGGCTTCAGTTTCTGAAACATGACATAAATAAATCAAAATTTGTAGCTTCCTTCCCCAATACTTTTGGCACTAGTACCTGAATGGGTTATGTCATGTCAGACTACTGATTATTTGAGCATATGTAGCACCTCCAGAAATATAAAAGTTAGACAGTAAAGATGAAACTTCCAGGTCAGTACCAGCTTAAGTTTTAACGTGTTCTATGATGCAAGTATATGTTATCTTCTTAGAACCACAGAGTTTTAATATCAAGTTCTGAAGGATAATCAAGACCACTAGCAATATCCTGCAATGTTTCCTGGTCTTTGGGACCTCACCAGCAAACAACTCTAAAAGAATTCATTCATTTCTCGGACTTGGCTTTCTGTCTGTTCAGCTCTGTTGGCTAGCGGGGGCATTGCTACCCCTTATCGGGTAACTCCATTTAAACTATTTTCACATATGCACATGTAGACATGCTTGAAGAAGCCTGTACAGTAATAGGTTTCCATGTAACTCTGACAAATCTTCAGTGCTCTTTGTCACTTTCAGGTTCTCTCTGCCCGCTCCGTCTAAACAACTTAAATATTACAGCTCTCAAGTAGCAGGCAACAGACTCTAAACTGAAATAAAATTGAGAACCTATTAATTTCCCTGAATTCAGAAGTATTTATCACTCCTCACATTCTAATGTGTTGGCTCTCTCTTACAAACAATCTTGTAGTTATATTCTATTTACCTTATTGTGCAATGATTTCACTATAGCAACCCACATTTTTAATTTGGAATATCAGTTTGTAAATTTTTCAGAGATTTCAAATGAATTATCACCAAAATGAGTATTTGGGGGTCACTTTCTTATAGATGCTCTCTGT
Organism: Mus pahari; assembly: GCF_900095145.1. NCBI lineage: Eukaryota > Metazoa > Chordata > Mammalia > Rodentia > Muridae > Mus > Mus pahari. Next base: position 48,256,547 of record NC_034607.1, read on the forward strand.
GTATCTATGCTAACATAAATGTCTTTCTAAGTTTTTATGAGTTTGAAGTGTAAAATATAGCCAAGGATTCAACCCAGAGAAATAAAATGACATATGATCTATGTGCCAGTAGTCCTCAAGTTCAGAGCAGGCACATGGCAGATCTAGGGTGCTACAAAAAAGTGAGATGAATAATAAAGACCAGAAAACATGATCATCAGTCATACAGCACTCTGTCTCTCCCCCGCGGTGCTCATAGAGCTGAGGTCACACTGCTGTGAGAAGGTAGAGTGCAGTCTGAAATGGATAGTTCACAGTCCGTGAAAACTGAGTGCCTAGAGTGTGGAAGGACAGGAGGAGAGAAGGTCTTCCTCCCTCGGAGTTTTAAAAGCAGCTCTCTAAGATAAGGTCTCTCCCTCCCTCCTGTCCTCCTCTTTCCCATGCCAGCTCCACGATCCTTAATGGAGAAATGAACCTTGCTTATTCACACTGGTTTATTTGACGGTGGATGTGAATGTAGTCACTCTGTTCCGGGTGAACTAGGAATTAAATACCTTTTTCGAGAAGGAATACCCCAGGAGGAAAGCACATTTGCTTGAGCTATCTAGATACTTCATTAGCATGGAGAAGAACTCCAGATGTTTATGCCACAGTGACCCAGTGCCCGTGATCCTTTGGGTCTTGTGGTTCTGTGCCTCAGAGCAGGTACAAGGACATAGAGAAGGGCTCCACTCCTTCAGGTCTCAATTCTGAGATTCCCCGGGATTGAGCTGATTCAACTCTACAGTTTCTAATGCCTGTCTGGTAACATGGTTCCAGATGCCCTGAAGTCATCCTTCCAGCAGACATGCTTCCCCTCAGACACACCCCTCCCCTCTGTGACCTTTAACAGAATCTTGAGAACTGCCTGAGACAGTACAAAAACAAACAAACAAACAAACAAACAACAACAACAACAAAACACCAAAATGTAGGCTCCAAAGTTAATGTAAGATAAAACTCAAGTATGGTCACAATGACCCCAGCAGAGGTTGAGAAATGTATGCACAGACTTGTTTTCTCCTCCACTGAATCTAATAAGACGTGTTCTTTTGTTTCAAACAAGTAAAACATAAGAGGGTTCATTTGTACTGAGCATTTATCTGATATAGAAATGATGTATCTTAAAGGACTGGAACTTCCCTGAGAATTGAATGCACTCTGCAGAGTGTCTAAAGGTGAATGAATAGTAGGCATGTCAATGTATGTGCCCTGAGCTCTAGTGGGACATGGTACTTCTTGTAATAAATTGTCTTATTTCATGGGTAATGAAAGGAGTTGAATTCATTCAAATAATTCACTTCACCTTTCACATTGGAATAATTCCTTCATGAAATGACAGGTGTCACATTTCTGTCTCTGTGATATTTTCTCAATAATTCTCTCTTCAACTAGAACATCATATAATTAAGAAGTGTGTCTCTTTTTTCCAAAAGATAGAACACCGCACATTCATACACACACACACACACACACACACACACACACACACACACACAGAGTGCTCTACTGCCTTCATTAGGTATGACTGAAGTCAAGTGGGAGAGATACAATTGTAATGCAAATTTCTAGGTATTTGAACAAACCTCTGCCTTTGTTAATTTACTTCTCATAACCAAAGTCCTAAAGACTGAAGCATGTTGCCCTGGCTCTATACTAGAGTTCTAATGCAGGATCCAATGCCATTTAACACCCAAGCTACACTTTTTCCAAAGAGCACACTGATTCTGATTTTCCTTGCAGAAATATGGAACATTGTACAGCAGAACTCTGTAGTAATTGAACAGCTAAGGGAAGAATGGATGAATTTCTTCCATTATGAAACAGAGTAAGAATATTATCAAAAGTAAAGAACATTCCTTCCCTATATTCCAAAGATGCAATGAGATAAAAGTTATTAAAACCACAGGCATGAGGTCAGGTAGATGTGAGAGACAAATACTCTGCTTATAAAATATAATGATGAGCTTGATACAGACATTTTATTTTCCTGAGATTGGCAGACTCAAACCAATATATGTTAATAGAACACATTTGTCATTGGCAAATGTAACTGTAGTTTAACTGGAAGAGACCAGTGAACAACTTCCTTTCTGATCACTATAACCTTTGTCCATAGACTGAATAAAACTTATATTTTATTTGTAGATATTCCTGTTCCTTAAGCCCCATGAGTTGATATTATAAAATTTATGATAATAAAGTATAAAAAGTCAAGTTGATATAATCAAAGCTTTCCAAAACTGTTTTAATAAATAAGAGCTATATATATCTTTACCAATGTAATTATATATTTTGAAAATACATCCTCATGTGATGTGCTTCATGAATTAATAGGATCCATTTTGAGGTTATATGAGTAGGTAGGATAAAATCTATTCTTCACATGTATTGATTTCAGTGTTTCCATTACTAATGCCTATGTGATACAAAGGTGTTTAAAGAAAGACGAATGCCAAGCTTACACTTGTGAAATCTGTTGTCCTTGTGTCTTAGCAACTATTCTATTGCTGTGAAAGAGATACCATGACCAAGGCAAGTTTGTTAAAAAGAAAGCATTTAATTGAGAGCTTTGTATAATTTCAGGATCTTTTATCATTATTCTTATTGTATTTTTATTTTTTTGTCTATTATCAACATGGCAGAAAGCATGGCAGTGGGCAGGGTAGCCATGGTGCTGGAGAAGTGGTCCAGTGCTTCATCCCAATCAAAAGGTGAGGAGAAAATGCTGAAGTGGAGATCTCTGGTTTCTTTGGAGGCTCTGTTGTGTCATGTGATGTTTTCCTGAAAACTGTCTTTTGAGAGGAGAGGACGTTTGCACTGAAGCAGGCACATGGGGTTTTTCTGGGAGCAGGGGCCTGTGATGGTCTGCTAGAGCAGATGCTTGACAGAACACTTGATGTTTGGAAAGGGTATAAACATAACCCAACAGACAGTGGACAACACTGGGTGGTATTGATTAACCTTGCGACTCTTGGCAAGTCATTGACCATCATGAGTCTGTAGAAAGACACCAAGGAACTTCTGCTGATGTTCTGTCAGCTTACTGCTGCTTCCCCAGACTCAGGAGATAGGCAGAACCTCTCAGTATCTTCTGGATCTAAAATTGCCATTGCTGATTCATGAATGGTGTTTGCAAGTGGATCAAGCTACTTCTGTTGATTTGTGTGAACTGAACTGCTGTTATCCTGGCAATGAAGACTGGAATCTCCCCCCCCCCCCAATAACTGTTTCTAAACAGGCCCACATCTTCTTTTGCCCTATTAACCTTTATTTTCTACTATTTTTGGTCAGTGGTGGATTAGAAGGTTGGTTAAAATATTTAAGTAACCTTATACAACTAGGTTTTAAAAAATATATAAGCCTACAGAGAGCCTAGAACTTGCATGGGCTTTTAAAATTCGTGTATCCCACCAGTGATATGTGACCTCCATAAGGGCCAAATCTCCTAGTCCATCTATTCTTAGTAGAGAGTTCCATTCCAGAGTGACTAAACATTAAAATATGTGAGCCTATGTGCACCAATCATATTCAGAACATGACACCTTGATGATGCTCTGAGTTTGTAAATGTAACCCTCTATTTTTACTTTAATAAAAATCGCAATTTGCGGCTGAGAAACACCTGAAAAAATGTTCAACATCCTTAGCCATCAGGGAAATGCAAATCAAAACAACCCTGAGATTCCACCTCACACCAGTCAGAATGACAAAGATTAAAAATTCAAGTGACAGCAGATGCTGGC
>NC_034607.1:48261232-48270779 GCF_900095145.1 Mus pahari
GGGAATGGGTGGGTAGGGGAGCAGGGGCGGGCGGGTATAGGGAACTTTAGGGATAGCATTTGAAATGTAAATAAAGAAAATAATAATAATAATAATAATAAAAGAAAAATCGCAATTTGCATTACTGCAGATAAGTGGCCATTTCTAAAATTGGGAAAGCACCTACCTCACTGGTAGAATGCTTGCTTATGAGAGGAAGAAGTCTGGATTTGTTCTGCAGGGACACAGACACACAGACACACACACACACACACACACACACACACACCTACTTGCTATTTGTCTTTAGTATTCCTCTGTTTTAGACTTGAAGACATATAGGTAAGAGAGAATGTACATTTTCAAACCAGCTAAGAAGATGACATCTCTTTATTATACAAGTGACATGAGCTGAGACAACACTGGTGAAAAAAATGTAACAGAAAATCCAGTGTCAGACTGATGAATATAAATGAATGGATTATTTCTTCAATAACAAAATATTTAATTATTAATTTATTAATTAATACTTTTACTAATCACTCAGAAACATTCCAATTTTAAGGATTTGTGTGGTCTAGAAAAATGATTCCCTCTGTTAAAATGAGAAAAGTTTGCTCAGATAATTCTTGAGTTTCAGATATTATTTTTCCTGCCATACAAATAGGGGTTTTTTTGTTCTATTTTATTTTTGTTTGATTTAGCCTTGCTTTTTATGATATACTTTGATTTTCACAGTGGCATGTGTCTAGATCCCTGCACACTTTCACAGATCTCTCAGTAACAGGAGTGGTAAAATAGCCCAGCTTTGTGGCTATGATAGTCAGTACTCAGTTTCTCAAGTAAATACATGCATTAGTCATGGTGATCGATGAACTGGATGTGACTGAATACTTCTGATGACTTTGTGTGGGTTCATGGATTCCAGGGTACACTCAAACTCACTAGCTTCAAAACATTTTTCTTATAATTTATTTATTTTTTATTTACAGCCCCCTCCCAGTCTTGCCTTTACAAATTCACCTCCCCCATTACCCTCTCCCTTTGGTACCTCTCCTTGGTTACCAGTGTAATTTTAAAAGCTTTTATTCTATTATGTTCTGTGTAGATCTGGTGTCATAAATCTGACAAAGTTAATATACAAAAATAGATTACATTTCTAATATTGGAGAGAATTTAAATCCATCAAGCATACTACTTTGAGTCATTTCATATGGAATCTTGACTATAAGATAAGAGTCTTGATTTCCTATGAGAAACACTATTCACTCAATTGTCTTAACTATGATAAAATTTTTTCATTCATTTTTTTAAACTTAAAATAGTTACATCTGAATCCTTAACATAACCTTTAGGCCAAGTTTTGTCATCTATATTCTTGCATTAATTATATAAAAAAATGAAAATTAGGGTCACTGAGTTCTAAAACACTAAAAGTTAGCATGATTATAGAAATTATATATGATATCAATTGTTATGTTCTTTTCTGTTTAACAGTCACAATTTATTTTGCAATTATAATCCATGTTGAATCTTGATGGGTATTTAATATTTAATTTTGTTTTAGTTTTTGTTTGTTTGTTTGTTTGTTTGTTTTTATATTTATTTGATACAAGGTCTCATGTCTCATGTAGGTCAATATGGCCCTTAACTTAATCTGTAGCCAAGAATTATCTTGAATTACTGGTTCTCCTGCCTCAACTCCCTAGTGTTGGGATTACACAAGTATGCTACATCAACAGGTTTTTACTATGCAGGGAACTTGCCTAGGTCTTTATACATGCTAGGCATACAATGTTCCAACTAAGCCAGATCTCGACCTATTACAGTATGAAATATTTCTTAAGGATGTTTGAGAGGAAGTGGGGGAGATAATTTGGGAAAGAAAGGGAGTTTTCTGCATATTATAAAAAATAAACTTTAATAGCAGCTTTGAATGGGGTGTTATACTATTCCAGAAACAGAAAACTAACCCAGAACATGAAAGTCTGAATTGTGTTTTCAATGTGCTGAATTTTCCTAATTATGACAAATAATAAGATTGCCCTTCTGTAAGGAAAAAAAATGTTCTTTTCTGCTAGTTAGGTATTTCTTTTATTGTGTTTATATTAAAACACTGAACAGCGACACATTTTTATCACAGGTGTGTGCAAATTTGCATAAACTGTGGGATGGAATCTGGAAATCATTTTAATAAAGTGAAAATTAGAACACACAAGAATTAAGGTTGACTACATAATTATGTTTATCATATCTTCGATGGCATGAAGCAAACAACTATGTTTAGATGTGCATCTGTTTTCAATAACAAAAATAGAGCTGGAGCTAAAATTGCTCAGAAGATTCCAGACTCTGAAGACTGTAACTGTTTTTTAGATCCCTTGAATCAGTTCTCTATCCTGATGTTAAGATCCTACATTCTGAGGTTAGAAAGAAAATCAAAACTTTTAAATATAGCTTACTTTTTGCAGTATTGACAGGTTACCATTAGGAGAATATTTTATCTTCAGTGTTTTCCAAATGATAGCTAATTGTATCAGAATTATTTCTCTTTTATTTACTTCATCTACATGGAAAAGAAAAATTGTATATTATTTCATTATTTGGGTTTCTTTTATAACTTTGTGCTTTAAGTTTCAATGGGAAGTAGTTGTTGTACATCAGTAGGAATGTGAATATCCCAAACCTTATCATATCTCTGAACAGAGGAACCTAGGAGTTTGTTGCCAGTGCTATTAACCCAATGAGGCTTTGGCTAATCATTCAAATATGAAACCTATGTATTTCCATTCTCAAGCATTTGCTTGGGAGCGTGTCTTGGTGACTTTCCATATCTTTCATACTTATTAGTGACACTGTTGTCCATCTTCAAGTGAGTACAAATTAATGAATTTTGAAACTGTTTAAAAATCAAGGGAAGCCTAACACAGTAGCAAGAACTTATTTTAAACCAAGTTTGCAGATCTTTTTTTAGAAACTAAAGATATTTTAGGGTTTATCCTAAATTTTCCCCAATCCCCCCATTGCTACATACCTCTGTTCAAATTTCTGACCTTCTGTATATCATCCCAGTCTCCTCCCATACCTGATCCTACCCCTCTTTCTTTCCCCTTGCCCTCCTCTCTTCCTCCCAAGTCCCTCCCACCCTCTACCTCCTGTGAATATTTTGTTCCTCCTTCTAAGGACTGAAGCTGCCACACTTTGGTCTTCCTTCTTCTTGAGCATTATATGGTCTGTGAATTGTATCTTTGGTATTCCGAGCTTTTGGGCTAATATCCACTTATCAGTGAGTTCATACCATGTATGTTCTTTTGAGACTGGGTTACCTTACTCAGGATGATATTTCTGCTTGCCTAAAAATTTCATGAAGTCATTGTTTTTAATAGCTGAATAGTATTCCATTGTGTAAATGAACCACATTTATTCATTCCTCTGTTGAATGACATCTGGGTTCTTTCCAGTTTCTGGCTATTATAAATATGGCTGCTATGACTATAGTGGAGCATGTGTTCTTGTAAATTTATAAGCCATAAAAGGGCCATTGGTAAAATATGTATTCTTAGACAGGACTAAAGATAGCTAACCATATTTCTATTCAGTGTATGATATTTTCTTGTCATGGCATCTCTTCAAATCATGATTAATTTCTAAGAGTTTTGATAAATGCTACTCTAGCTTAAAGTACACAGTACATATCTATCACCATCTGATAAAATTAGCTTACAGCATTGAAAGCAGTATAGAAACTGAGTCATTCCCTATATGCCCAATGAAAATTTAATTAAACTTTATAAATTTAATGTAAATACGTTAAAGTGCATACTAAATGAGAATAATACATATTCCATTCCCCACCAAATAGCTGACAAATATCACCATTAATTCTTTGTAATTTGTGTGAAGAGAAAAGCAATAATCAACTTGGACTCTCTATACTATATGCAGGGTGCTACTCTCATTCAAAACAGACTTATCCATTTCAAGGCAGCCCCAATGTCTTTTTTATCATACCTTTTCTCTTTGGGTAGTAATAGTTGAGACACACCTCACTGAATATCTCAGACTTGTCTGGTAGTTGCTAGAATAGCCTCAAACCTAGGCAATCCTCCTTTGTTGCCGTTGCCCAAGTAATAAGGTTAAAAGCAAGTTTAAATGCTTGCCTCCCTGGGCAGATTGCATAGTATTTTCTGGAACCATGGAGGATAGACAACAGGAATGAGTCTTTTATGTCAAATCATTGGAGTTCTGTGTCTTAAATGTGAGGTTTCTTCATCAACAGGCGCCCACTTTCAACTCCTAAGAGGCTACTAGGGCCATTCAGCAATAACACCTATAAAAAGTGACAATGGCAATATATGCATAAAAGTGCAATAAGTATCACTCAAATGTCAGGGGTGGTCTAAATGGACTTAAGCCCCACTCCACAGGAAGAAAGCCATGCATGGTGTTGGAAACTTAGCCCACTTCTCAGAGCGAGTGAGGTCATGAGTTGTAGAAGAATCTACTACCGCCACCTTTCGAGACTAGCACAATTCCTTACTACCTTCCAAATGTATCCCTATCCTCACAGATAAGGGTAGCTCATTATCATCAAGGAAATATCTCCATGCAACAAATAGAGACCATCACAGAAAACCATAATACAGAGATGGACAGATCATGAAGAACTCAGCCACAATGGATACATCTACATCCTGGCTCTTGCGTCTATGGCTCAGGGAACATGGAGAAAGAGGAGGCAGAAAGATTATAAAAGCCACAGTAGCGGGAAGTTGTGAATACCTCCCTTTAAAAAGGGGCTACATAAATATGACAGGAAAAATAACAATGCTGACGCATATGTTAACATGGAAGGGATAAAATTTCATGGGCTCCCACCCCTAGACAAAGAACTATAGACCCCTAATGCCTGCTGAGGGAATAATTAATTACTCTAGCTCAGGAATGAGTCTGTCCCCCATTGGTTATCAAGTACAGAGTGGTCAGTCCTAAATACACAAACAACAAAAACAGACTCAGCAGGATATATTTATAAATATGCATAAACATGTATATTTACACATTAGTGCATACCTACCTACCTACCTACCTACATACATACATACATACATACATATATACATACATACATTTATGTATACAACAATAATAATCAAATAAAAAGTGGCTATCAAGGGGGAGGAACAGATGGGTCATCAAAGGAGGGTAGCTGAGGAGGCTAGAGAAAGAAAAGAAAGGGTGTGAGGTAATTCTATTTAAATTCAAAATGTATTTTAGAAAGATTACAAGCATGAAACATCTCACCCAGCCATACCTCTGCTTCTTAAAAATAGTTTTACCAGTCTCTACATTATCTTTTAATTTTCTGTTTTGTGCATGGTGTGAGTAAATGTGTAGTGCATTTTATATAACGTATTCATTCTTCTTGCTTATTTACTGTCCTGCTCTAATGTTTCATTTTTTACTTGCACAACACTGGTTTACTTGGGTAATTTTATTATATGTACATACTGCTCCATTGACTATATTAAGCCCCAGTTTTCTGTCCTTGACAAGTTTTCTGCTCTCTTCAGGTAAGTCCAGGAGAGAGGAGAAAACCCGGTCCATCCGAGTCGGGATGGTGAGTGTCTATTGTCCAAAACAAACACACCCAGGGCAGGGAGTCTTGTCAAAGCAGGAACTCACTTTATTAAACTAGGCACTTGCTTATATAAAGAAGACAAGGTTGTGGGGGTAGGGGTATGGGGTAAGATGACTTATGGGGAGGGGTGAAATGACAAGGGGTGTGGGGTGATCTCATGGGGCCTATAAGAAATTGATACATCAGCGGTAGCTAGGCAGAGGCAGTCTCATTCAGGACAGTAGGTTGTGCTGAGTCATTCTCAAGCGAACAATATGTCTTAAAAATGGAGCCAGGCTCAGGTTTGTCCTCAAGGCCCAAACTAAGGCCAAGTAGGGCCCAGCAACAAATCTTAGTTGACTAATGTGAGCTAGCATTATAACATGCATTACCTAGAGCCAGTGAGATGACTCACTGGGCAAAGGCACTAGCTATCCAGCCTGAGTTCTATACCTGGGACACACATAGTGAAAGGAGAGGGCTGACTCTCTCCATGTGTGTATACTTACATGTTCATGAACATAAGCATATACATGTACATGCATGTGTATGTAAACAAGAACACACACAAAAGTAACCCTTTAAAGCATAGTGACAAATGATTTTTTACTCTATAGAATAATAGCTAACCATCGAAATGATTTATTCCTTAAATTTCTGAAATAGTTGCAAGTAACCCATTACTGTGCAATATTATAAGTGTTAGGAATCTTTATTTAATGATTATTTGGATATTTTACTTTGTTGTAGTGTTGATAAATTTTCATGGGTTTGCTAAGTTTTCAAATACGTATAAAGCCAACCTTATTATTAGTTTTCTAGTGTTTATGTATTTCTAGACAGTTTTTTCAAAAATACTTTGTAACTTCCTTGTTTTCAAATTAATCTTGATATATATATATATATATATATATATTAATCATATAATTCAATTAATATTAATCTTATCAGTTATCTTTATTGTCTGATTATTATTAGTCCCACATTACAAAACTTTAGTTCAGTTTTGGCCTTCTGTTAAAAATAAGTGTTAATCCATTACTTTTAGCCTTTTTTATTGTAAGCATCGACTGTTATGTGGTAGCAGACTGAAAAATCTTCAAAGAGTTGCACATTCAAATCTCCTGATGTGGTGACTACATCAACCTAATGAGGAAGAGGAGCTCAGGCTGCATTCAGTGAGGGCGCTTATCTGGCCTTCCAGGTGAGAATATCTGGATGGCCTGGCTGAGTACAAATGTCATAAGCTCTTTTAAATGGAAGAGAGAGCCATAAAAGTAGATGAAGCATGAGAAGACTTGTTGGCATCTTGATAATGTTTCTAAACTATAAGAAAAGAATTAATTTTTGTTGTTTTAAACTAATAAGACTGTAGTGTTCACTGTAGCAATGACAAAAACACAAGTAGTAGCCTATAAATTACTTTCTAAGCCTGGACAGGTGCATCATTCAGTTGAAAATATTTTTATTGCTATTTATATAACTTTAGTATGTTTTTGGTCACTTCTGGTTTGTCTATACATTATTTAGAAACATTTTGAAATTTCTCATCCACCTTTAATTCTTAATATCTTTTTCGTGGTGTTCTTACATTGTGGTCAGAGATTTAGCGGGTCAGAGACCAGTGTCATAAAGATTTGCAAATACCATGTTCTTATGAAAGTGGCAGTCTATAACTCCTTAAGTAGCTGAGTGTCTTCTATATTCTATATTGATTTTGGTGATTTGATGACTAAGAGATCAAATTTTTTCTTATGATTTCATATAGTAGGTATGATTATATATCTCTCTGGCTATTTTAGATTTTTAAATGTGTATGTTTTTTACTCTTCTATTTATTTGGGTCAAATGTAAGGTATTACGTTTTGGGTAAATTTAAGTTGAAATAAATTACTTCCATAATGAATTTTCCTGTTAACATGCTTCTACTCTTGATTAATACAACTTTTCTGTACCCTAATGTTTTAAATGTATTCATCATGAATATTGAATATCTCTGTTTTGTCCTTTAGAAAACTTGATGTAATTTTCTTTAATTATATAGGAAACTATACACTTTCCATCTATGATAGCCAATCATGATTGCCGACTTGACTGAACTAAGACACTTTAGAATGCCAGTAAACATACTGTTGGGTATGTCTATGAGAGTATTTCCAGATGTCCTTTACACAGAGACAACTGAATCAAGATAGAATGACTTCATGAAAATGAATGGCACACAATGGGACAGAGAAACACACAAAACGTGAGTTCTCATATGCACACTGATTAGAGCATTTGGAATGCTTCCTTCTCCATTGGCTATCTGACTGCTAATTTTCCAGCCTGTGAACCTGAAGTCACAGTAATTCATCACAGAGCTCCTGTCTTTAACCTAACACTCAGGAATGCTTTCATCTTCTTCTAGGGAGTCTACATAAGCAGTTGTCCAGACTCTTACCTGCTGACAACCATTGCAGGAATATCCAGTCTGAGCCCATCTAATAAATCACTCTTATAATTATCTGCTCCCTTAGAGGTTCCTACTATGAATGCTCTGCTATTTTGCAGTTTTTCTATTTGGCTTTGTGAGATGTTTCCTGGTAGGTTCTCCCACTTATTTCCCCTACATTCCACAATTCATAGAATGAGTCTCAAGTTTCCTAGAATCTGTCAATTCCTTCGTGTTCGGGTTACACATTTTTTCCTATTCACCTCACAGAGTTGCTTCGCCTTTGATTGTTTCTACTAGCTAAAGAGATATCGATCTATTTACCACTGTGTCCATCCAACATTTTATTGTTTGGCGAGGAAGATACGTATAAATGTCCAAGTTACCTTAAAGCCAATAACAAAAGTTATTGAGGTATTTTAACAATGTAAACATATATATTATCAATGCGAGAAATAAAACCCATTATTATAATAGCCAAGTACCCCTTAACAGTTGCATGACACATGTACCACATTTTCTGTATCCATTCCTCTGTTGAAGGACATCTGGGTTCTTTCCAACTTCTGGATATTATAAATAGGCAGCTATGAACATAGTGGAGCATGCTTATTACCAGTTGGAACATCTTCTGGGTATATACCTAGAAGAGGTATTGCTGGGTCCTCCGGTAGTACTATGTCCAGTTTTCTGAGGAACCTCCAGACTGATTTCCAGAGTGGTTGTACAAGCTTGCAATCCCACCAGCAATGGAGGAATGTTCCTCTTTCTCCACATCCTCCCCAGCATCTGCTGTCCCCTGAATTTTTAATCTTAGCCATTCTGACTGGTGTGAGGTGAAATCTCAGGGTTATTTTAATTTGAATTTCCCTGATGATTAAGGATGTTGAACATTTTTTTCAAGTGTTTCTCAGTCCTTCCGTACTCCTTAGTTGAGAATTCTTTGTTTAGCTCTGTACCACATTTTTAAAGGGGTTATTTGAATTTTTGGAGTTCAGCTTCTTGAGCTCTTTGTATATATTAGATATTAGTCCCCTGTAAGATTTAGGATTGGTAAAAATTTTTCCCCAATCTGTTGGTGGCCTCTTTGTCTTATTGACAGTATCTTACAGAAGCTTTGCAATTTTATAAGGTCCCATTTGTTGATTCTTGATCTTATAGCACAGGCCATTGCTGTTCTGTTAAGGAATTTTTCCCCTGTGCCCATTTCTTCAAGGCTTTTCCCCACTTTCTCCTCTATATATTTCAGTGTCTCTGGTTTTATGTGGAGTTCTTTGATACACTTAGACTTGAGCTTTGTACAAGGAGATAAGAATGAATCAATTCTCATTCTTCTACATGATAGCCGCCATTCTTCTACACGATAACAGCCAGTTGTGTCAGCACCATTTGTTGAAAATGCTGTCTTTTTTCCACTGGATGGTTTTAGGTCCTTTGTCAAAGATCANGTAACCATAGGTGTGTGGGTTCATTTCTGAGTCTTCAATTCTGTTCCATTGATATACCTGTCTGTC
>NC_034607.1:48272964-48275347 GCF_900095145.1 Mus pahari
GGTTCTGATGGTGCCCCGTGTTCTTGGTTTCTGTTAGTAAGAATCTTATATTTGCCTTTCGCCATATGGAAATCTCTGGTGTTACTTTTCAAGCTGTCTCTGGCTGGAGTTTGATCCTCCTGTGATTCTGTTAGCCCCTGTCAGCACTCCTGGGAATCCAAGTCTCCCCTGTGTCCCCTTGGTCAGAGCACTCTTTGCAGGCAAGCTCTCCTCTTGCAAGGCAGGTGTCCAGAAGTCTGGAGTTCTGATCCTCCTTCTGAGTCCTGGTGTCAGAGCCCTCCCTGTAGGCTGACTCTCCCTGCATGATCCAGAGGACCCATGATCTCAAGGACCTGTGGTGTGGAGAGTCCTCCTGAGCACTCAGCTGTCTCCACTGGGGTTCAGAAGAGAGATGGCAGGGGTGGCTGCAACTGAACAGGAAACCTCTGCCTCTGGGCAGGCAGTGTTCCTTTGTCCCTGTTCCTGCTGGCACAAGCTCCTGCTGGATTATCTGGAATTGATTGTGTTCCACTCACCTGTGATCCCAAGGACCATGATCCTGAGGATCTGTGGTGTGGAGAGTCCTCCAGAGCACTCAGCTGCCTCTGCTGGGGTTCAGCAGAGCGCATCAGGCTTTTTTGATGTATTAATATGAATATTTTCTTACTGGCTACTTTCCTAATTATCTTCTTAATGTCTTTCATTTCATGCCTATATCTTACTTTTTTGTATACTATTCAATAAGAAGTTTTTGTTTTTCTAAAATGTAACTTTACCTAACATTGTAGCTGTATATGTAATTATGGTTCACCAGATAAAAACTAAACAATATATCTGAAGCTAGTGGCCTTAATATGCATGTTTAGTCAGCTACTCACTGTGCCAAAATACTTGAGATAAACAACTTAAGGTGAAAATCTTATTTTAGCTCATAATTTCAAAGATGACAGAGTGTGCTTGCCAACTCCATTGTCATGGCCTGAGGTAAGATAGAACATGATGGAGTAATGTATTCTCATCTCTTGGATGGTAGAAAGCAGAAGGGAAAACAGAGATGTTATGTTATAACACATGACTTACTTCTTTCAACTAAGTAATGCCTCTTCAACTACTATCATCTCCCAATAATAGATTAGTCCATCATTTCTTTAGAGAGCTCAATTCAGTTATTTCTCAATTACTGCAGTTACTCATGTGGACCAAGCCTTCATTCACTACACCAACATTTTAGAGGATGCTTTATATTCAAATGATAAGAGTGCAGTATTTTAAAGTTAATAACTGAGCATGCTCAACACGGGATACTGTCTGTATAGTATATTAAAGCCTAGTTAAAAAATTACTGGACAAGAACTTCTCCCCACAGTCTAAGCTCAGTATGATACCACTATTTGTTTCCCTCACCTCTCATCATTCTTCCTGTCAAACAGTACTCATGTCAGTCACCCAGCAGTACTGCAAACAATGCAGCACACTTTTTAGAGTGACTGTTTTGTTTATTTATGAGGTTACACATGAAAATGACTCTAGCTACTTTGGGTAATATTTAAAGTAGATGAGCCTTGAGATGTCATCACCATATGTTGTGCTTTTTATAAGTTCTAAATAACTTATATAGGTTAATGTTGACAGTGATGTTCTATATTTAGTGTAGTTTACCCCAAAATGTTCTTTAGCTATGAAACTTTTGGAGCAATATGTTCTTGCTAAAACAAAACAAAAATAAAATCCAAACTACTCCCTTATATTAAGTTAGTAGAGGCATTCTGACAGTGTATGAGATGGAATTTCTTTTTGGTTATTGTTCAAAGAAATCTAAATTTTCTTTCTAACTATTAGTATGCATAATATAGACTGTGTGTACATGTATGTATGACTATATGTGTGTATACATATTTTGAACTTGTTTAACCTCATCATATTTATTCAACTCCCCCTAAGACCACCAGTCCATCTCACTATCAAGTCCATGTCTCCTTCATTATTGTTGTTGTTGCTGCTGATTATTGTTATTATTATTATTATTATTTTATTTTTATTATTATATTATCAGTGACAACAACAACTATAATAAAGCAGACATGGACTTGATAGTGAGATTGGTCAATAATATCTTGCATGAGTGGTCAATATTGTTACAGAAGATATTTATTTAATGAAAATTTCAGTGTCATGTATGGGTTACCCCTCATGAGTTGTTGGTCAGGGAGAAAGCATAAATCATACCGAACACACAGACTATTGTCATTCTTTGTGGTTGCCCATTATAACTAAATCATAAGACCACTTGTAGAAAATAATATCCACTTCAATTGCACTATGTTGGTAGCAAAGCTGAATCACAAATGGTCCTCACTCAGGAAAAATTTCCAGTGTTTTTTTTTGTTTGTTTGTTTTTGTTTTT
>NC_034607.1:48275419-48287956 GCF_900095145.1 Mus pahari
TTGGTTTTTCGAGACAGGGTTTCTCTGTATAGTCCTGGCTGTCCTGGAATTCAATCTGTAGACCAGGCTGGCCTCGAACTCAGAAATCTGCCTGCCTCTACCTCCCAAGTGCTGGGGGCCAAGTAGTGGGAGTGGGTGGGTAGGGGAGCAGGGGTGGGGGGTATAGGGAACTTTTTGGGCTAGCATTTGAAATGTAAATAAAGAAAATAATAATAATAAAAAAAATGTGCATGGATTAAAGGCATGCGCCACCATGCCTGGCTCCAGTGTTTAATATAATGTGATGATTAAGACTTTGCCAAACTTATTTTAAAAGGTATTTTAAGCATTCACATTAAGACAAAAAAGTAAATGCTGCTGAGACAACATTTTCTTTCTGTATTACACTAAAATTGGATAAGGTATAAAGTGAATAAATGAATTAATTAATGGAAAAAGTAGATTAAATATTCATAATTTAAATATAATTAGAATACTCAGAGCAAATAGGGCTATGATTGCAATAAGTGAATATTAAGGGAAAATTAAATGGGGGTAATTTACATAGTTAAGTGAAGTTTCCAATATTGTCTGTAAGATTTAGTTTATAATGTTATTTAGAGTTAGTTTCAAATAACAAAACACAGACTTTTTTTATTATATACTAAATGTCATATGGGTTATAATCTACTGCTTGTTATAAACTACTTAAAAAGAATAAGGATTTTCTGAGAAAAAAAAAACATGAAAATAGTAAGAAGTTCAGTGGGAATTAAAAGAAAACCCTATTGTAGCAACACCCATGGAAGGGTCACCAATTGAAGCATGACTAGACAGGAATTACAGTAAATGATCCAAAGCCATGAATAGGCGAAATTTATAAGCTGTAAATAATCTGATGATTTTATGAAAATAAGTAGTTTCAAATAAAGTAGAATCTTTATGTACAATATAATATACAATATTGTGAGAAAAGAGCCGGAAGACTTCTTTGTCATGTACACGAACACTGATTATTTCATGACAGAATAAGAAAAGATACTCATAAAAATTTTGAGACCTTTAATGTTTGGAATTTATGAACCCTCCCCCCCAAAAAAATCAGTTATTTTTCTGGCAGTTCAGATGGTAGTATGATGCTGCCCATAGGTTGTATTTTATATAATAATTATATTTTGAGCTAACCCTTTAATAAAAGTATTTTGATAAGTAGTTTTTAAAAACAACACTTTGTCTTCACTTTTAATTACAGTGGAGAAAAATCAAGCCAAAATACCCTCCCATAAAACATTGATTATCTATGTACTTAATATAAAATTCTACAATCTGAAGGTACAGTTTGAGATGACTATTAAACAAGTGTATTGCAAGTTTTCCTTGTTTTTAATGTAAGGTCAACACATGACTTGGAATGCAGAAAATCTGCTCCCAAGAAATCATTTTCACAGGGGAGAGCAGAAGAACCCAAGATCACAAAAAGGAGGTTTGCCAAATGTAGGACTCTGCTGTCCTTTTATTGAATCTACTCATAAGAAAATACATCCAAACAAATTCTACTAGTGACAGAAATCCCTCATTTAGGAAAAAGCTGGTATTCTGAGATGGCAAACAAAAGGAACACACTCATTTATGATATATCAGAAAGTAGCTTCACAATGGACTTCAATTTATGGCACTCAGACTGTTAGATACACACTTAAATGCTAAGATCTCTTTGATTTATCCAAGTCCAAATAGCTACAAGGCTAGAACTGTAGGAAGCTGTTAAGGAGAGTAAAAATATATTTCTGAAGGAGACAGAGTACTTTCAGTGGAGATAAATGTGGAGGCAGAGTAGATCAGGAAAGAACATTCCCTTCCAAAACCCTGTTTGCCTCTGCTGAGTCGCAAGGGCTCTCTGCTTTATGGTTTCAATGACTTTTAAAAACTCTCCAGCTACCAAGAACAACAGAATTCCTGGGAATCTGTTCTTTGTTCCTTAAAGATGATTTCTTGTTTTACAGCACCAGTCATTTGTCACCCTTTGTGTTGCAGACTTTCTTCATAATGGCTTGGGTTTGGTCCTTTCTTGTTTTTTTGAGTTGTAAACTGTCTGGGCTTTGATTAGAATGGTTAAGGTATTTTCTCTTTAGAGGAGAGAATTCCAAAGTTATTTAATATATATGTGTGTTTGTGTATGTGTGTGTGTGTATGTGTGTGTGTACATACATAAAATATAATGATATTAAATATGGGATAGGATTTCTCCTCTGAATGCCCATTTGATGAAGGCTTAGTCCCTAGCACATGTCACTACTGGGAGAGGACAGGACATGGTAGGGCCCAGTTGAAGAAACTGGGTCTTGACGCTTGCTTGCTTGTAAAGGGGAAAAGGAGACCCCAGCTTCCTCCTTTGTTGTTTTCATTCCAGATACCATTAAACAATCAGACCTCTGCTACTATTTCTGTCTTAACTTTATGTCCCAATTAAAACAACAAAACATCTAAGGAATGAATCATCTAAAACCATGAGCGAAAATGGTATTTTCCTTAAGTTGATTTTTGTCAGGTATCTGTCACAGCAGTAGAAATCTGATTAATATGATTGATACAGAACAAATATGTCCCTTATTTGTGCATCTCAACTCCTCCACCTCACATACATCCCTAAAGACAGTTGTGTAGATTTTATATCAATAAGATGTCCCATGTGCTTAGGAAATCCTTATCACACATGTACAACGGATACTATCCAATGTTTTTAAATAATAAATCTCTTGCATGTTAGTACTAAGAACACTATAAATTTACTGAAGATGCAACCAGAGTACACTTTTGAAAAAAGTTTAGACAGCAGTTCTATTTGACTTTGAGTGTTATGGAAAATTTTAACGAATGAGGGAGCCAGTAAAACAAAGCTGGTTTGAAGGAGTTGTTTAGGAAACTCAGACTGCTGTGCTATATACATTGGTGGTGAATCTATACGACTGTTTATATTTAGTGCTATGTATTTCACTGGAAATATATATAATTATATATATATATATATATATATATATATATATATATATATGTGTGTGTGTGTGTGTGTGTGTGTGTGTTATGTATTTCATATATAAATATATTCCAAATATATTATGTATTTCATATATATTATGTATTTCTTTGGATATATATATATATATATATATAAACATTATTTTTAGCTTCTGTATATTTTATAATGGTGCTTATAATTATAAGAAATGGCAAGTCAGATCATACTTGAAAGCAATTAACAAAAGGAAGAATTTACTTACTATCTTATGAACTGAAGTGTGCTTTTAAAAGCTTTAAGATTATGAATTAAGTACAAAATAAAGCAAAGTTGAAGGCTTATTTCCTGAAATAGGATACATGTACTCTTCTCTAAACTAGCTTTTTCTGCTCTGTGATATTACTGCCCCTAAAAGTGGCTTGGTGCTGAGTCATACAAGACTCAGGCAATACCAGCCACCACCAAGAGCAGTAGTAGCTCATAAAAGCCCAAGCTACATCTGTCTTCATTCATCCTCACAACATCTGTCTTCATTCATCCTCACAACAAATACCACTGAGCATTGTAAGAAATGCTCCCTGACCAATGAACCTCAAAGCATTGAATCTTGAACCTTTAATTATCTTGTCTCTGGCATCTTATTTATGCCACATTTCAGATAGAGTAGGGCAAATCTGACAATACATACTTGGGGCAAATCTGACAATACATCCTTGTAATAGGAGTGGAAAATCAAAGGTTCTATTTGTAGGCTTACATTTTTCAAAAGCTACTTTTAATAAGGGTTCTCAAATGCTTCAACCACCCTTCTAGCCCACCCTCCAAAGGTAGGGGAAGAAAAATGCTAAAAAGGACAAAGGGATGTGGACCTATTTAAAAGAAGTTCTTTGGGGCAATTCCAATCTCCATTTTTCAGGACACCAGCAGTCCAGTTCAAGGACTGGTGTTAGGGTACCAAACAAGAATCAGCAGCAGTTGCATGATCCAACCGAAATCCCCAGGCCTCCGCCCAATCAGCAGGAGTCAGCGGGAGCAACTAGGACCACCCTGGATGCCAGAAGTGCTCTGCTGTGCCTCTCTCAATAAAGTGAAGGTCAGCCAAGATGCCAAGATAGACCAGCCAAGTGTTGCAAGTCTAGCTATGCAGTTGTCCCATCACTGTCCATTGAGTCCTACTTATACTCTCGCCAAACATCACATGTCCTCCCATGGTCTTGCCTTAGCAAAATACCACATGAGTCTGCACCACATGACATGTCCAAAAACATCCACTTCCTCTATCAATAATTAAATTTGGCAATTAAAATAGATTCTTTAGAGCACTCCTCCACCAAATACCCATGTTTCGACCCGGAGAATATGTGGATATTTTAGATAACACTACAAAGGACTTCGGGGTTTCAGACTAAGATTGCTAACAGCTACCATTAAAAGAGACTATCCTAGATTATGTGAATTGTCCAATGTCTTATTTTAAAAGTCCACAAAGGTAGGATATAGAAGTCAAAGAATCAGATTGCTGTGATCTGAGGTTCAAATCACTATTTGAAGGCATTAATAAGAGAGGGAAGTAAGGGACAACAGCAGTGACAGAGGTCTCAAACTGAAAGAGTTTAAACTTTTCAGGATCTTTGTCTTCCTTCCTCTCTTCCCCAATGTTTTGACTTTGAGGAAATATCAAAATTGCAGTTTTCTATAGCCTGTCTGACACATGAGAAGGAAGTCCACAGGATTCTACTCCCTTCTAAAACTATGATGGAAACATGCCAAGCTTTATGGTCTCTCTTTTGCAGAAGTCATCTGTTTTCTCAGCCATGAAAACTTAGCTGTTATCTCCATGCAATTGTCTTTGAAGCTACACTACCTACGAGAGGGAGAAGAAGGTGGTCTAGAGATCAGTTAGTAGCATCTGGTTGGGTGTCAAGAATTCACATGTGCTGGTAAATCACTGGTAAATCAACCTTATTTCAACCTAATAATCAACTGCTTGATTGATGTCAGACCAAAGTGCACTCTCTGTAGCTTCATTCACACTATAAAATGTGTCAACCCCTGTCACATAGCAATAGAGATTTTTGACTTTGTTTCTTTGGATTATAGAAACATTAGGCCCTACAGGAAAAACAATATATTCATTTTTAGAACTATGATTTCTGCTGTCTCACACTCAGCAAAAGTGGTTAGACCTCTTTTCTATCACCCTAGTGGACAAGAAACGGGGGAAATAGACAATGGGCTTTGGACTTTCTGTTGTCATGTCTTCTATTTATGTTCAGAGTCATCTATTCTAGAACCAAAAGACAACCATGACTTTTAGAAGTAAACACACATACTGGGGCTGGTTCTGCCTGCACAGTGGATTTTCTTACTGCTAGTTTTTGATATTTCCATACCAATGGAGAGAATGGAAAGTGCTGATGGGCAAGGATTCCATGGTTAAATGCTTGCAAAAGATCTTCTTCCTTTCAATGGATGGCTTGTTTATAAGTGAAAGGGGGACATACTAATGTGTCCTCCACTTAGGATATTTGCTAATACTCAACACTGGTCAAATTTCTGTTTCTTCCATGGAAGTATTTCACATGCCAGTGGTCACCAATGAGTTTGCTGTTAAGAAAAGTTAAGGAGTGTGTGCTTTGATCCCGAAAGCCTGTCATTAAAACTCCTGCCAACTGGCAAACATTTGAAAAGTCTCCTCCTCAGCCTTAAGCCAAAGTTGAGGAAAGTTTAGCCTATTAGACTTGGCTTGAATTCTTTCCTTTAGTGTGAGTTTTGTTCTCTGAAAGATTCCCTAGAAGGATGAATTAATAAGATGTCAAGGAAAGGAACATTCAGATCTAAAAGGAAAATGGACAAAGGTATTATTATACATAAAAAAAGCCAAGAGACTGCCTTAGCCTCATATCTCAACACTCAACCAACTCAACTTCTCCAAATCAAAAAATACTGAGATATAGACAGGCCCCCTGAGACTCTTTCAGCCCACTTTCCTCCTCTTTACTTTTTCTCTTGCACATGATAAGTTTTATTGCCACTAATTCCAGTGTTCATTAGGAAGAACATGTCACTTGGAACCTGTACTGCCTCCTCCAGCAGTCCAAATGTCTATCTGAGTTTCTGCGGTTTGTCTCTATGCTAGTCCTAAGCAATACTAAAGAACTGTAAGAAGCTTTAAGTTGTAGGTTACGGTTCTTCATACTTTTATAAGTCCTCTTCCCAGAAGGTTGGATTAATTTTCTTTCATGGGTCTCCATCTGTAAGCTATAACTATTCCTCATCTGTATAAAAACATGACAAAGATTAGTGATCATTTATTTGGTATAAGTCCTCCTTATTTGTTAAAGATGTATTTTAACATATTTGGATAAGAGAAAATTAAACATCCCATTGTGGTTCATGGGCTATGATAGCATGGTGGAGTATTAAACTATTCTGTGTTTTCTAGTTTTCTCTGATTTGACTATTATAATAAACTATTGAATTAAATACATACATTTCAAACTATGTACTTGCTTCCTGATGCACATTTTGTGCATATAAATTCACCCATTTTCCCCCAAATGAGCGTCATTACTCATTAAATTATTTTACTCTATTCTTTTTTAAAATGCATAGATTAGTCCATGACTCAGAGATTAGAGGGGCTTCTCTAGAGGAGTATATGGTGATTGACACAGAAACCTAAAAGTGGTCAAAGTGCAAATAATAAAAGGCTGTGAACTATTCCCCCTAAAGGGGACATTTACTTCATACCTCTGACTCACAGGGCTCATGGATTATTGCAGAGTAGGAAATAGAAATATTGTAAGAGTCAAATGAGGTATGTGTCTCTAATGAAACAGTATTTTACCAACCTGATAGGACAGGTACACATACGAGCTCATCTCAGTTGTGACAATAATCGCACAAGTCTTGAAAAAGATTTATCCAGACAAAACAAGGGCATGGAGAAAGGATCTGGGTAATGAATTCTATCCTTAGTTTAGAAGCTATTGACAGATGAAAGCTGCTGAGAGAAGGAGGGTAAGTGAGAGGGAGAGAAAGGCTCAATCTTCTTTAAAAATGCAGGTCTAGTGAGTCAAGTACATTCTGGTGGATGGCCACATACCCAAGAATACAAGAGCCACACAAACTGCACTTGGTGAATCTTTGAAAAATGAACATCAAGTTCAGTCAGTAGGAAAGAAGGGTTGGTTGTATAAAGAGCTACAAGAGAGAGGATGAGTGTCATGGAAACACATTTCCATTCATTCTGCTGACTCTCCGGGCTTCAGTCCTGTTCTACCTATCCCTGATCATGTTCCCCTTTTTCCTTCCCTGTCCCATCCCTCACTCATGTCTCTTACTCCCTCTTTCTTCCATGATTCCTTTCTTCTTTTCCCAAGAGGGATTGAATCATCCTTACTTGGGCCCTTCTGCTTGTTACCCTTTTTCTTGAGGTCTGTGGATTGTATCCTGGGTATTCTGTACATGTTGGCTAATATCCACTTACTAGTGAGTACATACCACTCATGTCCTTCGGGGTCTGCGTTACCTCACTCAGGATGATATTTTCTAGTTCCATCCATTTGCCTGCAAAACTCATAGTGTCCTTGTTCTCTGAGAGGCCCAAGAAGCAGCTGACTGGGAGGGACACAGCAGAGGACTTCCCGGCCTGGCCTCAGTGGAAGAAAACACACCCAAACCTTGAGAGTCTTGAGGTCCCAGGGAGTGGCAGGGCCTGGCAAGGGTCAGGGGTACATCCTCTTTGGAGACAGTGGGGAGGAAGATTGGGATGAGGAACTGTGGGATGGCCAACTGGGAGGGGGTAATGACTGGACTGTAAAAAAATATAATAAGAAAAAGTACATTTCGTGAAATTCTCAAGGAATCAATTTTAAAATGTATCTTTTTCCAGATTTGTGTGTTCTCACACTTAATCCTTTTTGAAAATTTTTCTTCTATATTTGAGACTGTGGCCGACTTTCCTCGTTTTCTCTTTCTCTTTCCCTCTCTATGCTCTCTCTTTCATCCTTCCTTTCTCTCTTTCAATTTTATGGGCCTTTCCCATTAGCTCCCAAATCACAAGGTTAGCCAATGTGTTTTAAATATCAAACAATGAAAATGTATTCAATCAAAACTTTAGTCCTAGCCAGACGTGGTGACACAAACCATTAATCCCAGTACTCAGGAGTCAGAGGCAGGCGGATTTCTGAGTTCGAGGCCAGCCTGGTCTACAAAGTGAGTTCCAGGACAGCCAGAGCTATACAAAGAAACCCTGTCTTGAAAAATAAAAATAAAAAAAAAACCTTTAGTCCTACTTCATTCCTTTCTGTGCTCACTATCTTGCTAGAGCTAACTATTGTCTTTATGCTGCAATATGAACATTTCTGAAATTATTTAGACTCATTTTTACATAGAAATGTGTGAAATGTAAAAAATATATTGTAATTTTTACTCTGTTATGTCATATTATCTCTCAGTATACTGTAGATCTGTTTCAATATTATCATGTTTATTGATTCATCAGACATAAGGGACTTTGATGTTCAAGTTAGCACAAGATTTACCCAATTACATTCCTTCTGTAGTTGTGTATTCAAATCATCATCTGAAATCCACCTCTGAAGTAATTTAAGAGACATGCCCCAGTGAATTCTGCAGCACTCTTTGAAAGCAGATTTCTGAAGCTAGTAATTTCTCAGCTGGTTGTTTCAGGCCAATATGATATTTTCTCAAAGGATATGGGCTTTTCCTCATTTTAGAAAAACAACTATTCAAATTAACTTCACAGGTACATAATTCCTCATATGGGTGATAAAATCTTGCCTAAGGCTTGAATATATGCACCGAAAGCTAAAGCAACATGAAAACACATCACACAGGCTACTTGAAGGATGTGAGAATTGCAGAATCCCACAGCTATGATGAAATATTAACGTAAAGCATGCACACAAGACTAAAAATCTGTCATTTCTTTATATGTGTAGCTAAACTAAGCAAATTGCAGTATTTCCATAACTTAATTTCACTCCAGAAGGAAAAGGAATAGGGCCACACTTGCAATGAGAACATAAGATTATTATTAAAGTATAACCTCATATTTGATATCTATCTTCCATTTTGTAAGGTTCTAAGATATGGTGATCTAATTCTTCTATCTGTGCTGATTTTAGAGTTGTCTCTTGCTATTTACTACACTATCAAGATCAAGGCGCGAAGTGAATTCTGTTGACAGATGTGCGTCATAGCAGCTGAGTGCAGATTCTTCTTCAAGCTCCTCCCAAAACAGAGCAGGAGTGGTCTCAAGGTGACCTACTATTATTGGCAGCTAGGTGGTATTTACTGGGTAGATAAGACTCAGCTGCCTGATAACATGTGACCCTGCACAAATGCATCTTTTGTACATTTTTTTCCTCTAAAGAACAAATAAAGAAGGATTTCAGTATCTAAGAATTGTGTATAAGACAGGACACAAATTACAGTGAACAATCAACTTCATTATGTAATAATTGATTGGTGTTTAATAAATCACTTGAAATATGGTTAAAAGGCAACTAAATATAAGTTTTCATTGTAGTTTAAAACTTTAAAACATAGTTGAGACTTTTTTCATTTATTACATTTTATTGTAGTGAAATATGTGTCACTTACTGTGTTAACATATTTTTTCATTAATTTGCTTTATAAATATATTTTGATGATAGTCTCTCCCCTCCCCTAGCTCCTCCCTTCCCGCCTACGCACATGGCTTTCCATTTTCCTCTTTCTCTTTCTGATAAACAAAATATGGAAAATAAAAACAAGCAAAACAAATTTTAAAAAGGAAAGCAGAAAGGAAAAAGCACCCTGAACCCTGCAGAACCCGACCCTGTTTTCATTGATCAACTACTTCTGGATGATACTACAAAGTTCTCTGAACAGTGCTGAAGGAAGAAAAAAAAAATCAATATAACTCAGCTTCAAACCCTGCAACCCTGACCTACCCATGAAACGTTCTGGTGCAATAATGGCACATATATAATGTGCAATAACGGCACATATAGAATGTGCAATAATGGCACATATATAATGTGCAATAATGGCACATATATAATGTGCAATAATGGCACATATATACTGCAAGAAGCCTGCCACTTTCAGCAGAATTTAAGGCCCATTTCATCAGTTACAACCTATAACTGACACCGTTAAGAGGTAACAAACATGAGAGTAGATAAGACGTGAACTCTAAGGGACAAACTAATTCTATATTATTCTGCTAAAGAAGAATTTCAGTAAAATGACTCTAAATATTAGCATACGTTTAAGAGTCATTTGAATAATGGTGAATCTATACATATTTTCTACAATTAAACTTCTACTAATAGGCTCTTGCAAATAATGCTACTGTAAGAATGGGGGCAGATAAAATCTGGAGTGTAAATAAATAAATAAATAAAAGACAAAAAATGTTTCTTTGAATCCTACTAATAATTCTTTTGTATATATTTACCAAGACATGGAATTTGTAAATGATATGACCATATTTTTTTATTTTAACTTTTAGCAGAGACTTCACATTATTTTCTGTGGTGACAACACAGTTTTATGATCTTGCCAACAGTATGCTAAAGATCTAAATGTTCTCAATCTTTGTCAGCATGTGCTATTTACTGATTCTGAATTTTTGGCTTTTAGGTTGGTGTATTTTGATAGTAGCCGTCCATAAGAGAGGAGATGTTATTTAGTTGGGGTTTTGATAATATGCATTTCAAATGCAAGTAGACTATTTATTCATTCTCTTTGAATAAATGTCTATTCCTGTGCAATATTTGTTATATTAATGTGAAACTAAATAAAATTTTCTATATTCTAGACATTAATCCTTTATTAGATATGTGACTTGCCAATCCTTTCTTCCTTTCAATCCAAGGTATTGGTGGGATATTTTAATGAATAGAAGCTTGTCATTGTATTTTAATAAATGTTATCTATTGAAGATTTTGTTGCCTGTATTGTGATGTCAAAATAATCCTTACCAACTCTCACTTAATGGTGCTTTCTTTGTTTTCTTCTCAGAGTTTAGAATTGAATGCCTTGCATTAAAGTCTTTCATTGGTGTTTAATTATTGTTGTCAGTATCTTAAAAGTCTGCTCTGTGAAAAATAATTTGACTAAGCATATCAAGATTTGTTTATAAGATTTCTGTTCATTCACACTGGCCTGTGTTTCTGTCTTATGCCAGTACCATACAGCTTTGATTAGAATAGTTTTGTTACTCCTTCTCTGGATCATCCAGTTCCTCCATTTTCTTTCACTGCTATTTTTCTTCACTTATTATTATTATACACATGCAGACACAAATACACGCACACACACACACACACACAATCATTATTTAGACAACTATTTTGTTGATATGTCATGAATGCAGTTTCCATACAGTGTCTAGAAGATGCTATCTGTAAGCATGGTCCTCTTGTTCTTACACTGTTTCCTCACTCCATTTTATAATTTTTTTTCCAAACCCTGAAGAGTAAGATATAGTGTTTACTTGCAAAATAAAGGACAGAATATAAATTATTTTCATAATAAATACTTAAATGTGACTAGGGAGATTGCTCAGTGGATAGAGTGCTTGCTCAGCGAATATAAATACCTGAGCACAGATCTTAAGAACCAATGTGGATCCTAATGTGCCATGTTCTTCTGTGATCCCAGAGCTACTTAAAGCAATGCTAGAGTAGAAGGCAATTGATTCTTCAAGAGTTCTCAGACCAGATAATCTGACATTAAGTAGGAGAAGAAGAAAAGACCTTATCTGAAACACAGGGAATGGTGAGAACCCAAACCTAGCTTGTCCTATTACCACCATGAGCATGTTGTGATACACGTACACACACACACGCACACGCACACGCACACACACATGCACACACACTAGGGGGAGAGGGACACACAGAGAAAGGGACAAAGACAGAGACAAAAAGACAGAGATTAAAGGAAAGAATTTTAAATACCAACTTTGCAGGTAAAAGTGGTACTTAAAGTCTCAGGAAATATGTATTTTCCATTGTGATGGACTCTGCTTGGTTCTGAGTGCCAGAGCAGATCTCTATTGTGCTTTGGCCTTGTACATTAGCATTGTTTTCTGTGCATTATTTATGACCAACACCTACTTAATTTCACCTATATATTAATTTAACTCTGACTCAGAAAGGCAACTTAGCACTATGTTTATGTATCTTGAGAAGATAAGCTAAAATAATGGTTTTCCCAAAAGCATTCTCAATTGATTTGTAAAGCACTTTTGCTTTCCAGTCACAAGAAAATGAGAATGGACAAGGCAAGGGCTAAGTATTAACTTAGGTCCTTCCCCTACCAGCCTAATTTAATTATTTTACCCTCACACAGAAGCACAAATAATCTGATTTTAGTGCTGCAACTGACAAACACATACTTTCCTTAACAGATACCAAGTGTAAAAGTTACACAGTGGAGATAGATTCCTGAAATCCCAGCTTTTAAGAAGTAGAGGCCAAGACACATTATGGAAAACAGAAGAAAATCAAGAAGGATGA
>NC_034607.1:48288205-48332079 GCF_900095145.1 Mus pahari
TACCCAAGTACCTGAAGGGGGCTGCAACCCTGTAGGTGGAACAACAACAGGAACTAACCAGCACCCCCGGGGTTTGTGTTTCTAGCTGCATATGTAGCAGAAGATGACCTAATCGGCCATCAGTGGGAATAGAGGCTCCTTGGACTTTCAAACTATATATGACCTAGCACAAGGCAAGGCCTGGGCCAAGTTGTGGGAGTGGGTGGGTAGGGGAACAGAGGTGGGGGAGGGGTATGGGAAACTTCCGGGATAGCATTTGAAATGTAAATAAAGAAAATAATAATAAAAAAAAAAAAAAAAAGAAGAAGTAGAGGTGGGAGAGTCAGGAATTCAGGTAATCCTAGCTAGATAGTAAGTTCAAGGCCAGTCTGAGCTACATGAGACCTTATTTGAAACATTACAAAATATATATTAGAAAGCAAGTTTTATCACTAGGATTGGAAAGAGAAACACAGAAAGTGGAGAGATGGCTCAGTAACTAACATGCCTGCCATGTTAGCATGAGCATTGATCTGCATACTTATAAGTCCAGCATGAGGATGGAGAGAAAGGTCAGTCCTGGGGCTCTCTGACCTGCCACTCTAGCCAACTGCAGATGCCTAGATCAGTGAAAGACTGCTTCAAAAGAATTCAATAAGTTGGAGGAAGATATCAGACAATAACCTCAGCCTTCCACATATACATATGCACAGACACACCACACATTGCACAGACACACACACACACACACACACACACACACACAAACTAAAAACATGAGTGAAAAAATGTTGTGTTGTAAAGATACACACTTGTGCAGCCTAACATCATACATAGAACATAAATCCCTCCAATTAGCTTCACCTGAGGATGGAAGAATACATGAAACAGAAATGTTAAGTTTCCTCTCAGCCTGGGACATGAGAACTGATGTTCAGATTAGTCCTACCGTTTTTTTATATGTTACTAAAATTCAGTCCCCCTAAAGCCCTCAAACATCATAAAAACATTGTCTTAGAAGAGAAACATTGTATTGGAACTGGGGCAGAAGACAAATGTCTTCCTTATAGAACCAGTCTCTGGTTGACATCCCAAGAGACAAAGTCAATGGAATCTGTGACACCAGCGACTCTCCCCAAAATAGTTACCCCATCTTTTAAAAGATTGTAGAGGGCACAGTTAGTAAATGTGACAGTGTCCTGAGTAGCTATTCCATGGGTGAGGGCAGGGTCATTGACCATGATATCCTCTTCAAATAGCTTGAGGTACTATTGTTAATATGTTCTTGTTCTTGACATTCTAGCCCACCTTATTCATGTTTCTCATTCTCACTGTACTGGATGAAGAGAGCTCTTGCTTGATATCAGCCTCCATGGAATGTAGTAACTGAGGAGAAGAGGGGAAGTGAGGGAGAGGGATACAAAGAGGGAGAAGAGAAGAGAGGGAGAGAAAGGAGGGAGATGAGATAAAATCCAAGAAGTTGGAAAAACAGTAAAATGTGAGTCGTCAAGAAAGCTTGTATCCACATATGAGTCTTAACTGGATACGATATTTTATTTCACACCTGTCTAGGTTATACTTTGTGAACAATGAAAGTAACAGATCAGATGGGAACAACTGCTCAACACCAAGGCTCCTTCCCTTCCATTTAGAATAATGGGACATTATTAGCCTCCATTACAATTTCTTTTCCAATTGCCAATTAATAATTCAGCAGCAGCTACTAATCTTCTGCAGCTAGAGTGGTGGAATCAACTGTGTAGTATTTTACCACGGAAGGGGCTGCCCACTGCCTCTCAACGGCACTGTTTGGCAAGTGCTTATCTGAATACTGAAACACAGCAAGCAAGATGAGTCGCATGCCTTGCAGCCTGAGCTGGAGAATGGTTCTTCACTGGAATTGATAGAAGAAATGTTTTCCTGAAGCTAAAGCATGGTTATTAACCACAACTGATTCTTTTTGACTCCTGGAAGCTGCCACTCTCATCTTTCAAAGAGCTCTGGGGTCCCAGGATTACATTCCTAAGAGTCTGAGCCTCACTTGGTTATTAATCTATATGTTCATCTCTCTGTCTTTCAATCACTTTGGCAGTCTCAAATTAGTTTGTCTGTAATTGCTGTCAAAATTGTTATTTGAGATAAGGGTCCTCTCTTCTTTTTAATTAATCATTTCATTTATTTACATCTCAAATGATATCCCACTTCCTGGTTACCCCTCCACAAGTCGCCCCGTCCCACAACCTCCCTCTCCCCCCTTCCCCTTTGCCACGGAAAGACTAAACTCACATGATTCTTTTAAGAAGTTGCTAGAACTTAGCCTATTGCCCTTCCACAGATTTGAAAGATTAAACATCAAAATACAAAGTGATCTACAAAATACAATAATCACATTGGATGACTAACAGCATATGACATCTACTGAATCTATGACTGACTGAATGGTTTGCCCCAAAAGGCAGACATAACTAAATCTCCTGTTCTTAACACTTAGCCCACTCCTTTTCATTTAATATGCAGAATTAAATTCTCTTCCTCTCACAGTGCCTGTCAGTCACATACAGCTTGAAAGTTACCATTCAAATGAGGAGGATATTAGCATACGCTTTATTGCACACTATATTTTGCTGTGTTACTACCCAGATCCTGATATCCTTACACACCATGGACATCCCAGTTCTACTTCAGGACACCAAACAGGCCTAGAAGTGTTAAGGAACTTTCCTAAGTGAGTATGGCTAATTGATTTGAGACTGGATATTGATCTTTACGTTCTTTGCCCTATATTTGGTCAGGAAAAAACAATAAAGTTCAGGTTTTCTCAAGTAGCTGCCTTCAAAATCAGAAACAGGCTTTGTGTCTAAGAGATAACCAATATGCTTCAAACGGCTATGCATCCTGTGTCCATGCAGACAGATACACTCATATCACAGTAGTTCTTAAGGATCTCCTGTGGTCCTCTGCGCTCCCATCCCATAGACCTTGCTATTGGATCAGCAAGCATTTTCAAAAAGGAGCATTTAACTGAAGCATCGCACAGCAAGCAAGACCTCAAATCTCCCCAGGAGACAGACTGAAACCTGCTGGAAACGTGACAGTAATGACAAGTAGGAGCTTTATAGCTGCCATTCCCCTCTGCTGACATTACAAAAATGAAATCTCTCCTTTCCCCAAAAGTTCATCTGCTTGATCTATGCTCTAAGCCTAGATGTTTACTATCATTCTAGCATCAGATTCCGGCAAGAAGCAGCGAGCCTGTTAGCTTTGCAAAAGACAGCATGTTCTAGTAAAGACAAGCCAACCCTATTTTCCCAGTCCTTACTCCATCCCACTCTCCACTGAGTACCCACTCATTTACATTGTTCAAGGGCACAATCTGGTTATAGACACATCCCTAATCTAATTGTCAAGATTGGGAGAGGCTGGAGAAGCCTCCCACCAAACAACAGGGAGGAGGGCTAGAGTTTAGTTCTTGTGTATGCTGAATAGTGGGAAAATTTTGAGGTTAGAAATAAGTGATATCATGGAAAGGAAAGCAGAACTCAGGTCATTGAGACATAGCTTGCTGAGAACTCAATTTTACAGGAGATTTATGCCAATTTCTGTGTCCATGAACATTTTGGACACTGTCTAGAGGTAAGTTACGATGACTGTCAAAGAAATGCAGGAAGGAGGGGGACACGTCATTGCCGTTATTTGCCATTCCCAAGTCTACTTATAATAGAGACCTCAGTTCTACGTTACCTCCTTCAAAGGCTTCATAATATTGCATTCGTTTTGCTATTAGTTTCTTCCCAAAGTCTCTCTCTATCCTGTGGAATTGGTAAAATGCCAGGTACATAGCAGGAGCTTGGTAATTACAAGTAAATTAATGAAAATATTTCCCTCCTTCTTGCATTCTGATAACATGTGCTAATGCTGGCTCAATTATTTTCCATCCAAACTTTATTTTCTCCTCCTTTGCAAAGTTTGAAGTAGAGGGTGGCCGTCTCTACTCAACTGGTAGCCTCACATTTCAACACGGTGTTTTGAAAAATAGACCAATTATTTGATTGTTTCTTGGGCAGAATGTTAGTGAATGGCTTCTAGTGTAATTCAAGTTATAACATTCTATTATGTACAGAGAACAAGTTCTCATCCAACATGGCACTTGAAAAGTATGCAATCAAGTTGAGAACTAAGATGAATACTGATTAAATGATTACAGAGTTTATACAATTCAACACACTGAATTGTAATTAGAAGCTAGGTAATTTGGTGATTTTGTACCCTGCCATATTTAAACAAAATCAATGGGAAACAAGGTCTAGAAAGGTAATTATTTTAAGTAAATTGGACACAGTATGTGTCCCTAGAAGGAGATTTTTGATATGGTCTCTTTATGTTCCATTTACCTCCGTACTTCCTGGTTTCTGGACTGATTAAAACTCCAAGTACATTTCTCAGTTTAAATTAGCTTTGAAGTCAACAGGAATTTTTCCTTCCTGTGGAGGTCAACTGGAAAGCCGCCATCAAAATTAAGAACTGTAGTTCACAGCTAATAGCAGCTAGTTGATCTGTCTCTGAAAATGAAGTCCTGTGATCAACAAAATGTAAGGGAGTGGAAGGCTTTGATTCATTAGTAACTCATAACACTTCTCTACATTCAATTTGCTGATTTAGTGTATTCCTCCTTACCATGAGAGGTGCGCTGGGAAGCCAGACACCCCAGTGGGGTAAGAGTTTCCATATAACTTGGAATGGCAAAATCCAGGGAAGTAAGTTATGTACTTAATTAAAAGGGGATTATCGCGGTCAATACCCTCGAGGTCTGACTGCTACTGTCCATATAAGACAGCTCTCAATAGGAAGAAATTAATGCTGGCACTCAAATACAAACTTACATGTGGCCTCTCTACCTACAACAGCGCTTCTTCGTTCATATCCAAAATCCATGGGGTATCTAGGAAATGTGTGACTTATCAAGGTTAAAGATAGAGATAACATCATATATGTAATCTGAGCATTGGGCTCACATCTATTTCAAATTTCTAGGGAGGAAGGGAGGGGAATTGTGGCTGGAAAATGAATAAGAACAAACTAAACACACTCACACACAGACACACACTCTCACACACAGACATACACACATGCACTCACACATACACACACATGCACACACACTGACACACACATACATACACACATATACACACTCACTCACACACATATATACACACACATATACACACATACACACACACTCACTCACACACACATACAGAGACACATATAAACACACACTCACACACACACACAAACACACACACACACATGAATATACCATGTTGAAACATTTTGTTTGGTAGGTTTAAATTTTAATTAAAATAAATCTGGAGATACACCTAAATGATAGAGATCTTCTCTATCATGGCCAACACTCTGGATTTGGTCATACAAAGCCCACCAAACAAAAAGAAGGAAAATCTACAGTTTCAACATCATACAGAAACTGAATGAGAGAACACACATCTTTTATTTCATGACGCATACACTTAAAGAGTGGTGTTGGAATAATGGTAAAATGAAATCATATGCCTTGTTCTTCCTGAACTTATTAGCACATGTTAAATAAATAATTCTGAAAAGGCTAATATGTCAGTACTATAGATATTATCAAGTTTTCTGGAGTCATTCCACTGGTAAAAATCCTTCCACGGTGGATCAGAACTGGTACGTAAATTTTCAAATAATTATACTAAAAAAAGCATCCAGTAAACATGTGGTATAAATTTTTTCAGCCCTAAAATATTTCAGCTGATGAATAATGTAAGTATATTAGAGTATACTTATCTATTTATCTGTGAGATAATCATTTTCCAAGCATTTCACACACTATATATATATATATATATATATATATATATATATATATAATGTTCTCAATAAATTAAAAACTATGTTGAAAAGATGATTTATGAGTTTGTATTCCCACCAGTAAATTATGGGACTTCAAATTTTTTCATATCCTTAGCAATATTTGGTATTAGCCTATAAGTTTGTAACTGGTGATTTAGATTTTTCTGTTACAAATATTAAAGTTCTCTGTTGATTATGCCACTTCAAATGTATTCTTTAAGCCTTTGACTTACTTTTTCAACATTTAAAGATATTCTCAGATGTAAGATAGTAATAAAAACATAATTTGCCAATTCTACATTTTATAGTTCACTCATTTCCTGTTGTATGTGAAGAATTGTTTTCTAACCTAACATACTATCTCCTATATGTCTTTTACATATAATTTTAGGCTTTTTATATAGATATATGGTTCATCTGTTTTATTTTTCACATATTGCCTACCTGTAGATTTCCTTTTTGGCCTATAGATTATCCTGCCTGTTATAACTCTTCACTTTTCTCTATCCTTCCAATATCCATGTAAATATATTTCTCTTTGTCTTGCTAAATTGGAAATGAAGCAGCAAAGTTGACCCAGAAAACAGCTGTACTAAAGCTGTATTATCTTCTGCTTTCTGTTCATCCCATGAAATGTCACTGACCTAGTTCAGAAAAGGTGGAAGATGCAGGAGGGGGGAGAAGAGCTAAGCTGCCTGCTCTTAGGCATTAGTAAGTATAAATTTAATATGGAAGCTCTCTGAACAGTATAACATGGGGTTTTTATCTACTGTATACATAAAATTCCTGATCCACAAAATTATCACTCGCACTGTCATTATAATCACCCAGGTTTATTTTCATAATATTTTAATTTTTAATTAATTGTGCAAAGATTTTTCACATATATAAATTTTCCTTCCATGCCGGGCGTGGTGGTGCATGCCTTTAATCCCAGCACTTGGGAGGCAGAGGCAGGTGGATTTCTGAGTTCGAGACCAGCCTGGTCTACAGAGTGAGTTCCAGGACAGCCAGGGCTATACAGAGAAACCCTGTCTCAAAAAACAAACAAACAAACAAACAAAAACAACAAAAAAAAACAAAAAACGAAAAAAATTGTCCTTCTGTTTACACAGAATACAATGATTGTTTCAGTGCAGTTTGGGCATGAAATCTTGCACTCCACATGAGTTTTTCCTCACAGTAAAGCGGGGACAGAGTAGTTAGCACCATCTTGTTGCTTAGATCAAATTAATGTATAATGTGGCTTTCAGCTACAGGCATAAATGCACAGGGAAGTAAATACAATAAAGAGCCAGAATGAAGTGAAATCTCTCATCACACGAAGTTCTAAGCAAAAATGTTTAGAGAGATTAGAAACAGAAGGAATTTTAAGGGAGTAAAAAGTAATTATTTATCATTTACATTCCTATAAATATATAAATCTTCATATATACATAAACTTTCTTAACAAAAGAAAACAAAATTGGACCTCATGACAATATTCATTTCCCTAAATTGGATGGTGATGGTAGGTAATATCATCTACCATCTTATACCATCTATTCTGTATTCATTTTGTCTTTAGCAAGAACTTCAAATGGCAAAAGCTCTTTACCTGATAGGATGACCCAAAATGTAGTTATGTGATTGATGCAGTGTTCAGTGTTGGGAGTAAAACCCACTGAGCAACATCCGAAGTCTAATATTTTCAGCTTAGAGGGATGTGGGTCATTGTCTAAAATAGGTCCTGGTAATTTTCCACTAACATATATAACAAGGTTTGATGAAACTATCAATTACACTAAGGATGTCTCATGTTACAAACACAATCTTCCTTACCTTCTATCTTTGCTAGGAATCATAATTCACTTTACCTCTTACTCACAATCACTCAACTAAACAGTACTCTAGTTTTTTTATCTACTAAATCACAGGCATGGGGAGCTTTAAACGGCCAGACAGCAGTTGTGAGGAATCTCATACACATATACAATGAAATACAATCATATCTATCTCCCTCTTCTCCCTTTTAACCCGCTTCTTGCCTCCTCAAACACCACCACCTCATAATTTCATGTCTTTGCTTTTAATAATGCACTAAATCCAATTAGGATTGCCCAAGTGTCCATGATTGCAGGGCATCCATGGTATCATTGGGAGCACATCAAAACATATTTTAAAAACTCTCAAAAACCAATTATTCTCCCTCATCCAGTAACTATCTATGCTCATTAGCTTCTGAGTAGAGGATGGGATGTAGACATGGTCTACTCTATTTCAACAGAATTTTGGATGGCTTGATTTTTGTTTAGGTCTTGTGCAGGTCACCACAGCTGCAGTGAGTTCATGATTCTTACACCTACGTCAGGCCCCAACAACAGCATTTCGCAAGCCCACCCTCCACCCTCCATATCTTACTTTATCTCCACTTCTTCATTCTCAGTGTTCTCTAAGCACTGAAGATGACAGTGATGGGAGGTGATAATAGAGAAGTCAGTACCACTTAAGTGTGAGCACTCCATTTCTTATTCTCAGTACACTGGACAGTCTAAGTCCCCACACTGACTGTCATCTACTGTAAACAGAAGCTTCTCTGAGTAAGACTGAGAACAGTCAAGATTCATGGGCATAAATATAACTATTTAGAAGGTAGTTGTCTTAGTCAGGGTTTCTATTCCTGCACAAATATCATGACCAAGAAGCAAGTTGGGGAGGAAAGGGTTTATTCGGTCTACATTTCCATACTGCTGTTGATCACCAAAGGATGCAGGACTGGAACTCAAGCAGGTCAGAAAGCAGNAGCTGATGCAGAAGCCATGGAGGGATGTTCTTTACTGGCTTGCTTCCNCTGGCTTGCTCAGTCCACTCTCTTATAGAACCCAAGACTACCAGCCCAGAGATGGCACCACCCACAAGGGAACCTCCCCCCTTGATCACTAATTGAGAAAATGCCTTACAGCTGGATCTCATGGAGGCACTTCCCCAACTGAAGCTCCTTTCTCTGTGATAACTCCAGACTGTGTCAAGTTGACACAAAGCTAGCCAGTACAGTAGTTCAACAGCATAACCATTTAGCAAACTAAAATTAGTGGGTTCTACATTAGGGCCTATGACCTCTATAACCATGAGCTGTTGACCAGGATTACATCAGTCATGAAAATCCAAACAGAATGTGGTTAGATAAGCTATAACAGTTGTACCACTATTATAGGCACATCTTGCCTAGTAGGTTAATATTGCAGCATTCAGAGCCTAGTGCTTGATAAAACCAAAGACTCATTTTGTCCCCCAGAAGCATACATACCAGATTCTGGCATGATAAAATCTTACCAGCAAGCCAGAAGTATACTTAACATTCAATACAATCTTTGCAGGCCATTCTACTGTTAGTTAATCTTATAACTATAAAATGTTATCACATTATGACTTCAATAAACAATAATATCTTAACAAGATATTAATATATTAATGAGAAATATTACAAATGACTAAAAGACCTTTAAATTTTGCTGTAGTATTGGTTTTCTGAGCTTAGTATTTGTCCATCACGGAGCAAATATTCAAAACAAATTTATACAAACTAAGAAAACTAACACATTTTATATATGAAATATTTTCATATTCAAGAATCTCCTTCATGTAGTATTTTTAGGACTCTAAGAGGTAATGTTAAAAGCAGATTTTCACAGACTTTTTTTGAGAATGAACTGAAGTGCTAAGTACAGGAAGAATGTGGAAGGAGTCAGAAATTAGTCAACTGGTCACATTTCCAGGAAATCATATTTTCAGAGAATGTGACCAGTTTTCTCCTGTCTCTATAAAAATGCTGCATAGAAAGAAAAATATATAGAATTTTTTTTCCATTCTTGATGATAAAAAAATATACTTCCTAAGGTGAGAATTTGAGTTCTGTATTTCAGAGAAGTCATTGAAAACACAGGCTGGGGAAGCCTAGTCAATCCTCTACCACTGGAACCTGCTAAGATCACAATGAACCATGATGCTCCCAACAAACCTCCTTATATGATGAGATGAAACAGTCACTTAAACTCTGAGACATTCTTTGTTTACACCACCAATCCTAATACCTAGTAATGAGAACATTAGACAAATCCTAATTTATAGACAACCAATAAAACACCCGATCACTGTCAGATACCAAGACTCTAGGTCATGAGATAAAAGATAATGAGAAGCTAGCATATATTAGAATAGTCTACAGATATATAACATCTATATGCAGTACCTTACATATGTCTAGAAGGAAGAACACACAAGTGAGAAAATATTAAACTCAGAATGTAATGTGAAGTCACCATCTATCACAGTATTTGGATTTTGTAGTTTTAGATATAACATTATTTCTTTTATGAAATTTAGTGCACCTCAATTAAGTACATATATGTCTAGAATTGTAATATCCTTTTGGTGGATTGTTTATTTCTAAATATTAGATATTATCTCGGGGGTCAATAGAATATTGCCTTTATGTACATGATTTCAGGGAAGATAGCTTGGTACTGGATAAAAAAATTGGGGGCCTCTTCCTGAGGAAGAATATTTTGTCCCATTTCCAGGATTCCTTAGTTGCCTGTAGTTCTTTGCTTACTTCTGGCATCCCATGAGTTTTGCCTTCCATGGTAGCTTGCCTGTTGTGTCCATACTGTTTGTAACACGCTTCTTCTAGAACTAATACTATGTAAACATCATCCTTTGTCCATGTGATCTTCACCATTATTTTAATGCACTTAATATAAGTTGGGTTTATCTGTTATGTGTGCTATGTCAGGTTGTATCTAGCAAATCTCTACCATAAATAGGAGGTCGCTTATATTTGTCTATAATTTAAAGAAATGGTGAAAATTCTTACATCAGGATTTTTTTTTTTTAGTTTTCATAAAGATTAACTTGTCTTTAAAGCTGTCTTTATGTGCTTCCAATCCATCACATTGAACATGCTCATAGCTCCCAGTTTCCTCAAAATATCAGGAGTATATTTATTTATTACAGTAGTAGGCTCAAATGCTTATTTTTTATTTTTGTGATTATTAGTAAAATGGGTGACTTTGGATGATGTCAGTTACTTTAAAAACTTTTTTTTACTCAATACATTTATGCTTTATAACATGTCTGTGTATGTATGCATGCTTGATAAAATAGTCAAAGGAATTAACATATTCACCATTTTACACAACTACATTTTGTGTATAGTAATGTCACTGAAAATATCACATTTTTGGTATATGATAAAATATTAAATAAAATCCTCATGCTGTATGTAAGATGTTTTCATTCAGCTTATTCTCTTTCTGAACATTACCCATCCTCTACTTTCAAAGTTATTATCATTTTAGTGTCAGTACGCATGAAGACTACCTCAAAGAATTCCCTTCCATGTCTCTAACATTCGCAAAAGGCACATTCCTAAGCTTCTTTGAATAGTGAAATAAGATGGTCCATAGAAAACTCTGGTGAGCACATTTAAAAATAAATCAAGACTCTTCAGTGCAGAGAAGAAAAACATTGTTTCAACTGGAATTTAAATGTATTGTGGGAAAGATATATTTAGGCTATAATGTGACCTCTGGAAGGCATATATGGTATACCAAATATCTTCTCCAGGTGAAATGGGTGTGAATTGCTTTAGAAATGGAAGTACTAATACTCAAGGCATGAATTTTAACTGTAATTTTTTTTGGGTCTCAGCCAACTCTCTCTGAGTCCCCTACCAGGTATTTCACTCTGAAATAAGCCACACTTCTTTCAGCTCATACCTTAATGTCAGCGCAGTTCCATCATTTGTATAACAGCAAATTATAAAGGACTAGACATGAATAATCTGTCCCAAAAATGTTATATTATGCTTTGGGTTGCCCAATAATGATATATCTCCCTTTAAAAAAATGAGTATCTTTTGAAAGCACCATGTGTATTTAAAGTATACAATTTAATGGTTCCTTAGGTGGCTACTATTGGGGAGGCAGGGATTAGAGTATCTAATATCTTCCAGTCTATCAGCAAATTTCTTGTATACAAAAAAAAATTTATACATTGAAATCACATTTAGCATATAAAATTTCCAGAACTTGTTCATCCTGTGTAACTGAGACTTTGTGTCCTTTAGCAAACATCTCCCCATGAATCCTTAGTGGACAAAATAAGTCTCTGCTTCATTAAGTTAACATTCTTATGTTCCATGTATGAACAGTTTGCAGCATGTATCTTACTTTACTTTATTATATCCTTCAGGTTCAGCTAAGTTATTACATGGGCAAAATTTCCTTTATACTAAAAGCTAAGCAATGTTCCATTTTTGTATGTACATAGAAATATAAAATATAGATATATCTGTAGATATCATCTTTTCTTTATCCATTCAACAAGAATAGAGATGTAGGCTGCTTCCATGCCATGAATAGATGTACAATAAAATATGAACCAGATACCTGCCATTTAAATATGTACTGATTCTGTGTCCTTTGAAGATGAATTTAAAAGTTATTTTGACCCTTGTAAGGGAAAAGGAAAGCTCTTCTGAGCAGATCTTCCCAATGGTGCAACAGTAGCACAAATATTATGCACTTTCTATTTGGACCTTCACCATGAGATTCTACACCAGAATTCACAGCTGACACTGTCAATGGGGACAAAACTTTTAGTTAAATTAGTTTAGGCCCAATAGAAGAGAATAATTTTATTATATTGCTCAATGAACATAATATTTAACTGACTCCTAATGATTTATTGTTTATACCCATGTATCAGTGCGTCTTTCAACTGTCATCATGGAAGCTTACATGATGGTAGATTACAATTAAAACGTATACCATCACATGATCAACCTGCAGATAATAAGAGACTGTGGAATTCTCACCCTGAAAGGTGACGTACGTAGCACCCCATCTAAGGCTCAAAGATGTTCTGGAACATGGGGAAGAAACATTTTAAGAGCCAGAAGATATGGACAACACCAAGGAACATGTGTTCCCAGCCTCAACAGGATAACTGTATATATGATCCCACAATGACTACGACAACATTGTGCAAGGCCTGCACAAGCTCAAGCCTGACAAGATCTCACCAAAGAGAGAGAATGATGCAAATAGAACCCTACCACTTCTAGTGATTTATTGGTATTTGATAATTTCAGAGAGAGAACGTGAGAGAGTCAACTTTCATCAGTAATGTGACCCTTGGTAGGTCAGCCATACATCAGGACAAATTCAATTCCCAAGAGTTCTTGAGCAATGCACACTGGACTCAATGAGAGTTAAATAGAAGAAAACTCAAAGTTGATTGAATTGAGAAATGAGGGTCTAAAGGATGGATTTTTATTAGTTTTTTTTTATTTATTTACATTTCAAATGTTGTCCCCTTCCCAGTCTTTTCTCCACATCCCCTCCCCTCCCCCTCCCATTTGCCTCTACAAGGGTGCTCATTCACCTATTCACCCATTCCTGCCTCACCACTCTAGCATCCCCCTACACTGGGGCATCAAGTATCCATAGGACAAAGGGCCTCCCCTCCCATTAATGCCAGACAAGGCAATCGTCAGCTACATATGTTGCTGGAGCCATGGGTCTTTCCATATACTCTTTGGTTGGTGCTTTAGTCCCTGGAAGCTCGGGAGGCAGGGGGCAGTTAGTTGATATTGTTATTCTTTCTATGGGGTTGCAATCTCCTTCAGCTTCTTCATTCCTTCCCATAACTCTTCCATTGGGGTCCCTGGGCTCAGTCCAATGGCTGGCTGTGAGTATCTGCATCTGTTTTATTCAAGTGCTGGCAGAGCCTCTCAGAGGACAGGTATACCAGACTTCTGTCAGCAAGTGCTTGTTGGCATCAGCCATTTTGTTCAGGTTTAGTATCTGTAGATGGGATGGATCCATAGATGGGGCAGTCTATGGATGGCCTTTCCTTCAATTTCTGCTCCTTTTTTTTTGGCCTTGCATTTTCTTTAGACAGGAACAATTCTCGGTAAAATATTTGAGATGGGTTTGTGGACCAATCCCTCAAATGGGGGCCATGCCTATCTATTGGAGTTGGTCTACACAGGTACTTGTTTAACTTCATACAGCTAAATTAAGAGTATAGATTTTTCTCTGTACT
The DNA here is from genome assembly GCF_900095145.1 of Mus pahari. Lineage (NCBI taxonomy): Eukaryota > Metazoa > Chordata > Mammalia > Rodentia > Muridae > Mus > Mus pahari. The sequence goes on from NC_034607.1 coordinate 48,302,168, forward strand.
TTTGCCATGCTGCATAGGAGGCAGAGTCAAAAAGAATTAAATTACTTGTCTGTAGAATACAGTAAGTTATCATAATCTCTGACCACACAATATCCAGTATCACATTTTTAGCCTAAGCATTTATCTATCATATATAAGACTTTTAGATTGAGATATTGCAAAAACCAGGCATGTGCCAACACTGCCTGGCTCACTGGCTGATCTTGACATCTTTGTTGTTCATGGATGGGGACTATATTTCTGGAACTCTAAATTCTATCTTGCTCTTCCATGCATCTATTCTAGAGATACTCCCATGATCTTCATCACTCTCACCTTTTTCTGATTTTAAAATGAGGCAATATGAGATCCCATCATCGCTCTTCATTCTTAAGATCACTTTGTATACTCTTGAGTGTTTTGTAATACCAGATGAGTTTTAGAAGAGTTTTGGGTATCTTAGTGAAATTCAGTGTTCATGAGCATGAAGACTAGGAATAAAGTGACTTCCTCTGTATGGTGTTGGCCTCTGTCCTGACAGAAACTTGTTAACAATGTTTCCTAAAAGGTTCAAGATAAGAATGAAACAAGATGAAGGAAAAGTATCATAATATTCCAGTGAGATCCTCACCTTCACAAATTTCCTATAAACAATTGGGGTGTTTCAGTTAACTGAAATGGAATTACATCATTTGTAGAGTTGTATAACTTCACTATATAATTTAGGCATAACCTCTTTTTCATTCATATGCACTAAAGATATTTTTGTTGCTTTTCAATCTGCAGTTATACCTGGAATTCTGGGGATCAGTTAGGTCAACATCATGCACTTAGATATAACTCTAAAAAGATATTATTTTGATCATTGCCAGTGTGAAGTGTTAGTATAGCAAGTAATTTTTATAGGTTTTTTTTTTAAAAAAGCCAAACTCTCTCAAATCAATATTAAATCTATGTTCAGGGTACCAGATGGTCCTTTGGAAACTCATTCTATTTACAAGCTACATATTTCCTCCCATCACAACTAGAAGCAACCAAGTATGTATCCCTAGGGGCTCAGCATGAGTAGTGACTCAGGAGTTGTTGCTGCTGTTTTTGTTGTTGAAATGTGTTTAAGAAATAAAGGGGACTTGCACAGTCCCAACTCTCACCATATCAGGACTGTAATAACTAGCACCCAAGTTCTCCAAGAAACTTACAAAATTAATTTTAAAGTGATTCAAGAACTCAGACATAGTACAGTGAAGAGAAGGCATAACTTGCCACATAAGCTGTCAATTCAACTTAATTTCTTAGAGCACCTGAAGAATAATCTACACTTTGCACTAGGAACCAAGAAAATTCTATCAGTTGCCACTGCTCCAATACTGGCTAAACAGCCTGGAAACAACCACTATCTTTCCTCCCTTTCATTTCTCATCCACTAAAAAGAAAGAAAGCCTGATCAGATGTTGATCATTCCTGAACTCTGTTGTTTTGTTTCGTTTTGCTTTAGAATTAAATGAAAGTACAAATCTGTAATTCATATTCACTTCATATCAACTTTTCTTTCCAAAACATAAATAAAGCAAACATAAGAAATCAGTCCTTGATAAATTTGAGACCGTAAAGCTGCTATTGATTTAGGATGTAATTATCCTCTTCTGTGGTGCTTACACAGTGCAAACACTGCATTTGTCATTAAAAACCTCATTCCTAAGTCCACCGCAGCACTGACACATAAAGGAGGGCAACTTATCCTAAAGACAGAGAACCTTGTAACAAAAGGCCACCCAGCTTGCAGCACACTGTGTTGACCATACAAATGTGTTACCGTATGTACAGATTCTGAATTCATCCTTAAAATTTCCCATGAAATATCACCAAAGTTTAAACTTATCTGATTGGATAATTAAAGAAACTACTTATTACAACAAAATTCTTAAGTAAAATGTACATATTAGAATCCTTTAAGATTTAACCATTTGGTTTTATTCTTCACAAAGCCTTTGCATATATGACTATATTCTCCCCCATTGCCCTCATTTATCTTCTTCCCACCACCACCACCAAATCCATTCATTATAAGGAGTCTTCCTCCTATGTTCACTTCTTGTATGCTTGTTCATGGTCCATTCCATTTAAGTGGGCTGTCTGCACAAGCATCGGGCTGGAAGTGATTTACTTGAGTAGGAGCAATGTGATTCTGTTGAATATTATGGCTGTGCCTTTCTAGGATTTTGGTTATAATGTTACAAAATGATTACATAACTTTAAAATATACAATGCTGTAGCAATAAGAAGTCCCTCTACTCAGGCCCACTGAATTTATCATGATGTTTTACAACTTTTCACACAATTTAGTTTTTAAATTTCAGCTCAGAGCTGTGATAATCTTTGTAATTGGTGAGTAAATTATTTTGCTATCAGATTTTCTAATTCAATAGTATTATTTTAGTAAAATTTTATTATTTTGGTTATTTTATTCTTTGCAGTCCATTAAAGTAACTAGCCTGTTGTTATTATGAAAACCAGGAAATGGATATATAAATAGCCTCATTTTCCAAATAAAGAAACCATGGTTTGAAGATTGCTTGCAATCTTTAATTTTAGCTTTGAAACTTTTACAAAACAAAATGTATTGAATGAGCAACACCAGAAGTATCCAAAAAAAAAAAAAAAAAAAAAAAAAAAAAACAGAATTAAGTGCACAGAAAGCCATTTGAAAAGCTTCACATTATGTCAAATTCCCTTGAGATGGTAGTAATATTTGTTTTCAAAATAGTTAAGTGCCCTTAGCCAACATGCACAAGGCATATGGACAAGGCAGAGACCTGATAACCAGCACAAGGGATCAAATATGTAAAATCAGAAGCTTTTATATCCTGAAGCACTAATTACAAAACTAAATGAAGCTCCTTCTCCTGAACACATGCTCTCACTTTCCTGAATTAAAAATCCCAGTTCTGTTTCTCTGTTGCAGCTAAAGCTTTTCACAGAAACATTCCACATATCTGCAGCATTCCGTGTGTCCACAGTACTCTGTGTATCTACAGCATACCACATGTCTGCAACATGGTGTATACCTGCCAGACTTCATGTGTCTGAAGCATTCTGTGTATCTACAGCACATGCTATATCTGCACTCTGTGTATCTGTAGCCCTCGATGGACATAATCATGGATGATCTCCTGTCTGTTCTGAGCCTGAATTTCTGCTTGGTCTAGCAAACCGGCACTCTAAAGCTCAATGTGGTCACTACTGGATTAAACACACGCTTTCAGAAGCTGCCTGGGAACCATGGAGACTTGATGATGTTGAGAGATTCCATGGCAGCAGCAATCACAACAGCCACTGGATACATGACATTGATTTAGAAGAAAGACTTGATCCAAAGGGAGTGGTGGATTATAGCAATCAAAGTTGCTTCCAGTAAAAGCTCTTCCTCCACCTAAGCACCACCTCCTAAAGGTTTCATAAACTTGCAAAACAGTACCAACATAAAAGACCAAGTATTAAAATACACAGCCAGTGGGGGATAGAGAGTTCACGCCTATACCACAATGCTTACTATGCCAAGATCTTGGATCAAAGAGGCTGATCTATCAGTTGGCACTCTCCAGATTGCAGTGGGTGAAACAATCTCTACCCCCCAAGTTCTTCCTGAAACTTATAAACTTATGATTGAAAAAAATGAAGAAGATAAATAAGAAGAAGATGAAGAAAAGGAAATTTAGCTTTGTGCTTACTGTGTCTGCCATAATTCTCAAGGGCATGACTGTATATCTCACATCCTTTTCTGCTGACTTATGAAGCAGAGGCAGATCCCTGTCATATTTTCTGCTCAGGCTTGAATAACAATTAGACTTTTTCTATCCTTTACTTGTTTGGTTTTATTTCTCTTTTAGAAAGTTATTTAATGGATTAATACAATTCAGTTCACTACTACAAATAGCATGCATTGTTTGTTTGTTTTGTTTTATATTAAGAGTGGTGGTGCATGCCTTTAATCCCAGCACTCTGGAGGCAGAGGCAGGTCGATTTCTGAGTTAGAGGCCAGCCTGGTCTACAGAGTGAGCTCCAGGACAGCCAGGGCTACACAGAGAAACCCTGTCTCGAAAAACAAAAAACAAAAAACAAAACAACAACAGCAACAAAAAAAGAATAGATTTTTTGAAACAATATATTCTGATTATGGTTTCCACTTTCTCAACTTCTACCAGGTCTTGCCCAATTTCCCACCCACACAAATCCATACCTTTTTTTCTCCCTCTCACTGGGAAACAAACATGCACCTTAAACAATGATAGTAATGATAATGATGGTGAAGAAGAGATGAGATAAAAATAAAAGCAAACATAGGAAAAAGTCAAAGTAAAAGCTCTAGGAAAACACACACATGCGCGCGCGCACACACAGACACATACACACACACACACATACACACACACACACACACACACACACACACACACACCAAAATCCCATACAAGGGGAAAAAAACACCAACAAAATGTTATGAGATGAAGAACCACCACCAATTCCAGTGATCTTGTTTTGTGTTATTCATCTGCTGGTAAGCATGGGACCTGGCCTTCAGAGTACTTTATATATCCAATGGGACTCTGTTGGAGAAAACTAATTTTTCATCATTTGTGAACAGTTATCCATTAAAGATTGCTCCTGGTTAGTGAGTGTGCATGTGTCTACTTCCCCTCTCAACACTGTGACCCCATCAGGCCAAGCTGGTGCAGGCCATGTGCATGCTTCCACAGACTCTGTGAGTTCATATGTGTGGTGGCCCTGCTGTGCTGAAAAGGTCTTCTTTCTTTGGTGTCTGCTATCTCCTCCGACTCTTACAATCTTCTTGCTTGCTTCCTTTTTCTCAAAATTCCCTGAGCTCTGAAGAAGGGATTTAATGGAAACATCTCATTTAGGACTCGAAGTTCCAAGTTCTTTCAGTCTCCGCACAGTGTCCAGGTATAGGTCTCTGTATTTACTCCCATTAACTGCATCCGTAAATTTGTCTGACGATGTCTGAGCAAGACTTCAATCTGTGAGTCTAGCAGGATGTCCTTAAGAGCCATTTTATTGCTACAAGTCTTTGACGGAGCAGTAATATTTGGTTTTCACCCTGGTGAAAGCAGTGTTCATGAGATGGGTTCTATGTCATAGAGGGGGCCTTAAATCCAATCTGATATTTGTTTGTTAGGTCCATAAACTTTGTGTCACAGCTGCACTAACACAACTTATAGGCAGGTCACCAATGTGGATCCGAGGGCTTGTATACAATTATCCATTACAGTTGAATAAGAGATTTTAAATAGCGTGTTTCTCATCTAGAAATTACCATGTGATTACGACATTACATCCATGTAACTCACATTTCTGCCTTGCTAGTCTCTTTCAAAAGTGCATCACCCCAGTACACACACACATACACATACACACACACACACACTCACACATACACACACTCACACACACACACACACAGAGAGAGAGAGAGAGAGAGAGAGAGAGAGAGAGAGAGAGAGAGCTGTGGAATAGTCATTGGGTAAATAATGATCCCATGCAGTTGATAAGCTGCTCCTTTCTTGAGCAGAGTTATAGATTTTGCAAGGCTACGACCTAGAAGCCTTTTCTATTTCCCATTCTGTATAAAACCAAGCTCATTTTCATCATTCTGAAGAGTAATGCTCTTCTCCATTTGAAGCTTTGTTCTGATTTATATCATAAGCTAGCCTTTCCTGATAAAATGACTATTTTATATGGCACCTCTTAAAATTCTTCTCTAGGCAAGCCACCGATGGTAGAAAAATATCACCATTCACACAAGACTATGGCAAAAAAAAAAAAAAAAAGTCAGTTGGATTCTATTTTCTCCGATTCCTTTTATTCTCATGAGACATAAGGAGAAATGGCTCTCCATAGATTTCCTGCTTTTATATTCTTGGTGTACCGTGGACCTGTATTTTTCCAGAATAGAAGCACCTTAGTTTATAAATAGCTAAAAATCAGTAATAAGGTCATAGGACTTGGGTTACAACTTGAAAATGGGCAGGAAACCCCTGTGTCATGGAAATCACAGAAGAAGAAATGAGCAAAGCATTACAGGGGTATTTTAGGGGTGAAAGGAGTTGGAATCTCATCAGACTTGGAAGAAACTCAATTCTAACACAAGATGCTTTTCTGCATATCCTACGAGAGGGATGCGCAGTGCTAAAATCTTCCTTCCCTGATTTTACCAAGAGGAGCCTGAGCTGATTTTTGTGAGCCTAAGTCACTTTGGCATGACCACCAAGCTCAAAAAGGAGAAATGTGTCAAGAGTATTTTTGACTTAAGTCAGTTACTTTAAAAAGAGAGAAGAACAAAAATGATCTGTATTAACCTCAAAAAGAGAAAAAAAGATAGAGAGTGACAAGTTTTGAGACAGCAGCAGAATGTTCTGGTCGTCTGTAAACTTATAATCTACATGTGTTATTATCAAGTAGTTTTGTGGGCTTTTGTTATCAGTCTGCCCTGAATTTTCCAGAGATGAATCAAGACTTCGCAAAGAAATGCTTTTGACTGACTAATGACTCTTTCCTTCTACTTAAACCTAAGAGAGAAAACTAGGTTCCATTTGTCACCATAATATATAACGGTGTCTAGTTTTATTTCATTATAGCTTGTCTCTAAACTGTGTGTCATCTCATTTAACTATGATAATATTTAATATTTTATGTTTAAGCCCGCTTTCTTAAATAAAAGCCAAAATAATTTGTAACTGTTTTGGATTGTCTATGTACACCCCACTTCCTGAATAATGACACAGATGCCTATTTATTTATGAATTAATGCTAGGCTTGTTCTTCAGCTAGCTAATAATTCAATTAACTCATTTATATTATTCTATATCTGCTACATGGCGAGTTACCTCTCCTCAGTATTACACAACCAACTTCTTTCACATTTGGGTAGTGAATCCTCCTACCTAACTATTTCCCAGAGTTCCCCAGTCTCTCTGCTGGAAGTCTGACCTTCTAATCCCACCTCATCTTATTGAAAATAAAATTGTTGACACATGATGCTTTTACATAGTACACAAAAGATTATCCCTACAATAATTTCAACTTAGTACGTAAAATAGATTCAAGTAGATAATTTGTAGACAGTGAATCGAATTTTGGATCAAACAGTGAAGGTCCCATCCTTGTCTTGATTATCCTTCACAATGGACTACAACTATAAGCTGAAATTAATCTTTTCCTCCCCATGTCCTTTTGGACATGGTATTTTGTCACACTAATTAAAAGGTAAATAAGTCCATCATGGTGAGAGTCCAGGTTCTGACCCATGCCACAGTTCCAATCGCAGAACCCATTCCCCTGTATACCTCACTTTCCAGTACCACCCTGACTATGACCTAGACCAAAGCATGTATGAGTTCCTTCCTAAGACAATCGTCTTGTCACCAACCACTCTCATCCCTAGTCTACAGCAATGCTATATACACAATGCTACATATATATATATATATATATATATATATATATATATATATATAAAATAAAAATTGAAAATAAAAAGGAATTAGAAATATTAATAAATGCATTTGAATTCAAATATTGTTCAAATAAGTAGACAATAGAAATTTCTCTACCAGTTTTTTCTTCAATTAAAAAAAATCACTAGTTGCAAAAATGTAGTTATATAAAATAATAAACTGCACTAACTTAACCCTAACCTGGTAGAGAAACAAAACTTAACAAATTCAATTATTATCATTTAAAAATTATCTCTTTCTCTATATTCCAAGTTATTTCATGCATTGGTTTTGATTAATTTTGTTACTAGTGATGTTATAAATACAAATACATTGGTGAAAATCTTACCGATTAAACATCATTGGTTAAGTACATATTTATAATAATTTCCTTATAAAGTTTCTCTATAAGACTAGAATACAGAGTTTATGTTTTTGTGTCATATAAAGATGTAAGCTGTTAACTCATTGAATCATATTGAAGACCCATATATCTCTAAAAATCATTTGATGCTGTGGATTTATATATAAATAGAATATTAGCAACAATCCTATTCTTAAGAAACTTATAATTCATACTGAAGATTTACTATAAGCATATATATATGCATATATATTTACTATAAGCATATATATGTATATATGTATATATACATACATATATATATATATATATATATATATATATAAAATCAGAAACTGATAGATGAAATGAGAGGAAATATAGTACTATGACTTTCCAGCAGTATTGATGAAAACAATCGAAAAGCCAAATGTTGTATGAAAGCCCATTGATTGGTGAATAGACAGAGAAAGTATGAAACATATACATAATAATACCTTTTATTTTATTAATATCAATTGTTTTATATATCATGCATTATGATTGCTATATTATTTAACAAATTACATAATATTTTTCAGCCTTGGTAATCTAGAATTGATACATGCTACAAAATGCATAAACATTGATGATACTGTATTAAGTACAGAAATTACAAAAAAAGCACTACATAATCCCACTTATATCTAGAATAGTTAAGTTTAATTGGACAGGAAGAAAAATAATGGTTGACACTGGGGGAAAGAAAGGCATTAAATGAGTATAGAATTTCAGTTTGAAAAGAGGTACTATTTAGAGTGCACTGAATGAGGTTTGGAAAATGGTAAACTATAGTTTCTTCTTCTGGATGCCCTGGATATTTGTACTTGAGACAATTAATCATGCTGATGAAAACGAAGCTAAGTATACACATGGATAGGAATAGTATCTAGCATTCTGTTTATATGCTAACTGACTTGTGAAGATTATAAAGTCTACTATTACCCAATCAGTAGATTTGATGCTGGTGCCATTTTGGCAGGGAAAGAGCCCTTTAAATGCTAACTTTTCTCATCACCATTGAGTACCACCTCTGAGAAACTGTTAATGAGTCTGATTCATATATAGTTGCCAGGTGTATAACAAGATTCATTTTATGGTATTCCAAATGGCCAACACAGTAGATGAATTTCTCAATACAATTACTTAAAACTTTTATAGTGTGTGGCACTCTGACCATATGCTCATGACATGATGAACAAGCCCTTATCTAGCTAAGCACACATATAAATGTGTTTTGTTTTTTAAAACTCCATAAAACTTTGTTTTAAAATATAAGTCAATAACCGTCACACACACACACACACACATACACACACACACACACACACACACACACACACACACACACTAATGAAGATATGATTGCCTTTTTTCTGCTATTATTTGTTTTACCCACTGCCTTCCCCTTGTAGCACAGATTATAATTTGCTTTTGAAACCTTTTATGTTACTCCAATGCTTATTTGCATTTAAGACTTTCTACCAGAAAATAAAGAGCAGAATATATGCTCATAGAGTACTGAGGAAACACTGTTATTATCATTGACACTCAACTTCACTGAGACAAGGAATTAATCTCTTAATTTGTTAAACTCCTCCTCCCTGACACAAGATCATGAGCATTGGGTGGGCCTAAATCATTGAAATATGTAAAGGCATGCTTCCATACACATCTATTAAAGAACTCAACAACATACTATGCCTCAACAGAATAATTAAAGTAAGATTTTTTTTCCTGTCAGATGAGATGAATCCACCAATTTAAGTAGGCATAAGAGACCATGAGGCACTTGACACTTGTTCCTGGAATTCCTGAATAAAAATAAAGAGTAGCAGGAGTAAGACTGAAATTATTTTTTAAAGTAAATAAATTAATAATTGTTCAGAACACAGTAACTAGCAACATTTGTATGTCTCTTCTCCCTAGTCTAACTTCCTTATATAGAAAGTATATAACTAGGACTTTTTTCTTTTTAAACACAATATGTTTATACTGAATATGTAATATTCAGCATCTGACAAAGAAGATGCAGTTCATTTAGTTTTTATTGAAACCTAATTGAACCCAATGATCTGTGGTATGGACATAATCTTTCAACATTGTTAATTTTAAATACTTCATAAAATGGTGCCACTATATGTACATGATGCATATAAATGGAACATGACCACCAAAATGGCTACAAACCCATTTGTAGCTATAATTATCCATATCAAAAGCTATAACAAGCTTTGGAAAGTGTCCTATTTGAAATATTTAAAGTCTACTACTCTTATCATGAGTAGTGAAGAGATTCTTCTATAAAGATGTAGAGAATTTTGAGTATTCTCTTTTATGCTTACCTCAAAAATTCAGATCTCATGGGCCTCTTATTTCCTAAAAGAAAAGCTTGAACTCTGACCTATAAATTCAGATGAATCAACAACATAGCCAGTACAATAAATTAATACAGCAGAATTAACATCAGACTCGTACAAGATTTTTTTCTATTTAAAACTTTATTGTTTTCCTTGAAAAAGATTGTTATTAAGGTGTCTACTATCTAAAATGATGCTCCTAGTTCCTATGCTGGAAAGTATTGCTTAATGAAGATGAAGGTAAGAGGCATAAATAAATCTCCAAAGAGTCTTCCAGTGTCTGAGAGTACAGGAGTCCAGATTTTTTAATGCATCATTGACTGCTTCAGTTCTTCTTAGGAGATACTCAAAAAAGATAAAGAATAATAGGTTTTACATACTTCAGTTGACAGTAACCATAAAGAAATTTCTCTTACAGGCTCATCACCTCTGTAAGCCATCTGTGAATGAAATATGCTCAGGGTTTCCAGTCACAAAATCTTGATTACCTTTATTGTTCTCTTAGAAATATATCAGAAATGATGCTTTCAGTGAATTCAGGAGTAAGAAGCTTATAAGGCTTTATTTTTCCCCTTTTCCTTTCACCTTGAGTTCTCTTTCTCAGGCTATATTTATAAACAATGGGTAGGGTTTTATTCAGGGATAAGCTATAAAATCAAAATGCATGGATGGAGTGTTTTCTTTAATTAATCAAGTGAAAAGATAAACTGGAGAAAAGACAGCATGATCAGCATATGGTGCTGGAATATGAGCTCTCCACATGCAAAATAATGAAATTAGACCCAGCACTAGTCTATGTCTACCACCTTTCACAAAACTGACTCCAAATGAATCAAGAACCTAAACCTGAAACACTGTAGCAGCTACAAGAAAACATAGGCAGTGCCCTACATAACTTTGATATAAGACTTACTGAATAGGACTCCATTTGCCCAAGAAGTAAGGTTAGCTACTGACAAGTGAGACCTTAGAAAATAAGAGTAGCTGCTGCACAGCTAAGGATACATCAGTCATGAGAAGATGCCATCCACTGAATGGAAGAGAATTTTTACTCAGTTATAGCATTCCTTGGCACATGCTCAAAGGACTTGACATTTCACTCCATAGATGCTTCGTGATATTTATTGCTGCTCTATTGACAGTACATTGGAAATTTAAACAGTCTAAATGTCCTTCAATCAGTGAGATGATAGTAAAAAATGAGGTCCATACAATATGGAATGCTATTTAGTTGCAAAGAAAAATGAAACCAGGAACTCTGCGAGTAAATGGGTAGATCTAGAAAAGACACCATTGAGTGAAGTGACCCAGACCCAGAAAGACAAAATGCCATGTGTTCTGTCTCATCAGAGGATCAAGCTCTAGTCCTCAGATATGGGGACAGATTGCCGAGTAAGCCCGAAAACCAGGTAAGTAAATGGTGTCTGAGAGGGCAAAGGAACAACAGAGAGGGGAGCAGCAAAGCCCAGGAGATCTAACCTGGGAATGAGAAAATGAGGGCTCTAACTATGAGGGGAGGAAAATAAATTTGGGAAATGGGGAAGGAAGATTAAGGGACAGTAAGTACATCCCAAAGAGTAATTAGGAATCACTTAAAAATTCATAGCAGCCTTATTTATAATAGCCAGAAGCTGGAAAGAACCCCAGATGTCCCTCAACAGAGGAATGGATACAGAAAATGTGATACATTTACACAATGGAGTACTACTCGGCAATTAAAAACAATGAATTTATGAAATTCTTAGGCAAAGGGATGGATCTGGAGGATATCATCCTGAATGAGGTAACCCAATCACAAAAGAACACACATGATATGCACTCACTGATAAGTGAATATTAACCCAGAAACTTAGACTACCCAAGATACAATTTGCAAAACACATGAAACTCAAGAAGAAAGAAGACCAACATGTGGATACTTCATTCCTTCTTAGAATGGGGAACAAAATACCCATGGAAGGAGTTACAGAGACAAAGTTCAGAGCTGAGATGGAAGAAAGGTCCACCCTGAGACTGCCCTACCCGGGGATCCATCCCATATACAACCACCAAACCCAGACACTTTTGCATATCCCGCAAGATTTTGCTGACGGGATCCTGATATAGCTGTCTCTTGTGAGGCTATGCCAGTGCCTGGAAAATACAGAAGAGGATGCCCACAGTCATCTATTGGATGGAACACAGGGCCCCTAAAGAAGGAGCTAAACAAAGTACCCAAGGAGCTAAAGGGGTCGGCAACCCTATAGAAGGATCAATAATATGAACTACCCCACAGAACTGTGTCTCTAGTTGCATATGTAGCAGAGGATATCCTAGTTGGCCATCAATGGGAGGAGAGGCCCTTGGTCTTGGGAAGATCATATGCCCCAGTACAGGGGAATGCCAGGGCCAGAAAGCAGGAGTGGGTGGGTAAGGGGAGGATATAGGTGACTTTTGGGATAGCATTTGAAATGTAAATGAATAAAATATCTAATAAAAAATGAAAAGATTCACTTAAAAATCCTATATAAATGTAAGTGTATATAAATATGTATGACTTGTTTAAATACAATTTACTTATCTGAGATGACAATGGTTTCTCCAAGAAAAAGATTACCTAACAAAAACCCCAACCCCAGCATGAAAAGCCCTCTTTCGAGTTCTTGCTCGGATTCTTATCCAAGAGACTCGCAAAATAGATGAGTTATTACTATGGTCCTTGGCTGCTCCAGAGGTGAAGAGGTCCTTCCTGCTGAAGATACCATGCTCTTCAGACTTGGGGCTCAGGGACCTCTGAAATGAAACTCCTCCATGAGAATCAGATTTTATTGTACCCAAATTCACGATGTAGGCCCATGTAGGCTTCCAAAGGAAAGAAGTAACCAATAACCCTACCCATCTGTGATGTCTATGAACCAAACAAAGACCAAAATGACAAAATAATTCTAAGGGTTCAATAGTGTTTTAAAAAGCTTGGCAGTATCCAAGAGCTCTCTTAGTGGACTTAAGACAAAGAAAATTACAGATGACCACAACCAATCAAAATACTGAGTTGTGGGGCACATTCCTTATGGATACATCTACAGAAAAACTCCCTTACCTAAGACTCAGGGATCATTGCAGAAGAGGAATATGCAAGAACGTGAGACACAGAAAATCAGGGAGTTTGCAGTGAGATTGTGTCTCCAGGATATGACATTAGCTATATCTATATAGCTGCCCAAATGTTTATAGAACATGGATAATACCAATAGACATGCCAAACTTTAAGGGGAAAGCCCATGAGATCTCAACCACACAAGGAACTATAGGCATCCAAGGAAAGTTGGAAGTAGAAAGAGTGGTCCCTCTTGGAAAAAAGAGCACACAGTTTTGGCCAGCACCAAATGGTTAGCCCTGAAAACATATAAGCAAGGAACACTATATAAACCAGACAGTTTATATTTAGGAAAAATGTGTGTGTGTGTGTGTGTGTGTGTGTGTGTGTGTGTGTGTGTGTGTGTATGTGTGTGTGTGTACAATAACAATTAATGAAAAAGAGGCCATGGAGCTGGAGGAAGTGTGGAAAGGCATATGGGAGAGTACAGAAGGAGGAAAATTAAAGATAGAACTGTAATCTTGTTATAATCTCAACATTTAAAAGTCCATCGAAAACTAAACTACAAAGGGAGTAAATATGTATATATGTATCTGCGTTCAACAACAATCAGAGGCCATGAGTATGAAAAAGAGCAAAGATTAATATATGGGAGAGCTTGGAGAAGGGAAGAGAGAAATATGTAATGATAATATTACAACTTCAAAAATAAAGAAAAGGCTTTTGATATATTTAAAGAATAGTACAATGGTAAGTACACGAATAACAGAGGAAGAACTCAGTATAAGAATCATGAGTCAGAGGGTATATCATAGCACATGCTGCATAAACATGAGGACCTGCATGACCAGAACCCACATTCAACACCTATGCATGCCCTAGGGAACCTATAACCTCATCACTGTGGGCATGTTGGATATGATTTTTAGATAGATTCCCATCTTAGGAGAAAATGTGGAGAGTGATCAAACAGAACTTTCGGCATCCCCCTCTGCCCTCCACATGTACATACGAGGGCTTGTGAACCTGCATACGCACACATTTTCATACATTACACACATGTATACATCACACATACACACACATGAACATGGACACAAACACAGAAATAATAGAGGAAAAATGTATGCATAAACTTCCCAAAATTTTAGCTACTCTAGAGGATTCACACTCTTGTATTGCTGCCTGAAGTCAATGACAAAGCTCTTCTACAAACTGGTCAATCAGAAAATCTCTTGAGGAGGATCTAGAGATTCCATCTTTTCGGTTTCTTCTTCTGAGCTTCTAATATAAGTGGTTTACTATGTCACATGCTGTGCGGGCCAAAGATGCAGAGCAATATTGCCACTTGATCTTGAGCTATAACCTCAAGAACCATGTGCCAAAATAAACTGGTTTTACTTATAATTGCCTTGATAGCTCCTTATACTAATATGAATCTGGATTGTATCATCCCACAAACACAGGCAAAAATAAATCGATGAGATTATATAAAACCAAAAGGCTTCTGCCCTGCCTCAAAATATGACTATCAAAGAGCCAACCTAGAATATTGCAAAAACACATGTAAGTCATACATTTGGGGGAAAAAAGGCCAATATCTAAAATATTTTAGGAACTCATATCACCTAATCATCTGACATCATCCCAATCAGTCATAATGTCCAAAAGTATAAATATATTATTATGCATTATACATAGCCACAATTTTGTCAATAAAAATTAAGTAAAAGGAAAAAATGCTGTCTAGCTCTATCCTAAATGGGATGTAGCCATCCTGGAGAATCTTTGAAGCCTGTACTGTTAAATGGACATTTAGTTGTTTTATCACAGATTGAATGGGTACATGTAGAGTTACCAGTCACAGTGGGGACATACTGAAAGTAATGCAAGCTATGACCAATTTGGATGATATAAGATGATGAGGTAATAAGAATGTATTCTTTGATTCATGAATTTAAGCCATTCAAAACAAAGGTTTAAAGGAAGCAGAATAGCATTCATCTCCATATAAATATTCCATATAAAGAATCATATAATTGCCATTTTAAAGTTATAATTACACTTCCCTTACTGCAGTTGTTTTATTTCTGAGATGTTGTTTATAGATCAAATTTTATTTTAAGCACATTAGGGCACTAGCTATTTAAAGTAATTCCCCACTGAACCCTTTATGAAGTAAAGGATGCTTTTTAACATACAAATAGTTAATCCCTATCCAATCATTTTTAAAGCCTTGGTTTTATAAAAGATGTTTTCTAGAAGAAAGATACAGCTGTGAGGCTGGCAGAAACATCTGGTAGTCTGTCAGTGGAACTGCTCATATCTTCCTTGAGGGACATTCAAAACAGAAATGTTGCTGTTCTCATAAAAAGAAAGAGATAGAGTCTTTTGCAGTTGCTCAACTACTGAGACATAGAGGCATAACCTCTCAGTTCCTTCCATGATTAAACTCCTCCATTTTCCACAACAAAGCCTTAAAACAAGCTGAGGACTTCCAACAAAATAATATTCGTAATGAATTCAATCTCATATTCTCAAGGCTCAGGCCTTATTATTAATACTCATAAATCACGCTCCCTTCCAGGTATTTCAAATGTCTTATGTAAGTAGTACAAGATTCTTTAAATTTCCAGGCTTTAGATTGATATTTCACATGAAACAATATTTCAAATTGAAGATTAAAAGTTCTCAGAAACTAAAAACAATCTGAGTTTCTTTGCAGTGAGTTTCAAAACGGAATGTTTTCTTGGGTTTCAGACTAATAGTCCAGCTATTTCCTCCTTAAGTCAATTTCAGAATTCAACATTACTGAGGCTTGGTCTTCAGGTTGGTTGATTAGCACATGAAAACCACTGCTGGGGTAAAGGAGGGTTGACTGAAATGGTTGAGCCATGGAATTCCTAAAGTAAAACTCACCACATATCAAATCAGAACTACCCCCAAGAGACCCTTCTGGCAGCTGTTCAATGTTATTGTTTAGGAACTTACACAGGAACCCATTGGCATCTTTTATTACTAATCTACATACACTTTGAGATTAATGCAAATCCCATATGCACTGTCAGGAAATCAGCAGTTCAGTTCCTAGGTCAGCAGCAGCAGCTCAATTCACTCTCAAACATGTCACAGATATATCAGCAGTTCAATTTAGTATTGTTGGAGTTGCAGCAGCAATGGCATAACCTAGCAAGAACAGCTCACTCAGGGCTATATCAATCAATAGAAACAAAGAGAACAATGCAAAGAACCCATCCAACCAGGAGATGGTTCTTTGAGAAAACCAATATAATAGAAAAGCCCTTAGCCAAACTAACTGGAAGGCTCAGAGACAACATCCAAATTAACAAAATCAAAAATGAAAAGGGTGACATAACAACAGACACTGGGGAAAATCAAAAGAATCATTAGGTCTTCAAAAATCTGTACACCACAAAATTGAAAAATGTAGATAAAATAGACGATTTTTTAGATAAATACAGCTGACCAAAATTAGATCAAGAACCATTTAAACAGCCCTATAACCAATAACCTGTAAACTATTCCACAAAACAGAAAGAACATTGCAAAACGCAATCTATGAGGCCACAAATACCCTGATATTTAAACCACACAAAGACTCAACAAAATAAGAGAAGTTCAGACCAATTTCACTTATGAACACTGATACAAAAATAGTTAATAAAATATGCTCAAACTGAACCTAAGAACATCATGATCAAGTAGGGTTCATCACAGGAATACTGGCTTGGTTCAATATATTTAAAAAATCCATCAATGTAATCCACCATATTAAAAACAACTGAAAGAAAAAATCACATGATCATCTCACTAGATACTGAAAAAGCCTTTGACAATATCAAATACCTCTTCATGTTAAAAGTCTTGGAGCAATATAAGGTGCATACCTAAGCATAATAAAAGCAAAATTCAGCAAACCAATAGCCAATGTTATATTAAATGGAGAGAAACAAAGCAATCTCATTAAAATCAAGGATAAGCCAAGGCTGCTCACTCTTTCTCTATCTCTTCAAACTAGATCTTGAAGATCTAGCAAATGTATAACAAAACTAAAAGAGAACAAGGTGATGCAAAGTGGAAAGGAAAAAGTCAAAGTATAGCTATTTGAAGATAATATAATAATTTACATCAGTGATTCTAAAAATTCTATCAGAGAACACCTATAGCTGATAAACACCTCTAGCAAAATTGTTGGATACAAAATTAACTTAAAAAAATATTTACCTCCTTTATACAAATGATAAGCAGACTAATAAAGTAATTAGGCAAAAAATAACATACAGTAGCCACTAATAATATAAAATACCTTGGTGTACCTCTGACTAATAGTAATAAATAATAGTAATAAATAATAAACAATAGTAATAAAAAAGAGCATGGTATTGGTATAGAAAGAGAGGTTGATCAGTGAATCATATCAAAGATCCTGAAATATGCCATTATACCTATGGACACTTGATTTTTGACAAAGAAGGCAAAAGTATACAATGGAGAAAAGAAAGCATCTTCAACAGATTGTTCTGATCTAGCTAGATGTCTGCATGTAGAAAAATGCAAATAGATCCATATTTATCACTGTAGCAGCTATTCCTGGTTGTCAACTTGACTATATTTGAAATGAACTACAATCCAGAATTGGAAGGCTCACCAGTGAACCTTATCTGGAAGCTGGGAGATAGAAGTTTCTGATCTGGATCTTGGTATGGAGATCTTGAGACACAGTGGTGATTGAATCCAGAAGATTAAGACAGGGAGATCTCCGAGTCCGAGGTTATCTGGGATTAAAGGTGTGGTGGCACACACCTTTAATCTGGGCTACACCTTCTGCTGGGGACCATATAAGGACATTGGAAGAAGGGAGTCTGGCTCTCGCTCTTTCGCCTTCTTGCCGTGTGGGACTCAGCAACTGCTAGATCCTTGGACTTCCATTCACAGCTACTACTGAACCACGGTTGGGATTTGGACTTCAGACTGTAAGTCATCAATAAATTCCTTTACTATATAGAGACTATACATAAGTTCTGTGACTCTAGAGAACCCTGACTAATACAATCACCCTGCACAAATTAAGTCCAAGTGAATCAGAAACCTCAACATAAAACCAGATACACTAAGTCTGATAGAAGACAACTGCATTGGTACAGGAGACAACTTCCTGAACAGAACACCCATGGCTCAGGTTCAAAGATCAATAACTGACAAATGGGACCTCAGGCAAAGGACACGATCTGTAGAACAAATTGGCAAACTCCAGATTGGGAAAACATCTTCATTGCACAGAGGGCTAATATCCAAAATATATAAATAACTCAGAAAATTAGGCCAACAAACCAAATAACCCAATTAAAAATGGGATACAGAGCTAAACAGAAAATTCCTAACAGGAATCTTGAATGCCTGAGAAGCACTGAAATGTTCAAAATCCTTAGTTATCAGGGAAATGCAAATCAAAATGAGCTTGAGATTTCATCTTATACCATCAGAATGGGTAAGATCAAAAACTCAAGTGACAAGCATATGCTGGTGAGGATGTGAAGCAAGAGAAACACTCCTCCCTTGCTGGTGGGAGTTCAAACATGAGCAACCACGTTGGAAATCAATTTGTCAGTTTCTCAGAAAACTGGGAATAGTTCTACCTCAAGACACAAATGTACCATTCCTGGGCACCAAAATATGTTCCACCACCCGATAAAGACACTCGCTTAACTATGTTCATAGTGGTTTTATTCATAATAGCCAGAAACTGGAAACAACCTACATGTCCCTCAACTGAAGAATGGATGAAGAAAATACAGTATATCGATACAATGGAATACTATAAAAACAAAGAACTGTAATATTTTTTAATACTAAAATTAAAGCTCCTACTAGTGCCACTCTCTGGGCCAAGCATATTCAAACCACCACACGGAGACTGAAGTGGCTACCTCAAATAGCCAGGCAAGACTCCCAAAGGGAGGATGAGGACATCAATCCACCCACAAAACCTTCAACCCAAAATTTGTCTTGTCTAATAAAGATGGAGCAGAGACTGAGGGAACAGTCAAACAATGACTGCCCCCAACTGAGATCTATGTCATGTGAGAGAGCCAACCCATGATACTATTAATGATACTCTGCTATGCTTGCAAACAGGAACCTAGCATTATTCTCTCCTGAGAGGCTTCATCCAGCAGCAGCAGCAGCAGCAGCAGACCAAGGCAGATGCAGAGACCCACAGCTACACATCAGGCACAGCTTGGGGAGTATTGTAGAAGAATGAAAGATAGAATTGAACAAGTCAGTAAGGCCAAGGACAGCATAAGAAGACATACAGAGTCAACTAATTTGAGCGCTTTAGGGCTCACAGAGACAGGTTCACCAACCAGGAAGCATTCAGGGTCTGGACCTATCACCCCATATACATGTGTAGCAAATTTGAAACTTGGTCTTCATGTCTGACCCCTAACATGTATAGCAGGGGTTGTCTTGATCTTTATTCACTACCATTGGATCCCATTCCTCCTACTTGGACTGCATGGTTGGCCTTAGTGGGAGAGGATGTGCCTAGTCCTGCTGAGACTAGACATTCCAGAGTGGGGTTTACACAAAGAGGAGAAGGGGAGGATGTAATGGGGAGAGGGATTTCTAAGGTATACTTGGAGGAGAGGGGGGCTATGATAAGGATCTAAAGTAAATTTAAAAAATAAATTATCGGAAAAAACAAGAAATAAGCTATTTCAAGGTAGAAAAAAATCTAGCACTGTGAACATTGTAGTTGTAAGAAAATATGACACAGAGAAGTGATTAAAAACCTGACTATGTGCTCTGTTAAAAACACATATAAAACAACCCCGTAAGCCTCTCTCCATGCAGTTATCAGTTATCCAGTTATCCACTGGAGAACTCAGGAATGGTGGCTGACATGGCTCTTACCATGAGGAAAGGATATCAATATAGGAGTTCATTGAAAACTCTCCCATCTGTTCTCCATGTGAGAGAAAACACCAAGGAATTTGAGGGTACACACTCATTTCCCCAAAGTACATTCCAGTTTCTAATCAGACTTTCAGAGGCTGGAGAAATGTGGAATCTAGCCAGAGGGCTTATCAAATTGAGGTCTGGGTTGTTTTTAATAACAGAGAAAATGAAATTCTTTTGAAAATCACATTTGTCTTTAAAACTGTATAGAGTGTTATTAAGTAGTACTTTAAACAGGGAGTGACTGTTCCACACTAGACTGAGCTTCCTTCACATATGACTCCAGGAAGTGACAGAATCAATGAATCTTCCCCAGGAGAAAGTCGTGGTTATCTAATGATAACTATTATGATGATGATTTGATCAAGGATAAAGTGATAGCGATGGTGTTTTTAGAAGCTTCTAAATGAAAGTCAAGCAACTAATAATAAAAAATTATACTCTAGGAAATTCCATATTTATTTCTACCACAAGGATGATAGAAATCTGGATGAACAATCTCAGTTCCAGCTTTTCCTGCTAATATGTATATAACTTGAGAATCTGAGGAGCTCCTGTTGCACACACAGTCAGATAAGCTAGATTCGCTTTTCTGTGTGCCAAATTAGGGGAAAAGACCAAGAAGCCCCTGTAAGATGCTGTGAGGGTTATGTGCCTAGAAGATTTTAACAGAATGAATGTGTAAACCACGGCTCATGAAAGAAGGCAAACACAAATTAGAAATGAGAGCTTCCCTGAGTTTAAGAAGCTGTCTATAGGTTTTTATTTCCTTGCTTTTTTTTGTTTAAACCATTATATTTTGATTGAGTATCCCTATAATTTCAGTAGGCCCTACCCCCTCAGATAGCAGCAGTAGAAAAAAAAAATAGTTCACTATGGACACCAACTTAAAGATTTTCCATGTCCTATTAATAGAAAACACTCATTTTTAGATTAATTGAGTATTATTTATTAATTAAATTGATCCTTCCCTACATGCTTTCTAATGAGTTCATCCATTAAGGGCTCTTTGGAAATAACCCCTACTCAGCAGAATGTCAGGGAATGGAAAGACTCGTGAGATCAGACACAATAGGCATCTATTGACTACACACCTGAAGTCTATGCCACTCTTAAGAACACCTGGGTATTGAGAAGGGGGAGGGTGGCAAGAATAGATAGATCAGATTTTGTTGCTATTGTTTCAAATGAAAGATCTATGAAAGCTGGCTGAAATTCTAGTGTAAATTCTAGACCATAAGAAACTTAGCACTGAATAGAAACATCTACTTTCAATGCAAAGGTGTAGTCATTCAGCACTTATGATGATGATGATGATGATGATGATGATGATGATGATGATATGTTGTTGTTCTTGTTCCTGTTCCTGTTCTTGTTCTTGCTTTAAACTTTACATAAGCCTTGGCACGTCTTGGAAGAAAAAAAAAAACTTAATTGAGAAAATGTTTGTATAAGATTGCCCTTAGGCAAATCTTCAGGGCATTTTTCTTGAATAATAATTGATGTTGAAAGGCCTCAAGGACTGTGGGTATTGCTATTCCTGGGGAGATGTTCCTGGGTGGTATAAGAAAACAGGCAGAGAGAGGAGGGAGAGGGAGAGGGAGAGGGAGAGGGAGAGGGAGAGGTGGGAAAGAGACTGAAGGGATGAGCAAACAATGACTGCCTAACTTGAGGCCCATCTCATGAGTCAACTGCTGACACTATTAATGTTTCTTTTACATGGGAACCTAGCATAACTGTCTTCTGAGGGGCTTCATCCAGAAGTGGATAGAGACAGAGGCAGAGACCCACAGGCAAACATCAGAAGAGAGCTCAAGGAGTCTTGTAAAAGAGTGGGGGATAGAAATAAGTGAGCCAGAGGGGTCAAAGTCACAATAAGAAGACTTATAGTGTCAACTAATTTGGACACATGGGGCCTCACAGAGACTGAACAACCAATCAAACACCTGCAGAGGCTGAACCTACACCACTATACATTTGGAACAAATGTGCAGCTTGGGGTTCATGTGGGTCCCCTAACAATTGGAGCAGTTGTTGTCTCTGACTCTGTTGCCTGCCTTGGATCCCCTTACTCTATCTGGACTGTCTGCATGGATACCTCAGTGGGAAATGAGGTGCTTAAACCTGCTGCCACTTGTCCCAGAGCAGAGTGATACCCAAGGAGGCCTTCCCTTCTTCTCAGGGAAGGGGAGGGTTATGGAAGGAGGGATTTGTGAAGGTTGGACGGTTGGACAGGGAAGAGAGGAAGGGGAGACTGTGACTGGAATGTAAAGTGAATAAATAAATTAATGAAAGAAAAATTCAGGCTGAACAAACCATGCAGAGCAATCAACTAAGCAGCATTCTGTGATGGCTTCCATGTCATTTTTTTGGCTCCAGGTCACTGCCCTGATTTCATTCAATGATGCTCTGCAGTCTGGAAGTGTAAGCAACAATAAAGCGTTGTCCATGCTTTTTATGGGCGTGGTCTTTCATAAGAGCAATAGAAAACTAACTAAGATACTCTCTTCTTTAGGGTTTTCCATTGCTGTGAAGAGACACCATGACCACAGCAGCTTTTCTAAGGACAACATTTAATTGGGGCTAGCTTACCATTTCAGGGGTTCATTACATTATCATGGCAGAATATTCAAGGAATAGTTTCAATTTAGCTATCAGCTTAAGCACTGTACTTATATTCCTGACTCTGCATGACTGTCTACACATCCAGAGGCACATTCTGATAATAGCATAGACACTCATGCATCCAGAAAGATGCCATACAGAGGACAAGTGTCACTAAGCCTCAGTTATAAGTTAAGGAAGATGACATACTGAAGGGAAAGGAGCAGAGAATGTCTAGTTCATGGGAGGACCTGTCTTTCTGACTTGGCAGCTGTCTCCTCATTTCAGTCAGTAAATACCTAAACTGTTTTGTGTGTGGCCTTTTAAAAGGAAACAAAAGAAAGAAGGAAATAATCAGAGAAGCGAGCTGTGAGCATTCTGGGTAAAAAGTTTTGCGATTCCAAGTGGGACACTGGAACCACCAGCATCTGAAAAATCCTACAGAGTGCACAATCAGAGGGCACAGACCAACAATCTCAAATCTCTAGGCTTTCTCCACCTTTCCATCTCGAGGAGCATCGTGCTGAAGAAATACTTAGGTGAACAAAAACCTCAGTGGGGGATCCAAATGACTGGTCATATTCGGAATGAGCAGAGGGGCAAGCCAGAGGATGATAATCTAGATCACAGCTTGTGGACAATGGTATTGTAGGCCAAAGAATTGATGAATTTCACAACATGGAATGATAGGGAAAATACTTAAAAGATTTTGCCAAAAGTGTTGAGATTATCATAAGACTTGGCATGGAAAGGGTGTGTGTGTGTGTGTGTGTGTGTGTGTGTGTGTGTGTGTGTGTGTTTTAAATGAATTCTAGTCCCTTCAAGTAACAGAAAGGTTCCCAAGGTAAACAAAGACAGGACCCCGTTTTTAGTTGCGGAGTGTCTTAGACAGGGTTTCTATTCCTGCACAACATCATGACCGAGAAGCAAGTTACTTTTCCATACTGCTGTTGATCACCAAAGGGTGCAGGACTGGAACTCAAGCAGGTCAGAAAGCAGGAGCTGATGCAGAAGCCATGGAGGGATGTTCTTTACTGGCTTGCCTTCCCTGGCTTGCTCAACCTGCTCTCTTATAGAACCCAAGACTACCAGCCCAGAGATGGCACCACCCACAAGGGGGCCTCCCCCCTTGATCACTAATTGAGAAAATGCCCCACAGCTGGATTTCATGGGGGCATTTCCCCAACTGAAGCTCCTTTCTCTGTGATAACTCCAGCTTGTGTCAAGTTGACACAAAATTAACCAGTACACTGAGTATAGTTGGGAGAAGCAGCAATACTATGTACCAATCTCCCAGAAGCAGAAATACAGAAAATTCTTCCATCCACAGGCAACTAAGGTTCTCAGTGTAACCCCTACCCTGTCCAGTCTCATAAACTTGACCCAGTGTGCATTTCTCTTACTTGAGATTGAGGCATGCTGACAACTGGCATGATTTATGCAAATTTGATGAAAATTAGCTGAGTTATTTGAAAAACAAATGTTTTTCTCAACAACGGTGCTTAATAAAAATACTGTATAGCTGGTATTCTACTTGAAATTTAGTTCCAGAAAAAGGCAGCTTGCCTTTAATAACCTTGGAACTTTGTTGGTACCACCAAAAATAAATCTCAAAATGAAACTACAGTCGCATAGCCTCTACACCCTGCCATGAACGTCAGCTTCTTAACAAATATTTCTAAATAATCCTTCAAGGACCCAAAGATGCCTCACACAGTACTCATAATGCTCAAGCCAACCAGGAGGTAGCAATCACCCACTACTACTCAGTGTGTGATTCAGTGTGCATCCTGGGGAACTGCCGTACCCTACCAGGCATCAAGGCCTCTTCCAGGTTGCAAAGTGTTCTTTAAAGGAATAAATACCTGTCCAAGACGTTGTCTCTTGAGATGCATGAATGGGAAAATGTACATATGGTTGGTGTGATTCTTTACATCCAACAAAGATCAGTCTGTCATCAATGTACAAAAGACAAAAATATTGGCATCCGTGATCTAAGAAAAAACCAGTGATTTTTCTTTTTGCAATATGGTACTTAATGGACATCTTGCTCAAAAGGATGTCATACCACGAAATAAATCTTACTTTTGAATAAAGTCATTTTATCGCATTTTTATAATTTCTAGTTAATCTTGACACCTACATGCTCTTCTTTTAAACTTTCCTTGGATTAGTCTCTAAAACAGCATGTGAACTATCATGCACATTCATCTGTCAGTGCCCAAGAAAAAAGTTTCAGACATTCTGCTCATTCGTGGTTCACTTATGCATTGTCATCCAGTGAAAGAGGAAATAAATCGGAAATGTAATTTCGATGACTTGTCACAAGCAGAAGCTTTCTGTTGTACATTTGTTAAATTCTGCTTCTATTTAGACTTTTAGGGGAGGAGGAATTGAAGACCTGTGTTCTAGATCATGGAAAGCAGTGAATGACTGCATATAAAAGTAAGGAGAAGGCTGGGAATTCAGTGGTGATATAGGGACTCGGGATGTCCTCTATAGGACAAGTCAGAGTTTTATAACAAGGACAAAACAGAGACAATACTTTCTGAGAACTGGGCTTTTTGAAATATGTCCTTAATTGAAGAGGTATTACATCATTTTCCCTGTTCCCTTTCTCCCCTTCAATCTCTCCCATACCCTATCCTCAACTGACAGAAAGATATTAACAACCGAATCTCAGGAAGTCTGTGATAAAACATCCTCTCTCAGGAATGGCTACAAAACAAGACCAGAACAATAGCAGTATCAGTTCACATATTAATGTGGAAGGGAGAACTGGAACTTTAACATCAGATGGGATAGAGGCTGAGAAATACTTGTTGGCTTAAAGTTGAGTCTGCCGGTTTCCTTTGCTTCTGTGATATTTATGCCCTCGTCATCCCGTTTCTTTTGTTTTGTTTTTAATTCTCAAATTCTGTAACAGAGAATAGTTCCTTTTTTGCACATACATAGAAAATTCAGATTCTGTATATCACACATATTAAAGAACCCTTGGAGTTGTTGAAATGTTTGAGGAGATCACAGGATGTGGGGGAAAGGAAAGGGTGGCAGAAGAAAATGTTCAAAATAAATTCACCAAGCACTCAAAAGAAATCACTTCTACCCCTGTCATGAAAAAGGTATGAAAATTTATTTTTATTTTGAATAATATATTTTGAAGATTTTATGTAATCGTATGATTATAATTATACAACTATACAATGTATTTGGTCACAGCAACCCAACAATTCCTAACCTGTGCCTCCACTCTATCTCTCTTTCTACACTGTATCTTCTTATTTATTGCTATTAATAACCACCCCAAGTTGAGGGCACTGGATTCCCTGGGCAGCTGTGAGTCTTCATGTGGTCACTAGCTCAACTTTGTCCCCAGTCCCCATGGGCATGAAGTTCTTATTATACTAAGTATTTAGAACTTTAGAAAACTGATTTAAATAATAACAATACACATGGGAGGACATACAGAGACAAAGTGTGGAGCAGAGACTGAAGGAAAAGCCATCAAGAGACTGACCCACCCGGGGATCCATTCCATGTACAGTCACCAAACCCAGACACTATTGTGGATGCCAACAAGTGCTTGCTGACAGGAGCCTGATATAGTTGTTTCCTGAGAGACTCTGCCAGTGCCTGGCAAATACAGGGGTGGGTGCTCTCAGCCAACCATTGGTCTGAGCACAAGGTCCCCATGGAGGAGCTAGAAAGGACAGAAGGAGCTGAAGAAGCTTGAAACCCCATAGGAGGAACAACAATATAAACCTACCAGCATTTCCAGAGCTCTCAGGGACTAAACCACCAACCAAAGGGTATGCATGGAGGGACCCATGACTCCAGCATCATATGTAGCAGAGGACAACCTTGTCGGACATCAATGAGAGAAGAGACCCTCGGTGCTGAGAAGACTCGATGTACCAATGTAGGGGAATGCCACGACAGGGAAGCGGGAGTGGATGGGTTGGTGAGCAGGGGGAGGGGGAGGGGATAGGAGGTTTTCAAAGGGGAAACCAGGAAAGGGAATAGCATTTGTAATATAAATAAAGAAAATATCTAATAATTTAAAAAGGGAAAAAAGACAAAATAACAAAAACAAAAAACTAGGATATATGGAAAAATGATCTTTGTTGTTCTTTTTTTCCTCATCAGGAAAGGATATTCAGCAACTTCCATGGTGAGCCCATAAATAACAGGATTATATCAATCTTTTCACAGCAAATCAAATCTTGCAAGCTGCTGCCCCTGTCTTTTACAAGCATGCTACATTAATGTACTTGTTCTCGTTGTTGTTGTTGTTGTTGTTGTTAGAAATAGATATTTGTACAATATATTGTGATCATGGTTTCCCCTCCCTCATCTCCTATCAGATCTTCCCCATCCATCTAATCTCACAACTTCTTTCTCTCTCTTTAGAATACAAACGGGAATTTTTTAAAAAAAGATGAAGAAGAAGAAGAAGAAGAAGAAGAAGAAGAAGAAGAAGAAGAAGAAGAAGAAGAAGAAGAAGAAGAAGAAGAAGAAGTCTATTTGTATTGTCCATGATCTTGACACAGATACAGAAACCAAGACACAAGAAATCCCAAGCAAACAAACAGGGAGCAAAGCTAACATCAAGGAAGCATTCACATATACAGGAATTTTGCTCCTCAACTAGACGCACAAAGTGTCTAGGCATCCCTGAGAAAAAGACTTAAATGATGCTCAGAACTCCCCAGTACACAGGCCAGGTTCACAACAAAGAATTATCCAACCGTGAATGCTAATACTGCAAAACTACAAAGCCCTAGGTTTAGTTTTATATTTCGGCCTAAGCAGCTCCAAAGGCCTGATGCAATATCCGTCTTTATGCCTCACTATGCGTCTCATCTCAAGGGAGCGGCCATGCAAATAAAAGTGAGAAATAGCTAGTTCAGCAGAAGATAATCATGAAAATGTAACATTAAATTCCTCTAAGGCTTCAGCCCTTTGCATCGCAATATAAGCAACTACTGAAGAACTACACTAATGAGTCTACCTCTTACTAACTACATTAATTCATGTATCAACCATTAAATGTAAATGTGTTGCAAATTTTACTAGGCACATAGACACTTTCTTTATTAAAAAAAATACAGAAATCACCCCTCTCCAAAATGTGTACATGTGAAGGGGATAAAAAAGATTTTTTTTCTCTCTTCAAAACTTCTCAGTAACCACAATGTATACCTGACTCTGTCATTCCTCAACAAATGTTACCTAAATGAAAAACTTCATTAATTGCATATTTCCTTCTCCTCTGTTTATTTCCCACATGAATCTGACATAGCTTGATGAGGCAACATCCCACAGCAGCATCTTAATATTCTGGGTAGTATTTGAACAAGACCAATAGCTTCATTTCTTTATAGGTCATTATTCTACTGTGGTTGCTTTCAAACATATCAACTATAACCCACAGAAAGAAACAAATGAGCCAATGTGCCCCAGAGATGAATGTTTCAATGATTGAAACAAAAGTTTCACAAAGCAATATTTATTGTTTTAGCTTTTAAATATATGCAAATGTGTTCTATTCTAGTCTCATTTGTTTCTTAAAATGACATATTAAATTTAATTCCCAGTCCTAGAGTAGATCTCCACTTTAAACATTTGCTTCTGTATATGTCATAGGGGAACAACTACATTAGTAAATGTTTACAATAGTGTCAAGAAAACAGTAACCTTTGACTCTGTGATGGAGAGTTCTCACTGCTCAGATAAGATCTTCATTAGGTACATGTAGGAAAGTACTGGTACCTTCCTATGTGACATGCCTGATGTGCCACTCTCACTGATTCACACATGATCACCCGTGTAAATGTCACCACATCCCTACAAAATTAGTATTCTTATATCTATTTCACAGTAGTAGAAACTGAGACATAGCAAAACCTCAATAATTTATACTTGAACTATTATAAAAAAAATACCACAGGCTGGTGGTTTCCTAAGGGTAGATGGTTCATGGTTCACTGGGAAGCCAGCAAGTCCATGATGAAGAGACTCATGGGTACTGGGACATGTGAAGTTCTATTTACTCACTCATGAATGATGCCTTTTTGCCATTTCTTCCCATGGTAAAAAGGAAGACCTTGGCTTTCTGTTTTCCCATTTGTGAATGCTCTTCTCTGAAAATCTAACACATCCCAAAGCCCTCACCTCCTAACACCACAATTAGTATCAGGTTTCAGAACATAATTTTAATAGAACACAGTGCCCAGAACATATCTGTAAAGCCAGTGCCCTAGGTCAAAGATGTGCTGATAGAGAAATTGAGGATTTGTAGACAGTCTGTTTCCAGAACCCAAGTCTTAATTGTGCTGTGATATTGCCCCTGAAGCAGAGGAACCAGCTGCACAGTTTGGGGAAGAATTTTCCTTTCATTAAGTGCAAAGTTCTGAAACAAAATTAAATCTGTCCCAACTGTCCAGCAGATATGGCCCCATTTAAAGTTATGAAATTTCATTTCTAAATAACCTTTCATTTCTCTTCCAAATGTGACAAACAAGCTGTCACTGCCCTTACTGATATCCTATCTTTCCTGTTGCCCTGGAAACAATGTAAATTATCCTTATATTTTCTGGTTTCAATCTAGAAAAATTATTTTATTATCAAATATTTCTTTTAGATCTTAGCTAGACAAACTATTGGCACCAGTAATGCAATCCAAGCCTTAGTTGAAAGCCTTTTCAAAATTTCCAATGAATGATAAAGTTTTTAGCTGGTTTGCTGATTCTCAAAACTCAAAAACATCCAACATAGAAAGATAACCCAATGACACATGCTCTCATAAGTATAATCCTAGCATTTGTACTGAAGACAGGAGGACACTCACCTATAATACTAGTCTGAGCTGCATAATGATTTCCAGGCTAGCTTGGGTGATGTGATTAGAGTCTCCGAAAAGAACCACAAAAAGAAAGAAAGAAATGAGAGGGGGAAGGATGGAGGGAAGGGAAGGGAAAGGAAGGGAAGGAAGGGAAGGGAAGGAAGGGAAGGGAAGGGAA
>NC_034607.1:48332673-48359840 GCF_900095145.1 Mus pahari
AGAGAGAGAGAGAGAGAGAGAGAGAGAGAGAGAGAGAGAGAGAGAGATACACACCTGAACTCCAAGTTTTCCTAAAAAATACTTTCTCTGTAATGCAAGTTCCAGAATCAATAGAAGTGACTTGCTTTGGCTGATAGAGGAGTAGCAGCTGTTATAAAAGTAGAAAACCAAGAAGGAAGACCATCGTGTGGATACTTCATTCCTCCGTAGAATATGGAACAAAATACCCATGAAAGGATATAGGTACAGAGACAAAATTTAGAGCTAAGATGAAAGGATGGACTATCCAGAGACTACCCCATCTGGGGATCCATCCCATCATCAGCCACCAAACCCAGATACAAATGCACATGCCAGCAAGATTCTTCTGAAGGGACCCTGATATAGCGGCCTCTTGTGAGGCTATGCCAGTGCCTGGCAAACACGGAAGTGGATGCTCACAGTCAGCTATTGGATGGAACACAGGGCCCCCAAGGAAGGAGCTAGAGAAAGTACCCAAGGAGCTGAAGGGGGCTGCAACCCTGTAGGTGGAACAACAATATGAACTAACCAGTACCCCCTGAGCTCCTGTCTCTAGCTGCATAAGTAGCAGAAGATGGCCTAATCGGCCATCATTGGGAAGAGAGGCCCCTTGGTCTTGCAAACTTTATAGGACCCAGCACAGGGGAAGGCCAGGGCCAAAAAGTGGGAGTGGGTGGGTAGGGGAGCAGGGGGGCCGGAGGGAGGGTATGGGGAACTTTCGGGATAGCATTTGAAATGTAAATAAAGAAAATTTAAAAAGAAAGTAGTGGGAAAATGATGAGGCGAGGAGAGGAAAGAAAGATAGCAGTAAGTGGAGAATTTTCTAAGGGCAGGGAAAAGAAGGATGAATAAAACCAGCTTATTCAGCATTACCCAAGGCTGAGTTTAATGGTTCAATGTATTTTATAATAAAATCAGTGGCTTGGAACTTTAAGAAAACACAAATTCCAAGATATTTTCTCAGCTAGGAGGTAGTTCCAAACAAAGGGAATTTCTCTAGTACCGCAAAAGTGAAGAGACATAATGCTGAGCACAAACTGTTCATATTCTTTATTGTTGACTCCCAGAACATCAAAAAAGTAATTTCCCCAGGTGGCAAGCTTCCTCAGATAACTAGGAAACTTCAGAGTTATGACCTCACGGTGGTGAGAAGTACCCCAGCTAGGTCCTAATGTAAATTACAAGACTCTGCTGCCAGAGCTCCTGATCACACAGGTCACTCATGGTATTAATTCATCAACTGCCTCTCCTTTCATTTGATAACACTGACCACAATCTTCTATCTCATTGGCGGATGAGGTAATTGGTCACATGTGTCTGAGAAACAAGTTTAGCATTCTAACACATACTCTGTGACAAAGACTACAGAAAGAACTAACGTAGATGGATGTCAAGACCTCAAGGAAAGGAAGGAAAAGAAGGGAGAAAAGAAATGGGGAGAAGGAAGAAAGATAGCCCTATCTATAGGCATCCTCCCTTCTTCCATATTGCTTTCTAGATGGTTCTTCGTTTTAAGATTTTATTTCATTTTTAACTATGATGGAGGAATTTGCATATGAGTAGAGTGTCTGAGGAGCCCAGAAGGCAGTCTCAGATATCCTTGGATCTGGATTTACAGGTGGTTTAGAGCCACTCAGTGTGAACCCTATAAAACAAACTCACTTGGGACCTTTGGAAGCAGTCTCAGCACCTGAACTGCCCCTCCAGCCCCCTCCCTTTCTTAAGGTCAATCAGTATATGTAATAACCAGTTGCCCCATTAACACAGTGATCTATGAATGTAATGGCTGCTTAAATTAAATAGCCATGTGCGTGTGTGTGTGTGTGTGTGTGTGTGTGTGTGTGTGTGTGTTTGTGTTGGTGTTGTTGTTGTTGTTGTTGTTGTTGTTTTGGTATTGTTATTGCGAATTCACACTCTGCTTGTCTCTTGATTTTTACCTCAAACTGCTCACTCATCTATGAACTGTATTTGGGTTATGATACTTAATAAATCTTGAAATGCACTTCAATAATCCTATGGTTTTCTTTTTGTTTTCATGGTGATGTAGGAGGTGAGAAATGTTTTTGCCATGTGTCAAACTTCTGATTTCCAACTAATTTCCTTCTTGAATTAGCTCTGTGTGGGTGATACCTGACAGTTTCTGTTCATTTTGAAATGTTTTGGATTTTCCTGAACCATAAATAACAGGTGCTTCTCCATGGGAGGAGCAGGGGAGAAGGGATCTGTTGGTGTAATGAGTCTGAGTGTCTTTAACATGCCTTTGGAGATAACGCATTTTCAGATTCACAGCCAATGTCTTTTAAGTAAGACACTTGATTCTTGAACCTCATATAGTTCCTTATTTTTCTTTGCCAATCACACTTCAAAGAAAAGTTCTAAATTGCCTTCAGGTACCCCAAAGTGGTGCCTTTACAGGTTGATCATGTCTAGTTCTTCAAACCCCCAGGTCCTTCATATTATACATACCCAAGTATCAGATACTCAGCAAAGTCAAAAGTAGATCCATATCTAGCCCATGCATGCTCACCTACCTAGACCAGCTTGACCCTATCTCCAAAAGTGTCTATGGCATCGCCAAATAGTACCACCAGCTGGGCAAAAAGATTTCAGTGTGAGACTGTGGAGGCATTTCAGAATCATGGCACAATATTAAGCAGCTAGTGTGGAGTCTTCATAGGAAAAGAATGAGAACGTTATTATTGTCTCTCTGTGTATATACTTTCCACTGTGTGGCTTATATAGCAAGAAGGTGACCACCCAGAGTCCAGAAAGGGGAGTCTCTCAGAACACACTCCTGCCATCATTCAGGCCTCAGACTTTGCCATCTTTGGAACTAGAAGATTATTTTTGTTCCTATTTACTCAGTCCAGGTAGTTTGTGGTACACTATTGTAGCATAATGAACCCAGGCAGGAAGAAATCAAATAGTAACCATAGAAACTACATTGTAATGACAGGTTGGACTACCCAAAGCAACCAGCTCATCATTGCTTTTAAGATTCTTTCCCAACTCTCTTTTCCACTTTTGTAGAAGACACTGTCCATTTCCAGAGAAGCAGATGGTTAATAAAAACAGTTTAACCCAAAGAGCTCTGGGGGTACTGGTTAGTTCATATTGTTGTTCCTCCTAGAGGGCTGCAGACCCCTTCAGCTCCTTGGGTACTTTCTCTAACTCCTTCATTGGGGACCCTGTGTTCCATCCAATAGATGACAGTGATCAGTACCCCCCAGAGCTCTTTGGGAATAAACTACCAATCAAAGAAAACATGGTGGGAATCTTGTCTCTAGCTGCTTATGTAGTAGAGGATGGCCTAGTCGGCTATTAGTGGGAGGAGAGGCCCTTGGTCTTGCAAAGATTCTATGCACCAATATAGGGAAATGCCAGGGCCAGGAAACAGGAGTGGGTGGGTTGGGGAGTAGGGGGGGTATAGGGGATTTTCGGAGAGGAAACTAGGAAAGGGGATAGTATTCGAAATGCAAGTGAAGAAAATATCTGAGATATAAAGAACAACAACAACAAAAACAAAACAAAACAAAACAAAACAAAACAAAACGAAACAGTTTAACCACAAAATTTACTCACAAAGAGCAGCTTAATGGTAAGGACAATGTCTTCTCTAATTTCCATTAAATGCTTCATTTAGTGCCCCTACACCTCAGAAGCACCCAGAACTCAGCACTCAGTCGTGATTTTTCAGGAAAATATGCAAGTATAATGCCTGTAAAAGACATGCTATAACACTGGCTATTAAGGAACGTAAAAAAAAAAAAGAAAAATACCAAGAGGAATTTAGACTTGAGTTTAGGGAGATTTCACCAGAGCAAATTCATGATATTCCTCTTTAGTTTCCAAACATTAAGAAGTTTATCTCAGTCAACTATAACAATGTGATAGCAGTTTTCTTTAAAAATCTCCTCTTGCTATGCAAACATCATATTCTTTTAAGGACTCGATATTTGTATTGTGTAGCAGGCTTACTATTTCCTGCAGATGCAAAAGAGGACAAAAATCAGCTCGAGCCTCACCCACCTAGTCTTTTATTCTCTGAGGTAAATAAAGTCTTTAAACAAACAGATATATTCAAAGGCAAATTTTAAAGCAAAGCTGTAATGTATTTTTTGAGAAAAAAGAGAGAGAGATATAGACATTGTCAAATGACAAATAGACTTACTGAAATGATATATAAGGTAAAGCATCCATGAAGAGGAGATGTTGGACATGGGGTCTGAAGACAAAAGGGCTGGAGGTTAGCAGAAGGAAAGGAGGGGAAGCTAGGGTGGAGCCCATTGAGAATACCCCAAGCACAGGAAAGAGATGAGTGAAGACCTCAAGGTTCTGAATCATGCGATCCAAGATGTACTGCGTCTATTACTAATGATAGCATCCATTGATTACCATGAAGTCTACCTTGTTTCCTCCAAAGATGGGAGCCATTGTAGTTAAGCAGGTGACACACTGAACTGGAATTTATTAAACCTGGACTTAAGCCCTAATTCTCCTTTGCAGTTTGGTGTGGGAGTCAGGGCAAGCCACGGGCTTGTGTGCCTGCCTTTTCAAATGTGTAAAGTACTATTAAACTCGGGTGTCTACTGGAATCTCATAGGGTATTTCAAGTCACTATGAATGGAAAGCTATCAGAAACCAGTATCAGAGATTGTTAACAACTGTATTTTACCCTAATTAGTTTTTAATTGAAAGTTTTATCACCCATTTTTTTTATTTAAATTTCCTTTTACCTTGTAGCAGATAATACCTAGGACAATTTCAAGATCTCTGGATTATTTTTATGATGGTATTTTTCCTAATTTTTATTTTAGATAGCGAATAGATGATAGCCCACTGGCACAAGTAATCAGCAGTGGAACTCAGCACAGGTCCGAAAATCACCTGCTTATGCTGTAGTGATT
Source organism: Mus pahari (assembly GCF_900095145.1). Lineage (NCBI taxonomy): Eukaryota > Metazoa > Chordata > Mammalia > Rodentia > Muridae > Mus > Mus pahari. The sequence goes on from NC_034607.1 coordinate 48,337,602, forward strand.
GCAATTGTAATGGTCTGAGGAACATGATGGAACTGCGAGTTAATACTGACTTGTGTTTTGAAGGCTTTTCTAAAATTCTTATAAACTAAGGAAATCTGTGGATTTTGGTGGAAAATAAGGTGGGAAGGTAGTTTTAGGTGGAAACCACAGTGTGTTTGGTTTAGAGTAAATGTAATTACCCGGAGAGTACAGATGTTCAAGACAATAGAATTGCGACTGTATATTGGGATGTTAAAAGTGTTTGAGTGAAGATGTTATACATATATTTCTGATTAAATAACCACCTATGATTTTATATTTTTTGATCTACTTTCATTTAAACTGTACCTAGATGAGAAAACAAGATAAAAATGAGGCATGTTTCAAAAGTTATATTCAAAGAAAACCAAATATGCTACAGTGCTTAAACACCCTTCAAGAATCTCCATTTTGGTTAATTTGAATAAGCCCCATTGGTCGTCCATGAGTAATGTCAAGTTAGTGGAGCGAGACATTGCATTGCTTATTTTTCTTTTAAATGTATACTCAAACTGACCAAATGAACCTTGGAAAACAAAGCTTAGAAGTAGTTGAAAACAAGTTGGCTCTGTTAGTAGAAAGAAATTAGTATTTATTATGAATTTTTTTCTTCTCTTCTATTTTTTTCATTTTCTACATTTTCCTCTCGAAACAATTATTAAATTGAAAATCATCTACCCTCAATGATATCTTTGATTATGAAAATCAAAGGATGCACCTTTAGGGTTCCTTCAAGATAGAAAGCACATAATGTATTTCAAATGCCTGATTTATCTAAGTAAAGCAACTATGGCTCAAGGTCACAATATCTCAAGCATGATGCCATTCACACCCTGCATCTTTCAGTGAACAGTTGCCCTGTGCATTGTACAGTGCTTAGATTCATCCATGTCTCTTTTCCAATTAGATTCTACTGTCACCCTCTGCCTACCCCAGTGCGATAGCAAAATAATAAATAAATAAATAAAGTTTTGGACATTATCAAATTTCCTTGGGATCAGGCATCATACCTGACTCCAAGTAAGAACCATAGTGTTTCACATTTGTTAGTAGCAGTATTACTTAAGTACACAGTAATATCCAACAGTCTTGTATTTCAGAGACACACAAAAGTTTCACTTTAGTTTAAGGTAGATTGAATGCCTAAAGTTATTTACTATTTGACTTACTTAAATGTATGTTGTCTGTTAATTATAATTCATCACACATATAAGAAGCTTATAAAAGTGCCTTAATTATAATTGTGTTAACTAATGTTCTATGAGTCTTGGACTGTAAAAATGAACCACCAACACAACGTTTGAATGTGGATATTTTTTGGATCCAAGCAAGAAAAGACATATTAGAGTGGAGGTCCAAATATAAACAGCATGATCAGTGAATTAACATTAGGTATGTTCATTTGCCAACTAGTTGATTAAATTTAATGTGTTTATTGTAGTAGAAAGTATCGTTGTGTGAATATTAATAAAAACCACTCATATTCCTCCTTGTTTAAGGACTTTGCAGTTGCTAAAGGTAGACAACATGATGTGTTGCTATGGAAACCTGTTATTTCCATTATTGGAATTTTCTCATAAAGAACAAAAATTGATTAAACTTATTTTCTGGAAAGTTTCTCAAAACTGTGCAGAGAAATCAAATATTTCCCTTATCAAATTGTCTTTTCCATGAATGAGTAAATGGATTTAAAATTAGTAAGATACTGGGAGATGAAAGTGAGGCAGGTACACCAAGTTGGAAATAGTATGCAGTTGTGTGTTTACGTATATTTTTACGTGGATTGTGCTTAGTATAAACTATGTTTATCTAAGTTTTGATATATTGTCTTAATACAGAGTTTACTACTTTACACTATAAAAAAATTGGGATTAAAACTGAGTATCAGGGAGTGTGGGATGATGACAAATCAGGTACTAATAACAGTAAGCCAAAATACGAGTATTTATTTTGATGGGAAATATAACCCTAACTGGACCTAAAAAAATGTGGTCCATGGTACACAAGTTCTTCTCATCAGCATCTTCACAAACACCCCAATATCCCTACAGAAGTCCATACTCCTTTTGAAAACCCTCATTTAAAAATATAGAATTTCATACATGAAAACTGCACCTACATCACTCCCATTTATCCCCCATCCTCCAGACTCCTCCTGTGTCACAACCCAAATTAACAATCTTTTCTTTAATTATTAGATAGATGATAGATAGATGATAGATAGATAGATAGATAGATAGATAGATAGATAGATAGATAGATAGACAAATCCATGTATAACTGGCTCATTGAGCCTGTTTTCTTAACTCTTGCACAAGACTGACAAAATGACAATACCAATACCAGCTGATGTGCCAATGTGAACAAATGACATTCTATATGGTCACCCACCTAGATGAAGAGCCAATGGCTCCTGTAACAGGAAGAGTTAGTTTCCAGATTATTTTTTAAGTATTCATGTTCTTCATCTCTACATCTGACAGCCTTGGTGTTGACTTTGTCCACAAGTAATTTTAATAATGACAATGTATCCAAAAGTAGTAAAGATTCATAAACTGTTGCACATATGTGTTTCTGGTGCATGTGTTCATGCCTGTGTGTGTAAATGCATGCATGTACACATATATATCTTTCAGCCTATTTGGAATAGGAAGATATCCCAAACCAATTACAAAGTAATTTTCAAGCTTGCTAGATCCTGTCATCCTCAAGAGCCAAAAGTAAATGCTTTGCTAAAGGTTCCTGGTGAGTCCAGGCCTTGGGAGTCCATGCATGGAAGAGTACTCGATAGCCCTTCACAGGTAACTGTGGCTGTGTTTACTTGACTCTGTACATGTTGGTGTAGACAGCAGCATGAGAGCGGTGAGGAGACTGCACACATTCAGAACTGTAAGCTGCTGACATTTTCTAATCCACTGCACAACAGTGTGTGTGCTGCCACAGCACTGGGGCCGGAGCTTTTCCTCTCACTAACTGCTGTCTCTCATTGTGTTGTATTAAACAAGAAACTAAGAAGTATATTCACTGCTTCAGTCCTTTATGTCAACTAATGGATGGGACACTTCCTTAAAAATTATAGAGTAATATACATCCTGTAATAATTTTAAAATGAATTATTTAGCTTTTTAATATTTAGTCTTTAATTTGAAACCCTAAAATAGTTTTACATTTAAATTGAATTCTTTAACTGACAATACCTAGTTAATTATAGTAAAAACTGTGCATTTATAGTATATATGTTGGTTTGAAATACACACACACTGAAGATTAGCTAAGGGTATTAACATTCTGAAGCATTTTTAGAGTAATGAAACAATGTGAACCATGGGTTGTTATCATTAAATACATCACGAATATTTTTGTCGGGCACATACACTGTTTAGAGTTTTCTCCTTTGGCCTCTTTTCATCTTTGACTCATAACTGACGAGGGACTTGAAAAGGATGGAAGCAGAACCCTGTAGGCCGCTGGGGCCTAACAAACACTTGGTGCTTTGAATGCCCTGTGCTTGAACTGCCTGCATCTGGGACCAGAAAGGTAAACAAAAACCTCAGGGCATCGAATTGTCCCCTAGTCAAAATTAATATAATCTCCACATTGTACTCTGCAGATCAGTATTATCCAACAGCTTTGCAATAATACGGGAAATGTATTTTTGTACTGATCTAATGGGAAGGACAAAGGGTTTGTCCTGGATTATTGCATCAGTGGCTTCTCAGGAAGGAGAGAGAGAGAGAGAGAGAGAGAGAGAGAGAGAGAGAGAGAGAGAGAGAGAGAGAGAGAGAGTTTCCTGCTCCTACTTCTTAGTATTCTGCTAAAATCAGGACAGCAAGGTGAACCAAATGGTCATCCAGGGAAAACAACACCTATGCTGTCTTTCTCACTAACATCACAAGAGAGAAAAGATCATGTCCACACTTTGTCAACTAAAAGGACACCAGAAAATGTACCTAATGTTCCCTTTATGTTTTCTGACACCTGTAGAATTCACTTCCTCTAATCTTGTTTTAGCAGTCATGTCTAAAAATCTCCTTTGTGTGTTTTAAATTTAATGTGAAAACATCTGAGGTGCAGATAATGGAAATTACTTCAAAAGGGTGTCAAATACCATATTCCACATGATATTTCCATAGCCAGGATTCCATAGGCTCTCAGATGGAACCCCCCAACACGATACAAAAGGCCCAACTTAAATGTGAGAGGTTGGATCTTTTCCAGAGTTGTAGAGCATGGATGGTCAGAAGCTTGTGGTGTTCCTTTCTATCTGAGGAGACCATTTCCCCAGGTCGCACACGGGATTAGTCTCATGACACATGAGAGTTAACGTTGACTTTTCAATTTGACAGAGAGAGACAGTAACTAGTGATCGGCATAATCTCTAAAGCAATCCTGGAAAGAGAATTTTCAAACCCCGGAAACACACTTAAATAAGTTGGCAGCAGATAAAATAAGTCCATTCCATTCTCCTCAGAAGGAATGAAAACATTGGCACTGCTGGGCGAGCTAATATATCAGGAGCCCTGAATCACTGATTTCCTTGAACTCTGGAATATTTTCACTGGGGGTATAAACAATATAAATGAAATATCAGCTGCACATATGAGCCAACAAACATCAATAATTTAATTATTTTCCTCTGTAGCAGATAAAGAGAAATAACTTACAGAGCCAGGGGGAACATTAAAATACACTTTTCTCTCCTGCCTAATAAATCTAAAGAAAATGCCTAGCCTTTGCCAGACTAATATTCCTAGAAAAATTGTCCAAAGCTGAAGTATGTTTAATACACCTTCAAATTTCATGGTCTGATCATGTGTAAATGCTCCTCTATAGTCCCATAATTCTCCAGAGAGGGATGGGAAGAAATACTTCTCTTTAGTCTGTAAAAATTAGAAGTTTAATGTAAGTTAAGGACCTGTCAAGGAGAACACTCTAGCTTCTTCTACTTAACTATGTGGATGCAGATAAAAAAAAAAAAAAAAAAAAAGAAAGAAAGAAAGAAAGAAAGAAAGAAAGAAAGAAAGAAAGAAAGAAAGAAAGAAAGAAATATAGTGCAGGCTCTGCTCTGGGGAAGGGGCGCATCTAAAGAACTTTGCAAAGTCCGTAAATACCAGTGGAGAGAAAAATAAAACAATGGAAATGAATTTGAAAAGCATAATAACATCTGCAATCTTTGGAAAAGTGACTTTCCTCTACCCATTTTGCATAACTTGCATCCAAGGGTAAAATAATGTTCCTATTTATTAGTCTGTTCTAGATTTCTTAAATCTAGAACTAGTTTTATGTCTGATCGTTCCAATCTTCTGTAAAATATTGTATCAGTTTTATTCACATTAATTGGTTATGTAATGGCAATAATTAAAGAAGAGGTCATGAATTTGAGAAAAAAATGGGGTGGACAAGAGGTGTTGGAGAGGGAAGATGGTGGGGTGAAAATGATATGAATGCTTTACCCATGTAGGAAGCTATCAATATTTAAAAATAGTTCTACATTAAGGAGAAAAGAAAGATTCACAACTACACTAAAATTCAGTAGTCTTCAAATCCAACATATGTTCACAGAAAATCAAAGAGTGAAATGTATTTTTAAATAATGCATACTGGCTCAGAAATGAGTGAATCAAGTTAAAGGGACAGTTTAGGGGATAGAAGGAGTGATCACTAGAGACATATAGAATGACTGCCATTGAATTTTCCCTGTCATCTCAGGGAAAGCTCACTCACTCATGTGTAATTTTAATTTTGAAAACTAATTTCAAGGAAATATATTTTGTGACCCCAACATGTTTATGTTGTTAGTTTTCTGAGGTCTAAAATACAACCATTATTACTGATTTCATTTAATATAAAGAAAATAACCAAGTAAAAAGGCATGAGCTTTGACTACAATGGTTGGGACACGTTAAGGGGTGGATACTTGTATGTCCAAACTAGTTCATGAACTAAAAAACAAGCAACAGAATATCACAATGAAAAAATAAATGGAAAAGTATCTTAAATATTTGTGCATACACATATATGTAGACACACATGTACGCATGAGCATGTGGATTAGTGTGTGTGTATGTATGTATGCATGCATGTATGTATGTATGTATGTAAGTGATTATAATATCAAAGAAAAAGAGAGTGAAGGTCATGGGAGAGCCAGGGAAGAAGCAGGAAATGGGTAAATAATCTAACTGCATTACAATTAAAAACTTAAAAGGTTTTGTAGGGACTGACACTTAGCCTGGCCTCTGTGTAACACAGACAGGAAGGGCTTCTATTCTAACTTTGAAAAATGAGTGGACTCAGAATGTTGGCAAATGCAAGACCAGACTTGGAACATGAGGCATGTGACCCAGAGGAAGAGCCACCACATTAGCAATGCACATGACAACCTCTTTGTTTCCTTGATGCGAACATGTACTGAAATATGATGATACGATGCTAAATTGTAAAACATAAACAGACATTAGCAACACTATGAACAGATGTTTCATGTGTGTTTTTAGATTTAGAGTATATGACTGTTTTCTTAAATACAGAGTGGATAGTTATACCCAGTCTGAATTATGTTAAATAGAATAAAAGACAGTTTTCTTTCTAGTCTTAGAATGCCAGAAATCATTCTGTTATCACTCTGTATTACAGATATTACAGAACACAAAACACACATATACACACACACACACAACCTGAAATAAAGTACTAGGGAAAAACCCTTGCTTTTCTTAATGGAAAGGAGAATAAAAGAATAAAAATGTATTGCCTAAGCAATGGTGATTTTAAACATAGGTTCATGATTTCTACAGGAAGGGAATAATTACTTCTGGGAGATTTCCCAGGGATTAAATCTGAACTTTTTGTTGTGATTTATATTCTTTTACTTTTTCAGAGCCCTCAGGGCAAAAGTGTGCATTTCACATCAAAGACAAAGAAAACATTTTTCCTTATCATTGATTGCCATTCTCGGATAGCATCTTAAAACAAATATATATAGTAGTCCATTAAAATATTTTTAAGTAAAACTCTATAGGAATGATAATGGGATATACCCCAAACAAATCTGGGGCATTCCCAGTGAAGCCACTACTGTAAGAAAATGTATGGCTTAACACATCAATCCCACAGTTTTCAGGTGCAACTTCACTGCGCTTTATGTTTCAAACTCCACATAGGATGCAGTCAAGAAAAGATTCTGAGCTCAACTCATCTGAAATCAACTGGGTAAGGACACTTGTCTAGCCAACTTACACCACTGATGATAGGAACTATTTCCAGCTGTTCGCAAAGGCTTCCTTCATTCACTTGCTATACATGTTGTTCCATTGCACAGCTCACACAAGCTTGCTTTTTGGTTTATTTATTTTTTAATAATTCCCTGACTTGAAGAATGAGCTTCTAGACATTGTCCTCCTTAATAGAAGTTTCAGCCTTTCATAAGCTAATGCAACAGGTTATACTTAGATGTATGATCACCATATATCTGACTGGGAACTGCAGAATTGAAAATGACAGTTAGAAAACATTATTCTTTCCATGGTCACTGATGCTCTTCACTTACTATGGTTTATTTATCATAAATGATGTGAAATGTCAAATTGAATTCACCTCAGCAATCTAAAATTAAACAAAGCTTTTTATTTGAAATGTTCTCTATTATTAGAAAAAAAGTCAGTCCTTACAAATTTTATATATTATTAAACAATAATAAAAAATATAAAGAAATGATGACTTCATAATTGTGAAAAACATTTTTGTTCATTAGGGTTTTTTTTTCTGAGGTTGTACAAGTTCAATTCTTTATTCACTTCTCGTGTTTGTCTTCCCAATCCAAGGAACCTTAAACACTGCATGTGAATCACCTTAGCTAAAGAAAATGATAGATCGTAGACTTCAAACACAAGCGTTAAAGATCAGAACACTCCTATGTGTACTGGAGCATCTGTCCTATGGCCTGAGAACTTGTTCCCTGCCTTTGAGATGGTCTTCAAACGAGTTGACCTCAGCTGTCAACGGACAGCATCTTTAGAGCCACAAGCAAGATGCACCTGCACAAAAGAAATCCTTCTTGTTATAAACATGCATTATCTGTTTTATAGAAAAGTTTACTTCCTTAAACAATGTGTTTAATAAAGAACAGAAGCAACTCCATTAATTTTAGAAGTAGATCATCAAAGGTTTTCAGTGATTCACACTGAGAGACTAGATCCTGTCTTCTAAACACAATTATTTAATGTGATCATTGATGTGTGTGTGTGTGTGTGTGTGTGTGTGTGTGTGTGTGTGTGTGTGTGTAAGGGTACACATGGGAGGGAGATATACCTCTGTGTGTGTGTGTGTGTGTGTGTGTGTGTGTGTGTGTAGCCAAAAAACAACTTCACTTGAGGTTTTTTGGGCACCAGCCATGATGGTTTGGTTTGGTTTGGTTTGGTTTGGTTTGGTTTGGTTTGGTTTGGTTTGGTTCAGTATCCCTTAGAGGCCTGCTACTGAAATAGTAGACTAGGATGGCTGGCCAGAAATCTCCAAGCAGCTTCCTGTCCCTGCTTCCTTAGTACTGAGATTACAAATTCCCTTGAATTTGTTTTTTGTTTGTTTGTTTGTTTTTTAGACATGGTTCTGGAGCTCAAACAAGAGCCTTCATGTTTGCTATGCAAGAACTTTATAACAGAGATAAATTCCCAATTCTGCTGTACCATTTTTAACAAGTTCATTTCTAGCTTCTCAAAATGAGTTTCTCTAGAACCAGTTAATCAGATGATAGGTTTGAAAACATCTAACACAGCCCTGGCATAAAATGAGTCTAAATACATCTGTTATACTTGTGGCAAAAAGCGTTACCAGTACATTGGTAAATTCTTCTGAAATGCCCATTAAAACTGAAATAAATGTAAGAACAAAGCAGGAGAATATTACTATAAATACTCCACCTCTTATTTGAGTTTTACATCACAGAAATTGAAATTTTAATGTGTAATTAGAAAGGAGCCTGACTTATTAGTAGAGGTGATAAGACTTTATGGATTTTTTAAGGCTCAATAATAATAATTCCTACAGAGACTGGTGCTATTCCCAAACTATTAAACTACTTAATACAAGCTCTGTAAGTTAATAATTTAGGAAAGGATGAAATGTACTCTTTTAGTAACTAGAAATAAGAAAAGGGTCTCCAAAACGAATGTTGTCAAGCTTAGAGAGAAGAATCAGCTTCTGTTCTGACAAGAGTTAATGCAAATTGTAGAAGCTTACCACCCCTGAAACCCACACACCCACACAACTAGGTTTGCTGTTTCCTGTTAGCTGTAAGCTGTCTCCATTTCTGGACCATGAATGTACTAGCTGTAGGGTGTAAAGGACTTTTTGTCTGGATTATATATTCTGCTCTTCAGGCCGAAGAAAAAAAAGCAAGTGTGAATCCACATGATGGCTCTTAATATATAGGAAGAAGGTATACATTCTTTATACTTACAGTGACCAGAGAAAGTCATTCAACCAACCCTGACATGGATGGAAAAGAGTACCAGGATCAATATCTATAGATTTCCTAGAGAGGGAACAAATAATTGGAAGCAATCACGGATGCACTACACTACAACCATAAAATAACATGCAGGTGAAAAGATATAGTACACTAGATGTCTCTATACAATAGAAGTTGATAGTGACAGACATTTAGTGTAGCTGACACAAACGTAATGAATCTCTATCCATTCCATATACAGTTACCACACCTAGACACTATTGTGGATGCCAACAAGTGCTTGCTGACAGGAGCCTGATATAGCTGTCTTCTGAGGGGCTCTGCCAGTGCCTGACAAATACAGAGGTGGATGCTTGAAGCCAACCATTGGTCTGAGCACATGGTCCCCAATAGAGGAGCTAGAGAAAGGACCCAAGGAGCTGAAGGAGCTTGCAGCCTCATAGGAGGAACAACAATATGAACCAACCAGCACACCCCAGAGCTCCCAGGGACTAAACCACCAACCAAAGAGTACACACGGAGGGACCCATGACTCCAGCCTTATATGTAGCAGAGGATGGCCTTGTCAGACATCAGTGGGAGGAAAGACCCTTGGTTCTGTAAAAGTTTGATGCCCCAGTGTAGGGGAATACCAGGACAGGGAAGTGGGAATGGGTGGGTGGTTGAGCAGGAGGAGGGGAGGAATGGGATAAGGGGTTTTCGAAGGGAAAACCAGGAAAGGGGATAACATTTGAAATATAAATAAAGAAAATATCTAATAATAATAATAAAAAGAATCTCTACCTACCCCACACATACCTCCCCCCCCCCCAAGATCGGTTCCTCCACCAATCCCTTTCTAGAAAAGAGCAGGTCTCCAAGAGACAACAGCCAGACAAGACAAAACAAGGTACAACCAGACAAGGCAAAAACCCTTATATTAAAGCTTCAAAGGCAACCCAATAGTAGAAAAATACTCTCAAGAGCAGACAAAAAAGTCATAGATACACATGCTCCCGCTTTTAGGAGCCAACAAGAACACCAAGCTACTGTGTATAACCTAGACACAGAGGACCCATTGTGAACCCATGCAGGACCTGTGATTGCTGCTTCAGGCTCTCAGAGCCCATGTGAGCCATGCTTAGCTGTTTCGGTGGGCCATGTTCTCCTGGTGTCATCTCTTCCCGCTGACTCCTACAATCTTTCCTTCCCCTCTTCGACTGGGTTTCTCAAACTCCAATTTAGCCCCTCTCCCTCTCCCTCTCCCTCTCCCTCTCCCTCTCCCTCTCCCTCTCCTCCCTCTCTCTCTCCCTCTCCCTTCCCCTCCCCTCCCCCCCTCTCCATAATGTTTGGTGCTGGAGGAAGCCTCTCTGGTGATGACCGGACAAGAACCGATATGAATATAGCAGAATATCACTAGTAATCATTTCACTGGTTTTGATGTGGGTCTTGGTTTGTCTTGGTGCTGTTGTTGTTGCTGCTGCTATTGTTTTTGTTTGAAAACTATAAACACAAAATTCTTAGCATTATCTGTCTGCCCCACAAAAACCAGCCTTCTTCTTAAGATCACAATCTTGGGAAAGCCTACCTCACCACCAAAACTATGAAGCCAAATATGTAACTGTTAAATTATTTACTTTTCTTTAGCCTCTAATATATCGAGCATCAAACCCTAATGATTCTAGCTCCATTTTATATGGACAACCACTCCTCATTTCTGGGACTAATGTCATGTGTTCACTGTCACTCATGTCCTCCTGGGTTATTTTATATCATACTGTTTTAGAGAATGAGTTCTGTAAACAGACTCTCTGTATTCTAATCCCAGCACTCCCTCCGACCAACGGTTTGAATTGGGAACCTACTTCATGGCCATTTATTTTACTTATAAAACAGAACAATAAAATAAAATCACAACTTGCCTCACTATATTTCAAAGAGAACCGAATTGATTGAATACAGGCAATGTACCTTGAAGAGTGCTGGACATGTTGTTAGTACTCAATGAGTCTGAGCATTATCAGCAGAAACAGCTCCCAAAATAATTTTCCATTATGCCCCCTTTTATCTGCCTCTTTTGGTTGGATGCTAACCAAAGTGAACTTGTTGGAATTAAAACTCATAGCATTCTACTCCTTCACGTTAAATATATTGTGTCATTCTCACTCATCATTACTTCAAAATTCTAATTCCCACCCCCTTAAACTGTCAGGGTATCCTTTAAGTGCCTATGTTACAGAATTTATCAGACTAGGTTTTATTGGTTATTTACTTATCTGTCTGTATTTCTTTAAATGCTATTCTAAAGGAAAGAGAGAGCCTTGTATGATACTGGAACATTAGGTCACTTAATCTTAACAAGATGAGTTATAATTCCCATCCCATGTGAATGGGGAACTCAGGTGTAAAGAATATGATAATCTGCCCACTTTCCAAGGTAGGTTCCTGTTGTCGAATCTATTATGCTAGCCTATGTCTTTTTATAGGGAAATTCAGTCCACTGTGGTTGAAAGATATCGAAAGTGGAAGTTTCAGGCTATGTCATGTGATGCAGATGCCAGTGGTGTTTTGCTGAGGCAAGACCTGTGGGAGGACACGTGATGTTTGGAGAGGGTGTGAGTGGGACTCAACAGATAGGAACATGGCAATTTCTTAGCTAGCCTTGCAACACTTCGTTGGTTATTTATCTTAGCAGATCTTCACTTCTTTGAGAAGGGCAAGGCAAAGAATGTTGGGCATTCTGGGTGTTTCTGGTCTCGCCTGCTGCCACCTGCAGCTTCAGCAGAGGCCTGGCTGTTTGTGCTGAATCATACCACTGCTGCTGATTTGTGTTTGGTATCCTGACACTAGTAAACGGGACTGTTGATATCCTGACAAGTAGAGATTGAAATCACCCTAAAGATCTACATCTAAGCAGGCCCACATCCCCTTGTCCAATTTACCATCTTTTCTCCCATACCTTTGGACAGTGGGCTAGAAAGGGGGGATCAAAGCATTTGAAACCCCTTATTAAAAGAAGCTTTTAAAAATGTAAGCCTACAGATATTAATGACCAATGATTGTTAAATCCTGTTATTTTGGTGTGCATGTGTGTGTGTGTGTGTGTGTGTGTGTGTGTGTGTGTGTGTGTGTGTTTCCATTATTTTGTTTTTGCTGGTGTGGAATTATTTATCTCTGGTATGGAATTATTGTCATGGATGTAGTTAACCTCCTTGGTTTGGGGTTTTCCTTCTAGTATTTTCTAAGGCTAGATTTGTGGATAAATATTGTATAAATTTGGATTTGTCTTGGAATATCTTGTTTTCACCATCTATGGTGATTGATTGAGAGTTTTGGTGGGTCTAGTAGTCTGGCCTGGCATCTGTGGTAAGTTGCTAAGTTGACTTCTTAACCCTGCTTCTCACTATGAATGGTGAGCAAGGTGACTCTGTGATGGAGAAAATGACAAAACACAAGAAGCAACAAGAAGGAGACGGGGTGTTTAGACTAGGGTTGGTTTTGTTTTTTGTTTTTGTTTTTTGTTTTTTGCCCTCCCTTCCCTAAAAGTCCTGTGTTTTACCTACTACACAAATTAACTGGTCTTTGTTTTCCACATACTTTATACATATAAGATTTTTAAGCAACCTGGTCCCTCTCTTTCTCAGTGGAAACCAGGCCTTGAGCATCCAGGCAAATGCTAAGCTACTGAACCACATACCCAGGTCTTGATTAAATAGTCTGTGAAGTTTGGAAGTTTTTGCAAAACAAATTTAATGGTTATAGTACAGGCACAAAATAAGCATGAGGTACAGTCAAAAGAATGCTACTTCAGGTTTCTAAGTATGAGATGCCGCTGTGAAGATTGCTGGAAGAGAGTCAAGTGGATATGCTTAAATACAGCAGAATATACCAGAATATACAGGGATTGGTAATTGATCAGATAGGGTGAGTAACAAAGGAAACCATAAAGACCATGGAAGACCCAATATTTTGCCTTTAGAATTCAGTGTAGGTATTATATGCAAAAATACTGTAATTCAATTCAGTGCAAAAAGGATGAGACTGCATTTCTGTTAAAAAAAAGTATTAACTTCTGGGGTACAGAAAATTTTTAAAAAGAACAGATGGGCAATTACTCATATGGATATAGACACACAGGATATATCCTAGAGGGTAAAGAAGAGTCTAGAACGCTTTGGGAGTGACTCAGAAATGTAAATGCAGAATACAAACCAGAACTAATGCTAACTAGTCTTCAGTGCCATGTCTTTGAGCTTAGCCATGTTTGGAAGTACAAGGGAGAGGAAAGCAGTCAATACGAGGGGATCAACAGCTAATTGCAAATGAATCAGGATGGCCACATCTCAAAATTCTGAAACCAAGACTCAGGACATGATCTTAACATCATTAAAAATGAGTGATCCGAAAAAGTTCTTTGAAGAGAGAAGGGATTTGAAGTAGAGAGATGTCAACTTAAGAATCTGGTTGTCTGGGGTTCTAAATAATTTGGTAGGAACTCTTATCATATCACAGTGCATAATACCAACTACTTAAAAATCATTCTGAATGTATTGTTGCACTCAGAGTATATTAAAAACCGTGAACTAGGTATGCAGATCAGAACCTGAGTATTTGTTTTCCATGCCTGAGGACTGTTGAGGGAGAGAGAGAGAGAGAGAGAGAGAGAGAGAGAGAGAGAGAGAGAGAGAGAGAGAGAGAGATTAAAGATCCAATTTATCCTATAGTGGTAAATAAGAGAGAAGCAGAGATCTAATATTTTGGTAATAGTTAAAGACAGAAAAGGTGAGATCTATGATCTTCACTTCATATATCTTCTCTGACCTCTGATATAAAGATGCTTATTAAAAACTGCATTTGCACAGTATCTACTTATTCCTCTGTCTTTTTCCCCAAAGGCAATCAGACCTTGTGAGTAGCCTGTGCAAATGCACTGAGCATTCATAGCTTCTATGTTGATGAGAAGCTTGTGTGAGCTGACAAACGCTTAATAGACACTAGGCTCTTTGACTTCTTTTAATTTTTTATTGATTCTTTATTAATGTCACATCATGCACTCCAACCTCACTCATCTTCCCCTCCCTTCCTATCTGCCCCCCACCCTTGCAAATTCCCCCATAAAGGGAAAGAAAAAGAAAAAAATTAAAAGAAAAAAATCATTGCTGAGGAAGCTGTTGTGTGTCACACAGTGCACCCTTTTGCCCACTCATCTTTACTTGCAAATGTTCATTGCAATGTGTCATTGGTCTGGTTCAAGGCCTCTGACTTCTGCTATACAACCAATACTGAATAGTCATTGGGACTCCTCTTGGATATCCTGCTATTGCTCTATGTCAGGGAGATTCTTCAGCTTTGGATCTGCTGGACAATCACGTTTATGAGCTCCAGCAGTTCATAGATGGGGTAGACGTTGGAGTGGGCCAACTCAAAACCCTAGATCTAGACCTAGGTGGTAGCTGAGTTGGTCAGTTTGCCCACTCCTCCACACCCACACTGTCAGGGCAAGCTCTTGAGCACTGCCCACATCTAGCAAGGGGCAAGGCCAGCTTTGCCACTTTTATACTCTTAGGGCAAACTCACACGCACCCATGCTACCAGGACCAGATCTACTGTGCTGTCCAGACCAGGTGAAAGGCTTACTCTCCCAAATGCTGAATTGAGTGAGGGGAAGGGCCAGGAGGCTTGGAGGAGTATGGGGGGGTCACCTCTCCTTCTCCATGCCACCATACAGCAGAAGTGGGGCAGGACCAGCTCTCTCATGCTCATGCCAGGAGAGCCAGCTCTACTGTTCTAACCAAGTGTGATACAGGATCTTTTCTCCAGAGAGCCTCAGCCAGTGAGGGGCAGAGGCCAACTCTGCATAACCTTTGGATGACAACGTGGCCCCAGGCAACATCCCAGACTATGAATGCCTGCAAGGCCTTTGGTAGTAATACCAGTCATAGACATCAACATAGAACCCTATTTCTGCATGGCCACAGACACAGGCATGGCCCTTGGCAGCAACAAGAGCTAGAACTTCACCATGGCCTCAAGTGTCACGGCAGGCTACTTACATCAGGCTGTCTGCTACAGGTGGCTCCTATCCGCCCTCCCATCCATCTCCAGTTCCACCTCTCTTCATAGTGTTCAAACCATTCTGCTTCATTTGGTTTCCCATCTCTCCACCACATACTTGCACATCTTAGTGGCTCCTGCTCCATGCAAGCCATGCTGTGGGAAGGCCTCTGGGTCTCATATGCCCACCCTAGCCACGTGGTGGGTGGGCCCCTCCACACAAAGCTTTCTAAAGAGAATGTGGATTATGACTAACTTCTATGACTGACTTCAGGAACTTCAGTTGGAACAAGTTTCCAGAAAGTTGGCATAGAAAGTGCATCACTGTGTGGTAGACTTAAGTGATAATGAACTTCCTCAGGTGATGGGGAGAAAGAAAGTTCTCCACAAGTTTGCCATAATGATGATACACTACAAGGATCAAGACAAAGAAAATAGTATCATACCCCATTAGAGCTTATCCAGTAGATAATGATGCTGATGATTATAGTAATAGACAGGAATCTCTGTGAAATATTCAGACAATAGCTTGGGTTTGACATCACTTCTTCCTTTATTTTGTAAATTTAGTAGTTCACCACTTGCAGGACAGAATGTCATCAGGATGTGTCTCTGAAAGAGGAATCGGAATTTGATTCTTGTCCATTCTGGACTGTCAAGCAGTTATGTTTACCTTGAAAAAGGTCTCTTAACTCTCCTGGCTTCTGTGTCTTCAACCAACCCCCTATTCTTTTCACATATCAAGCACCATGTGTATTCTAAGAATAGAAAGCAAATATTAGCAATTAAGCACATTTTAGGTAAATCTCAACTGGACTGTTTGCTGAAAACCTTAGATACAGTATTGGCCATTGATCACTGTCTTCTGGTTCAGACTTTATTTTTTTCCTATAAGAATTAGTGTTAAAAAGTATTAAAAATCCTGGCCCAGGAGTTCTACCCAGCCTTGTTCATTGGATTCCCAGAAGAAAGACATACTCAGCCTTTATATTTAAAAAAACAAAAACAAAAACAAAAACCGTAAACAGCACAATAGCTGGGTAGCTGCCTACCCTCCGTGCTGTTAGAATCTAGGTTCCTATCAATAACCCCGAGTTATTACTTACTTTGTTTCATCTGAGCTGCTCTTAGCTCTAATTGGACAGCCCCCAGGGCCACACTGTCCTCTCTCTTAACCCATGGCTGCTTCTCCTTTTCCTCTCCTGCAAAGTTTTCTTCTATTCCATGGTGGCTTCTTCCTCCTTCCCTCCTCATGGTCCTCTCTCCCCAAGCCTGAGAAACCCCACCTATGTCTCTTCTGCCCAGCTATTGGCTGGTGGCATCTTTATTTATGAATCACAATTAACTAGGGGGCAGGTTTACTCAGTGTCTTACCTGGGGACTCTTTCATCTTTGGGGTAACAAGTCTTGGGGTCCCCATATTAGTATTAGAACACAAGCAGCATTAGGTCCGCCCACTAATTAGGTACTATGAAAATAAGTTCAATGTGTGCTTGTTTAGTAAAGGGTGATGTAACAAAAATTAAATACCTAGGGGCCAGCCCTGAAGTCATATACATGCAAGAAATATTATGCAGATGGAGTAGGCTGTGTTTATATATTAGGACTATATACATATATATTTCACATAATAGTTAAGAAAACAGAGGTGAAGTGGAGAGAGAGCAAGGAAGCTACATGGGAAGGATTGGAGGGGAAAAAAGAAAGGGCAAAATCTTCTAATTATATTTGAATTCAACATTTTTTTAAATTAAAAATTGAAGAGTGAAAGCAAGTAGTCCAGGCCTAAAGCTCATCTGAACAGCTGTTTGTACCTGAACTCCACAAACTTCATAGCTCTGGGCCCTTCAGTTCCTGTACATGTGCCCTCTCCTGCATGTACAAAAGGTAACTTTTTAAAAACTAAAATTGCATACTGAAATAACTAATATAGCATTTGAAACACCTATTATAATTATTTTTTTCCTATTTTATGTGTGTGACTGTTTTGTCTACATGTATGTATGTATGTATGTATGTATGTATATATGTATGTATTATTATTATGTGAATGCAGTGTCCAGAGGCAGGAAGAGCTTATCAACCTCCCTGGAACTGGAGTCACAGGCAGTTGTGAGATGCTGCTGATACTGGAATACAAACCTAAGTTCTCTGCAGGTGTAAGCCCTTTTACCCTGAAGCTTCTCCCCTGCCCCTTAAGACTTCACTGATGCCAACTTGATTGGTGTATATGACCCACACTAACCATCAAACAGCCTGAATTGTGCTTATTTTCTTGGAAAACTGCAATAAGTACAACAGTGACTAAATAGCCACATTCAACATTCCTGAATTCAGGTCAATGCAACTTCAAATCTTCTAAAATCAAAATGGCACATCCACAGAGTTACTTTCTACAACTCCAACAGGAATGTCAAGTTTATCATAATCCTTCACATTTTAAGGACCTCCTATCCACCTAGAAAGACCAGAGGATGATTGTGTCAACTTGATCACAAGCCTGATTGGGACATGAGAAGGTGACAGCAGTGTGTGAAAGGGAAAGTATAAGTTTTCTTACAGAACAGAAGTCAAGACAGAAAGTGTGAGACGACAGTTAAACGCCGTTATTTTGTGAGGTGGATCTATTTAAAGCAGGAACTCAGTGTGGCTAAAGCAGAAAATGGAAGTCAAGTTGGCACCTGGTAAGAAGTAAATTGCTAAGCACTTCAGGAGCGGTTCGTGTGGGGGGGCTGTTTGTTTGTTTGTTTGTTTGTTTGTTTGTTTTTAAGGACATAAAATGCCAGAAGCAATTTACGAAAAGTACACCGGGCTTGTAACTTTTGTATGAAGCTTAATACTGAAAATGGGCTCACGTACCAGTCATTCATTGAGAAACTTTGCAGATCCCATGAAGAATAGTCTATAAAAGAAAAAGAGTGGCCGGGTGTGGTGGCGCACGCCTTTAATCCCAGCACTAGGGAGGCAGAGGCAGGCGGATTTCTGAGTTCGAGGCCAGCCTGGTCTACAAAGTCAGTTCCAGGACAGCCAGGGCTATACAGAGAAACCCTTTCTCAGAAAAAAAAAAAAAAGAAAGAAAAAGAAAGAGTGTTGATCCTTCTCTTATTTTCCCAATGGCTTTCAGTGTTTGAGGTAATTGCATCGTGCTATCACTAGTCTATCGTGCCTCTTCATCACAGACACTGAAAAGGACAAGTAGGTGATCTTACTTCACAATATGTGCTGTGGGAAAGAGTTTGCAGCAAGGCAAAGTTAAGAAGAAGGATTCACAGGATGTCCACAAGCTGCAAGCCTTTCCACTTTGAGTACTCATTTATTCCAATTCAATGAGTTTATTATTTTCCTCTTCCAGGCTTTCCATAATTTGGCACGAGTTAATTTTTTCCTTCCAATATGTAAGTGATGGCCAGTTTTAAAGCTGGGGCATTGCTCCCTTATTGTTCCATTCACTAATGCAAAATAATCTGTTGACCAAATGTCTCTCTCTTCTTGGCTGCTAAATATACATAGTGGTCTTTGGGATGAGCCTAGTAAAGTTAAATTTCAGAAACTAAATAATTAAATAGAATTCATTCCAAGACATAGTAGTAGATCCAAAGGAAAAAATAAAAGGAATTAAACATTGTCATTGTATAAATAGAGTCTTTGCAAATGCTACCAAATTATGAAGAGTAAGTTAGAATGAGTCCTGATATAATAACTAAAACCATTATGAAAGGAGAGAAAGACACATGCAACAATGGCAGAGACAGACTGAAGATCTACAAACAAACAAACAAACATTAAGGATAACTTGCAACTTTAGCCAAAACAACTGGGGAAGGCACAGAGAATGGTGTTCCTGTGTATTAGCTTGGGGGGGGGGGTCATAACAAAATACTACCAACTTATAAAGAACAAAAATACAGAAAATGCATGTTTTTAAAATCCCGGAGCCCCAAAATCCAAAATCACAAGGCAATAATAGATTCAGTTTCTGCTAGGACTCTCTTCCTGGCTTGGAGATATCCATCTTCATCATGTATCCTATCATGATACCTACCTAGAGGAAAAGAGTGAGAAAATAAGGAGAGAGAGCAAGAGAAGGAAATAGAGAGAGGGAGAAACACAGAGAGAGACAGAGTGTTTTCTCTTTTGAGAAAGCCACTTGTGCTGTGGAATTATGCCTCCACTCTCAGGACTTCATTTCAGCTTAATGACATCCCTGGGCCATCTGTCTAAACACAGTCATACTGGAAAATGAGGTTTGATACCGGAATGGTGGAGAATAGAGCTGTGTCCATGGTTTCTCCTAATTCCCCCCAAGAAAAAAATAACTCTGATACTGGTTATGTCTACTAATCGAACCTGAGACAATAAGTCTGAGCTGGGATATGCCCCTGAGTTTTCACTACTTACCACAGCCCTAGAAAATGAATACTGAAAGGCGGGGTAGTACTAAAACCCTTCATCAGAAATACTGCCAGCTTAAACTGAAGAGGATGGAGCTTAGACAAAAAGAAGAAAGACTATTGGACTTCTGGGGTTCAGTCTATAGTGAACAGAACAACAGTGATGCTCAGCAGAAGATACTTTCCATTTTTAAAGAAAAGCGATGACTCATAAGAAGGCTAGGTCAAGCCGGGCGTGGTGGCGCACGCCTTTAATCCCAGCACTCGGGAGGCAGAGGCAGGTGGATTTCTGAGTTCGAGGCCAACCTGGTCTACAAAGTGAGTTCCAGGACAGTCAGGGCTATACAGAGAAACCCTGTCTCGAAAAACCAAAAAAAAAAAAAAAAAAAAACAAGGCTAGGTCAAGGTTAGTGGGATCTCTTGGAGCGATGATTTTGTGCAATGTGTAAACATTATCCTTGTATAATTCAAGTGCTGATTTATTGTACTGGCAAAGAGTTGAGTACAGGCCAAAATTTGGTACTGTTTTTTTTTTTAATTTAAATTCTTTTATTTATTTACATTCCAGTCATTGCCCCTCTCAGTCCCATCTCCCCCATTTTCTCATCACATTCCTCCTCTCCCTTGCCTCTGAGAGGGGACTTCCCTTCCACTAGGCCTCCCCTTTCCCTGGGGCCTCAAGGATCTTGAGGATGAACTGCATTTTCTCCCATGAGGTCAGATGAGGTAGACCTCTGCTACAAATGTGCCAGGAGCCTCAGACCAGCCCATGTATGCTCTTAGTTAGTAGTTCAATCTCTGGGAGCTCCCTGGGGTCCATGTTAGTTGAGACTGCTGGTCTTCCTATGAGGTCTCTTTCCCTTTCAGATTCTTCAATCCTTCCCCTAATCCAACCATAGGGGTCCCTGACTTCAGTCCAATGGTTAGGAGTAAGTATCTGCTTCTGTCTTAGCGGCTGGTAGGGCAGAGGACGACCATGCCAGGCTCCTATCTGTAAGCCCATCATGACGTAGTAGTGTCAGGCCTTGGCGTCCCTCAGGAGATGAATACCAAGTTGAGGCAGTCATTGAACCACCTTTCCTTCTGTCTTTTCTCCATTTTTGTCTCATAGTTCTTTTAAACAGGAACAATTCTGGGTCTGAAATGTTGACTGTGAGTTGGCAAACCCATTCCTCCACTTGAGGCCCTGTCTATCTACTGGAGTGGACACTTCGAGTTCCCTTTTACTGTGCATTTTGGCTAAAGTCACTCCCCAATGATTCCTGAGAGTACCTCACCTCCTGGGACTCTGGGACTCTCTAGAGGGTATGAAGCATCCCCTGTCTCAGTGTTATAAACATCTTCTCCATCACCTCCTGATTGTTAAAAAAAAAAAAAAAAAGAGTTGATCAGAAAATTAGATGTATAGAAGAGAAGAGGGTAGGACTTCTGATTCAAGTTGGAGGGTCCCAGAAATACCAGAGAGACAGAGAGAGAGGGGTTGGGGAGGAGGAGGAGGAGGAGGAGGAGGAGGAGGAGGAGGAGGAGGAAGAGGAGGAAGAGGAGGAAAAGGAGGAAGAGGACAAATAGGTAAGAAAAGAGGTGGCAATGAGACAGAAGGTCCAGGAGGGTTGCGATGAACAGTTAACCATGGGATTTGCCATGAGAACATATATGGAGCAAAGCAAGCCAGGAAAGAATTAATTTTTCAGGAGTTAAAACCAGGAGTTAAAACCTGGTGCACCAGCACCAGGTCACCTAGGGCACGGAGTGGGCGGACACCCTCACAGTCCCTAGAGGACTGCCCACGCAATCTTAGGATCACTGGTGAGTGGAACACAACATCTGCTCCAATCCAATTGCACACAGGACCTGAGACAGCACTAGGGAAGCAGAGGACTGGCCTGACCAGAGGCACAAGCCCCTTCTGGTCTGCACCAGCACCAGGTCACCTAGGACGTGGATTTGATGGACACCCCCATAGTCCCTAGCAGACTACCCAAGTGATCTTAGGATCACTGGTGAGTGGAACACAACTTCTGTTCCAATCCAGGCGTGCACAGGACCTGAGACAGCACAAGGGAAGCAGAGAACCGGACTGACCAAGGGCACAAATCCCTTGCGGTCTGCGCCAGCACCGGGTCATGTAAGGAACGGATTCTGCGGACACCCCCACGGTCCCTAGCGGACTGCCCAAGCTATCTTAGGATCACTGGTGAGTAGAACACAACAGCTGCTCCAATCCAATAATGCTGTGACAGCAGGAACAAGGACACAAGAGCCTTTCCTAACAAGAGGCTCAGGTTCCTTTTAATCAGTTCAGGTTTACCTTGGTTTCAAACAGACCAGACA
>NC_034607.1:48359851-48361935 GCF_900095145.1 Mus pahari
ATAGGGGACATTGGGGATAGCATTTAAAATGTAAATGAAGTAAATACTTAATAAAAATTGGGGAAAAAAAACAGCTAAACAGAACATAGTAAACCCCTGCTGTTATTTGGAACCAAAAGGGGCATAGCAAGCCCCTGAAAATTCTACTACAGGCCTCCTGCTGTATCCGCAAGCATAGCACAGGCAGAGCAGAGCAAAGTCCAAGGCACAGACAGGAACTGCAAATAACCACAGGAGTAGTACTTAACAGAACCTCTCAGTGACTCCGGAAATCAATCCTCAAAACTATATTTGGACTTCTAAACTCCAGTGACTGTTAGACAATTTTCCATTATTTCTAGCCACCCATTTTGTACACCTTTATTATGACAGCTCTCAATAATAAATTCTTTGCCCTTCAGCTCATCAAAAGATAGGAATTAGACTCTTAGAATATTAAGATAAAAATATGATATCAAATTTTCTAATTATGACAGTCTCACAAGCCTATCCCAGGTATCTATTAGAATTCAGTTTGCATAGTTACATTGGAACACCATGGCCCTAATTGACAAATATCCTCATACTCTTTAGAATGAATACTTGAGGGGAAATCAGAACTTCTGACAATATCTCTTCATATCCATGGAACAATATTGAGAAGATAATTTAGCATGCTTGGTTGATTAAGGATACACTATCAGGCAAAGAAAGATCTCTAGCTATGTCCCCTTCTTTGAAATAAATGTGTTAATGTATCAAAGATCAGAGCACTAAATTAGATTTGGTATACACTTTAGCTTTTCCAAGTTATATCCTCTCTTTTTCAAATGATCATCTCCACTAGCAGCATAGGTCTTAAGGCTGGGCCCTGTTACCTTCTTGCTATCACATCTTGTTAGCCTTGACACACCGAATGGTTTGGACCTCTGGCCTATGAACTAAAACAAATTCATTCTCTCTCTCTCTCTCTCTCTCTCTCTCTCTCTCTCTCTCTCTCTCTCTCTCTCCCTCTCTCTCTCTCCCTTCCTCCTTCCCTTCCTCCATCTCTTTTTCTCTCCTTCCCTCCATAGATTTTTAAAACTAAGGCATATTAGCTAAGAAACCTTTTTATGTCTTCAGATGTGGTTTTTATCATAACCTTAAAAGCTTGAACTATGCATAATGATGAGAAAGAGTCCTGTCTGTGGCAAAGAACAAATGGACCTGCAAAAATGTATAGGGAAGTGCCTTGGCTTATCTTGGTACTTCTACTTCCAAATCTGGTTGTAACTTCACTTAAAGTAATGATAGGAATTAAAAACTCAATAAACCAAGTAAAAAATCTCAATTAAAAAACTCACCAACAAATAGTGACAGAACATTCCACCCAAACAATAATAAATACATATTCTTTTCCATAGGCAACGAAACTTTCTTCAAAGTACAGCCCCATGTACTAAGGCACAATGCAATATTCAATAAATATAGGAAAACTGAAATAACATTCTGCATTCTATATGACTACAATGGAATAAAGCTGGATGTCAACAACAATAGAAACTACAGAAACTATACAAACTCATGGAAACAAAACAACACTGATAAGTGGGCCAAGAATGAAGACATGACGAAAAATAAATAAATTCTTACAATTAAGTAAAAATGAAAAGATATTCTACCAAACTCTATGGGACACATGAAAGTGGTCCTTTTTGTAGAAAAAGAAAGACATCTGTAGTTGTTCATAGTCAACAATTCTTCTGAATTGGACAGGGATTTACATTTATTGTAATCAGTTTCCTACCCCCTTAGTAGATGTTGTACTTCTTTAACGAGGTTCAGTGGTGTTGAAATGATTTCTAAAAGGAATTAATACTTAAAAGAAACATCACTATCAATGGTCTTCTGGTGGTTACGAGACCTTTATGATGCTGGATAATATCAGAAGGACTACAGAATCCGATAAGGAGGTTTCCAGGACAGCAACTGCCAGAGAAATGGGTACCACTTAGCTACTAAGCCCTGTGTATTAGTCAGGGTTCTCTAGAGTCACAGAACTTATGAAGTGTGCATGTGTGTGTGTGTGTGTGTGTGTGTGTGTGTGTGTGTGTGTGTGTGTGTGT
>NC_034607.1:48362120-48363327 GCF_900095145.1 Mus pahari
TGTGTGTGTGTGTGTGTGTGTGTGTGTGTGTGTGTGTGTAAGCTGCAGTCCAGCTAATCCAAGAATGGACAGCTGTGAATGGAAGTCCAAGGATCCAGTAGTTGCTCAGTCCCACAAGGCTAGCTGTCTCAGTTGATCTTCTCTAAAAGCTGGTATCCTTAAGAAATATGTCCTAATGCCAGTGAAGAAATGGATGTTGTAGTCAAGCAAGGGCATCAGGTGTAGAGCAAAACTTTCCTTCTTCCATGTTTTTATAAAGCAGAAGGTCCCTGGCCCATATTAAAGATGTACCCTCCTGCCTCAAGGTCTAGATCAAAGGTGTGTTGTCTTTCCACCTCAAAGGGCCAGACTAGACATAAATTCACCCACTTCACACAAAGCAGTAAATTTCTCACATTGTGTCTTCCATTGTAGTTCATTCCAGATATAGTCAGGTTGACAACTGAATAGCCATCACACCCTGTGTGATGGAGTACAGACAGGAAGGCAGGGAGCACCAGTGCGTTACTGCCACCTGGACCTCATTTAAAGCTCATCAGGGTAAAACATTTTTAGGAGGAATTACGACATTTTCTTCCTGTGTTGAGTGTTCCTTTGTGTTTCTTCTCATTTTGGAGAGAAAACATTGGCCCCCCAAAGAAATGAACACACTTTGTGGGTGAGAAAATATTGACTAAGAAGCTCAAACAGATGCACAAGACATCTAAGTCCCCACACATCTGTCAGACTGAACTGGTGAACGGTTTCTTTTCTCTTTAAGCAAAAATTTAAAAATTAACACATTAATCCATGTGCATTGGGATTACTTTCACTGTAACATGGCGGCTATTCTTATATTGAATCTAGTATGCATCAAGGTCATACACTGAATGAGGTCACCATGATTGTAAGCTGGAACCCAAGATTTGGGATATGCTATAGTGTTAGAACTTAAAAAGCTGAATGGGAATTAGAAATTCAAGACTTATAAATTTATAATTCTGAAGTAAAGGCAACATGGAAAACATCATGATTTATCACTAGCCTTAGTTACTTGCCTGTTGCTGTGATAAAATGCCTGACAAAAGCAACCTAGTGCAGAAAGGATTTTTATTTATTTATTTATTTATTTATTTATTTATTTATTTATTATTTTCTTTATTTACATTTCAAATGTTATCCCAAAAGTTCCCTATACCCCACCCCACCCCTGCTCCCCTACCCACCC
>NC_034607.1:48364602-48374282 GCF_900095145.1 Mus pahari
TCTCTGTATATATTGGATATTAGTCCTCTATCAGATTTAGGATTGGTAAAAATCCTTTCCCAATCTGTTGGTGGCCTTTTTGTCTTGTTGACAGTGTGCAGAAAGGATTTTGACTCATGATTCCAAAGTATTGCTCATCATAGCAGGGTGTCCGAGAGGTGGAAGCCTGAAGCAGCTAATCATACTGCATCCTCTGAGAAGATGCAGAAGGTACTTAGAAGGAGCAGACAAGAATGAATGCTGGTACTCCTCTGGCTTTCTCTTTTATTCAGACCAAGACCCTACCTACCCCATGGGAATGCTACCACCTACTTTAAGGACGGAGGTTCCCACTGCAGTCAAGGGCAGAAGCTAAGCCCGTCTAAGCGACTCCTCACAGGCATGCCTAGAGGTTTGTACGCCAGGTATTCCCGGGTGCTGACATGTTGATAATATTAACCGCCACATAAACAGTTTCCGTTTTTAACAAATTTATCAATTCCCTGTGCCTATCACTAAAATACACACAAAGCATACATTTCTCTTTGAAATCTGAGCCCTGGGCTAGGGTAGGTTCCACGGGGCATGAAAGCAGTCAGCTCTGGTTTGTTTTCATCGCGAGGGCAATGTTTCTGCTTCACTTTTCCTTAAAAAAAAAAAAAAAAAAAAGTAACTCCTCCACTAGAGTCTTCTCAAGTTCTCCATGCTTCTGCTGGAAGCATCTCAAAGTCTGTTTTACAAGAGCCATATTGTCCAGAGGAGGGAGGAAATACACCGGAGTGGGTCTTTTTCAACAATGCCAGCTACAGACTAACCTTAAAATATCACATGGTTCTATAAACATTTAACCTGGAGCCTTTCAATCCAAAAGCTTATAACGAAGCAAATGACCTTCACATCAAATTTAGATTGCCTGCCATTTTTGGTTAGCAGGATCATGTGACATGTTCGTGTTCTATTTGTTTTTTTTCACTTCCTTCATCAGATTAAGGAGGAGGAACTAAAAGAGATGCTGACATATTGCCAGTTTGAATCAAAAACTGCCATTCAGATAACTAAACTAAACAGTCCGTTTAAGCAGTGTTGTTTCAGGGTTACTTAAGAGTAACTTTTGTGATCCACATTATGTATTCATTCTATAAAATTAAAGGAAAAAATGAAACTGTAGAAACTTTGAAATGTTAGTAATAAAATATAAATAGCAGATAGTAAAATAAAACCTTACCCAGCCTTTTGCATTATTTCCCAATGCACCATGTTAATATTTTCTCTCAATTAAATTTAATCTACTAGCATAAATTAAGCTGAAGTTGAATAAGAGGAGGCTGGAAAATCTCACTTTGTTAAATAGTGGAAAGGAAAATAACAATGAAATACAAATGGAGCTGAACAATTTGTCATTTGTAATGCATGATAAAGTTTGAAATTTAACTAATGTCCAAAGAGCTATTTATTGGAAGGTCAGCAACTAAATTTTTGCCAAAATGCATTATTAAACTCCTAATGCTTCAAGAAGAATAAATAAAATTTCCATTCTCCACTTACTGGGTGGCCAAAACTCTGGATAATCATTTGGTTATGTGAAATTAGAAGACATATAAAGAAATAATTGTCCTTTGCATTTAATTTGGATTTCAATGATCTTGGCGTGTGTATTCATCAGCCACTAGCAAACTTCATGCTTTATCATGTCCTCATTAATTCATATCTCATCATCTCTGTTAGGAAGCCAGTTTTAAAATGTAGCTTCACTTTTGTGAAATCCACTGAAAGTAATGGCAGGTCTCTTTATACATGCAGTCTTTGTTGTGTTTCCGTGAAGTCCGTAGAGTAAAGTTCACTCTGCTTTTACAGTGAGTAAATACCAAATGAGGTTTTCTGTTATTTCCTAATAGAGAACTTCAATATTGCAGTCTTTTATCACATAAATTATACAAGTGCCATTTCCTCAGAGTTGGAAGCAAAGAGGCAAGTTGAGGAGGCTGAGCTGTCAGGACATCTACTGCAATGGGATGTCCATTGGGGGTGAGGCGGCATTGGCCTGCTCCCTTGCTTCCACTCCTTGAGCTCTCAGATCATGATTTTTTTTCTTTCTTTCTTTTAGCCTATTACAGAGTAAGTCATATCCCAATAACTTCCACCCAAGATTATTTTGACTGATGTAGTCAATATCCATCAAAGACATAGTTGTTTAAATTAAGCAGCTCTGATCCATAAGATAGATTTAGAACCTACTCTTGAAAATAATTTCTTTCTTTTTTTTTTTTTTTCATTTGTAAAAAATCAATGTCTTTTATTATTTTCTTTATTTACATTTCAAATGCTATCCCGAAAGATTCCCATACCCCTCCCCCCACCTCTGTTCCCCTACCCACCCTAACTGCTACACACGTGAACACTCAAGAGATTAGTATCATTATTAGTTCCCACTATGTTGAGAAAACAATTTTGATTCTAAACATTAAGAAAGTTTTATTCCATTCAGGGTCTCTAACTTATGTTCATTTGCCTGCTATTTTCTAAGAGTCAATTCTAAAGCAACATCAGAAGTAGGATATAAACTATAGAGAACACAGGTTTATACACACGCATACACATGGGTAGGGGCACAGACAATATTCTTTTTTATGCTGGTCATTGCTCTTATCAAGAAAGAGCAAATAAATTTGAAATCATGGGTTCCTACAATTTGAAAGTTGCTTCTCTGGATGGTCATTTCTGCAGTCTCTGCTCCACACTTTGTCTCTGTAACTCCTTCCATGGGTATTTATTCTCCCTTCTAAGAAGGATCAAAGTATTCACACTTGGATCTTCCTTCTTCTTCAGTTGCATGTGTTTTGCAAATTGTATCTTGGGTATTACGAGCTTCTGGGATAATATACACTTATTAGTGAGTGCATATCATGTGTGTTCTTTTGTGATTGGGTTACCTCACTCAGGATGATATCCTCCAGATCCATCCATTTGTCTAAGAATTTCATAAAATCATTGTTTTTAATAACTGAGTAGTACTCCATTGTGTAAATGTACCACATTTTCAGTATCCATTCCTCTGTTGAGGGACATCTCGGTTCTTCCCAGCTTCTGGCTAGTATAAATAAGACTACTATGAACATAGTGGAACATGTGTCATTATTACATGTTGGAGCATCTTCTAGGTATACGCCCAAGAGTGGTATTGCTGGATCCTCTGGTAGAACTAGGTCCAATTTTCTGAGGAACCACCAAACAGATTTCCAGAGTGGTTGTACCAGCTTGAAATACCACCATCAATGGGGATCCATCCCACAGATAACCACCAAAATCAGACACTATTGTGGATGCCAACAGGAGCCTGATATAGCTGCCTCCTGAGAGGCTCTGCCAGTGCCTGACAAATACAGAAGTAGATGCTCACAGTCATCCATTGGACGGAGCACAGGGTCCTCAGTAAAGGAGCAAGAGAAAGTACTCAGGGAGCTGAAGGGATTTGCAGCCCCATAGGAGGAACAACAGTATGAACTAACCAGTACCTCCAGAGCTTCCTGGGTCTAATCCACCAACCAAAGAAAACACACGGTGGAACTCATGGCTCTAGCTGCATATGTAGCAGAGGATGGCCTAGTCAGTCATCAATGTGAAGAGAGGTCCTTGGTCCTGTGAAGGTTATATGCCCCCATTTAGGGGACTGTCAGTGCCAGGAAGCGTGAGTGGATGCTTTGGTGAGCAGGGGGGAGGGGGAAGGGATGGGGGATTTCAGAGGGGAAACAAGGAAAGGAGATAACATTTGAAGAAAATATCTTTTTTTATTAGATATATATTCTTTATTTACATTTCAAATGCTATCCCAAAAGTTCCCTAACCCTCCTCTGACCCTGCTCCCCTACCCACACACTCCCACTTCTTGGCACTGGCATTCCCCTGTACTGGGTCATATAAAGTTTGCAAGACCAAGGGGCCTTTCTTCCCAATGATGGCCAACTAGGCCATCTTCTGCTACATATGCAGCTAGAGACACAAGCTCTGGGAATACTGGTTAGTTCATATTGTTGTTCCACCTATAGAGTTGCAGACCCTTTCAGCTCTAATTTTAAAAAGGGGGAAAGTTGCATCTCTCATAAAATTATGAATAACTAGGGAAAACCTGTGTATTACATATCTTAATATGGTGGTGATAAATTCAGGACTTTTTTCTCGATATTTTCCATTCCTATTTGCTTTATTTCTACAATTCTTTCCAATATGTGCTGAAGTTCTGACTTGGCCTAGTACTATAAGAGGCAATCAATCCAACACCAAATAAGACACAAAAGTCTCCAATTATTGTGGAAGTTGCAACCTAGAGGGGCATTGATAATAAAACTCGAATTTAGAATCATTTGAGAAATGACTGGTACTGTGAAGAAGGTAAAGTGCAAAGACGTGCTGGAAAGTGAGAGTCCCTAATCTAGATATGAGCAGAAATATTCTCAGATCAAGGGATACTGAGCTGAGATTGAGTTCTATTACAGGCTGTGGGCATGAGTGGTTCCATGATGCTCTAGACATGGAGACCAGGAAGACCTATTCCAAAATGGATTATTGTACATTCAAGGAAATTACAATGGAAAAAATGATGATCAGAACCCAATGCAGGGATAGATAGATTTAGTAGTGTCTTAAGATTACAACAAGTTCAATTTTTATTCCAATTTATCCTAGGTTAACTTTAAATGTCAACCTGACACAGCCGAGAGTCAGCTGAGAAGGAAAGCATTAACTGAGAAACTACTAGATCTGATTGATCTGTAGGCATATCTATGCGGTATTATCATTATTGTTAATTAATGTATGAGGGGGTACCACCATAACCCACTGGGGGTAGCACCATTCCCTGGGCTGTGTAAGGAAGCTATCTATGTAGAAGCCAGTAAGCAAGTCAGAAAGAAGTGTTACTCCATGGTTTCTGCTTCAAATGCCTAGCCTAATTTTCCTCAATGATAGACTGGACCTGGATGTGTTACTCAAATAAATCCTTTCTTCCTCTGTTTCTTTTGGCATTGATATTTATCACAGCAATGGAGAGGAAACTAAAACATAAGTATAACGTAAAGCCAGTAAGAGTTTAGCCAAGGGAATTATGTGATGTGATTTATGCCTTAAATTTTCCTTCTAGCTTCTGGGATGTTATAATACTTCTCATGGGAAGATATATGCTACAGAGTGTTGAGAGTCTAAGGGCACCAGACATCCTCTAGATTAACTATGTGAATTACCTCATTTAATATTTATATGTCATAGGTTCAATTAGCTATGTGAGTTTCCTCATTCAGTATCTCTGTGTGAAAAGCACAACTCAGCACAGTCTCCTATTTAGACAGAAAGAGACGCTTTAGGTAAGGCTTGCAGACACTCAAGCTGTGTCATTTCATGAAATGAAGTATAAATAATGCAAGGAAATGGACCTATTGGCTAGTCTATAACTGGACTTGCTTAAGTAAGGCTATAGCAGATATCTATAAAATACTCAGGAATCTTAATGTGTGGAGAGCAGAAAGATAACCAACCCTGGCTCGGAGCAGTCAGCAATCACACTGACAAATAATAGCAAAGTCTATTGCCCCTGAATATAAATGTGAAACATAATGGGCTGTTGCCTAGCAAAATGCTTTGTCATGCACAATATTCCTGAAATTTTCTTGGTTAGAACATACAGTGATTGATATTTCTAATGAGTATTGTTTAAATGGCATATTTTTATGACTTTAGTTCTGTAAACGCTCTTTCTAACGGTCATGAATTCTTGACAAGCTGAAACAGCAAAGGAAAAATAAATCTCCAAGGTGAAATAAGTCTCTTGAGGTAAGGTCTGGGAGGAAAAACTAAGCCACAAAACATCAGGTACTCTTCTAGCTGCCTCGCCTCTCCTACAGACACCGAGCAGTAAAGGGTTGCAGCCTGCTTAACAATGAAAAACCTAAAGCTCATGTGTGTTAGAATCTGAGTCATTATTACAAAACAAACCAGCTAGTATTAGCACTGTTGTTCTAGTCACAGCCATGCTTGTGTGCAGACCTTAACTGTTTTCTGTTGCACCAAAGAGGCTCTAGCCACCAGTAAAGAAATTTCAGGATGTATTCAGAGAGAATGTGGCAGATGAAATGCTGAAGAGGCTTGTACAAATATGACCGTGTACTCTTCATACTGCACTTCCATTTACATCATAACTTAACCTACCAAGATCTCAAATTCAAGTCCAAGGGATATAACAGTGGAAAGTCTATTTGCAGCTATATTATCACTTCCACCGAGATGCTAAGGCAGCTTTGGGAACTACGATCCCTCAGTGGATTTCCTTATCTAGAACATGCCTCCTCACAAACTGCTCTTTGTCTTCGAATTCTTCTATGGACATCTCCTACCATAGCAGGAAGTATATTCCCAGAAAATCCATCAATATTTAACTTTGTCAAACCTTGGGCAATAGCGATAGTTGGTATCATAGACTTGATAGAATCTAGAATCACATGGGAATGTGCCTCTGGGCATTCCTGTGGGAAATTCTCATGATTTCATTAATGGAGGTAGAAAGACTTCCCACACTGTATACATAATACCCTTGTTGAGATCGTCAACAGTGTAGGAGACCCAAGCAGGTTTGTTTCCTTATTGTAGATATGATGTGACATGCTACCATGTTTGACTTCCCTGCCTATGATTGTTAAACTGTACCTTGAACTCAGAGTTAAAGTAAATCTTTTCTCTCTTAAAAACAAACAACAACAACAACAAAATAATTTTATGAAGGAAGCAGCACGTATATGGTCTCTAAGCACCCAAGTCAACTTCTTCACAGCCAGCAATACTTTCACAATTCTTTCCTTTTCATGATTTATTCACTTTATTTCCTGACTAGAGTTTCCCCTTCTCAGACCTTCCTCCCTGCCTTACCTCCTCTATCTGCCTCTCCACCATCTCTCTTCAGAAAAGGAAAGGCCTCCCCTGGTCATCAACAAACTTTGGCATATCAACTTGCAGTTAAGACTAGATGCATCTTCCCCTACTGAGGCTAAAAGAAGCATCCCAGTGGAAGGAAAGGGTCTCAGAGACAGCCCCTGCTTCCATTGTTTAGAGTCCAACATGGAGACCAAGGTACACAACTGTTACATATGTGCAGAGGGCCTATGTTTACCGCATGTAGGCTATCTTGCTGGCAGTTCACTCTCTCTGACCCCTATGGGCCAAGGTTAAATGATTCTACAGGTTTTCTTGCAGTATCCTTGATCCCTCTGGCTCCTACAGTCCTTCCTCCCCCTCTTCCACGGGATTCTCCAAAAAGGCTAATATGTAAAATATATGAAGAACTCAAGAAACTAGACATCAACAAGCCTAATAACCCAATTTAAAAATGAGGTACAGATCTAAACAGAGGTTCTGAACAGAGGAATCTCTAATGACAGGGAAGCACTTAAATAAATGTTCAACAGTCTTAGTCATCAGGAAAATACAACTCAAAATGAATGACCCTGAGATTCCATCTTACACCTATCAAAATGGATAAGATAAAAATGCGAGTGACAGATGATGCTGATGAGGATGTGGAGTTAGGGGAACACTCTTCAGTTACTGGCAGAAGTGCAAATGTATACAGCCACTTTGGAAATCAGTATGGCTGTTTCTCAGAAAACTGAGAATGGATCTACCTCAAGACCCAGCTATACTGTACCTTGGCATATACCCAAAGGATGGCTCCACTATTTTTTGAGGACATTTTCTCAACTATGTTCCTATCAACTTCATGCATAATAGATGGAAACTGGAAGCAACCTAGATGTCCCTCAACAAAATAATGGATAAAGAACATTGTGGTACGTTTACACAATGGAGTATTATTCAGGTATGAAAAGCAATGACATCGTAAAGTTTTCGGGCACATGGATGGAACTACAAAAGGTCATCCTGAGCGATATAACCCAGATCCAGAAAGACAAACGTGGTATGTACTCACTTATAAGTGGATATTAGTCGTAAAATAAAGGATAACCATGCTACAATCCACAAACCTAAAGAAACTACGTAACAGTAAAATGCATTGGGGGGGGGGGGCATTGAGTCTACTGAGAAATGGAGATAGAATAGACCTCGTGGTTGGTAGTGGAGAGGACTGGGCTGTGAAGTGAAAGTTTCTGGATTTGTCGTGTCATATAGACTTATGTGGTGTTTTGTTGAGATAAGACCCATAGGAGGACACAGATATTTGGAGAGAATACAAGTAGGACTCAATGGCCAGTGACAGTGCACTTGCATAGCTAACTTTGCAATGCTTTGTTGGTCTGGAGTCTTCACCTTCACTGATCTTTGCTTCTTTGAAAAAAGAACAGCAGAGAACTTTTCCCGGTGTCCAGGCTGGTCCTGGGCACTTCAGCTGGCTCATGCCAATTTGGTGGAGGCCTGGTGGTTTCTACTGGATCCTGGCACTGCTGCTGATTTGTATTTGGTATGCCAACACTTCTGATCTGGACTGCTGGTATCCTGACAAATGGAGATTTAAATTGCCCCCAATGAACTACTTTTAAACACGTCCACATCCCCTTGTCCTATTTACCACATTTTCTCCCCTGCCTTTGTGCAGTGAGCTAGAATGGAGGTCAAAGCATTTGAGAACCCTTACTAAAAATGGGTTTTAAAAAAAAAATCTAGACCTACAGGGTAGGGTTAGGGATGGAAACAGGAAGGATCAGCTGGGGGAAGGACAGAAGGAGAGAGTACTGGGTGAAGCAACTGTATTGGAAAAGGTGCATCTCTGGGAGGAACTAGAAAGGTAGGGCAATAGAAACTCCCAGATATCTATGAGAGAGCCGGAGCTAAGACTCCTAACAATAAGGGATATGTAGCCCTAACTGGCCATCTCCTGCAGTCAGGCAAGACTTCCAATGAATTGGGACACCAACCCACCCACAAAACCTTTGACCTACAATTTGTCCTACCTGCACAGATTACAGAAATTAAAGAAGTGCCCAAGTAGTCCCACTTGAGACCCATGTCATAAGAGGTAGCACACCAATGACACTGTTAATAATATTGTTATACTTGCAGATAGGAGCCCAGTATAATCATTATCAAAGAGGCTTCGCCCAGGCTCTGATAGAACCAGATGCAGAGACTCACAGCCAAGAATTGGTTGGAGAACTCCAGTGGAAGAAGCTGAGCACTCCGGAGGATTCTCCACACCACAGATCCTCGGGATCACAGGTGAGTGGAACACAATCAACTCCAGAGAATCCAGCAGGGGATTGTGGATCATGCAGGGAGAGTCGGCCTACAGGGAGGACTCTGACACCAGTACTCAGAAGGAGGATCAGAGCTCCAGACTTCTGGAAACCTGCCTTGCAAGAGGAGAGCTTGCCTGCAGAGAGTGCTCTGACCAAGGGGACATAGGGGAGACTTGGATTCCCAGGAGTGCTGACAGGGGCTAACAGAATCATAGGAGGATCAAACTCCAGCCAGAGACACCTTGAAAATTAACACCAGAGATTTCCAGATGGTGAAAGGCAAATGCAAGAATCTTAATAACATAAACCGAGAAAACAGGGCACCATCAGAACCTAGTACACCCACCACAGCGAGTCCTGGATACCCCAACCCACCCGAAAAGCAAGATGTGGATTTAAAATCATATCTCATGATGGTAGTAGAAGACTTGAAGAAGGACATTAATAACTCACTCAAAGAAATGCAGGAGA
>NC_034607.1:48374293-48378121 GCF_900095145.1 Mus pahari
GCAGACACTATTGCATATACCAGCAAGATCTTGCTGAAAGGACACTGCTATAGCTATCTCTGTGAGACTATGTCAATGCCTGGCAAATACAGAAGTGGATNCCCACAGTCATCTATAGGATAGAACAGAGACCCCAATGGAGGAGCTATAGAAATTACCCAAGGAACTGAAGGGGTCTGCAACCCTATAGGTGAAACAACAATATGAACTAACCAGTACCCCCAGAGCTCCTGTCTCTAGCTGCATATACAGCAGAAGATGGCCTAGTCAGCCATCGTTGGAAAGAGATGCCCCTTGGTCTTGCAAACTTCATATGCCCCATACAGGGGATCTCCAGGGCCAAGAAGTGGGAGTGGGTGGGCAGGGGAGCAGGGTGGGGGGAGGGTATAGGGGACATTCGGGATAACCTTTGAAATGTAAATGAAGAAAATAGCTAATAAAATAAGTTTAAAAAAAAGAATTGGTTGTAGCTTGTGTCTATAATTTCTAATACCATACCAGCTTTTGTTCTTAAATGAATTCATATTAGAGTGGAAATGGCACATAATAAGTAGATACATTTTAAAATAGATATTTTGGGGTCTGTCTTGGTTCCTGAAATTGATCTTCAGAAGAGCATCTCCACCACCCTAAAGAA
Source organism: Mus pahari (assembly GCF_900095145.1). Lineage (NCBI taxonomy): Eukaryota > Metazoa > Chordata > Mammalia > Rodentia > Muridae > Mus > Mus pahari. The sequence continues at coordinate 48,374,931 of NC_034607.1, forward strand.
TGCCTGATTCTTAGGTCTTGCTCCTCTCTGTTCCAGCTCATCTTCCAAAGCATGCTTTGACCTTTCTCATTTCCTTACTAATATATGCCTGACCTACAATTCTCTCACTTCTGATCTTTCTCCAAACCATCTTTATAGCATCTCTTATTCAAAGCCAGCTCAGTGGTGTCTTATTTCTAATAATATTTTCATTAGCCTTAAGTAAAAGGTATTGTTTTATGTTACTGCAAAGCCTGAAATCACTCTAATTATTTAGGAAATGTCAAAGTCACCAGTAATGTAATGAATGCAATATAAAATATTTAGAATTAAAAACAAATAAAATAGAAGATTTTTTTAACAATTAAAATGACTGAAATGTGAATCACTAGTTTTGGTCTCATCCTTTTTCAAATGTCTTCAGTTTTCCAATCAAAATATTCACTTACTGATATAGATATTCAATTACATTTAAATGACAAATGCTTATTAAGCATCTACTCTGTGTCTGAACAACATGTGAGATTCCAATGAAGTAAACAGAAATATAAGATTTGGACCTTCATGCAAGTACAATCAAGGGCATTTAATGTTATTATTTAGCATACATAATTTATGAGGTTACTAACCTATATATTTTAGAAACCTGACATTTTAGACAATTGGCCATCTCTTCCACACCTGTACATTTTATTAGTATCATTTCCCAAGTAAAGTAAATTTCCTTAGAATCTGAAAGCACATAATGCCATTGATTAAACACAGAGCCAGTATCATGTGCTACAATATACAAAAGATATTTTAAAAGCATATAAATGATCTTATGTCCTCATATTAACTATTCCTTTTATAGGTCTTCATGCCAAAAAGACAGAATGTGCTGCACAGAACAGATCCTTATCAATGAATCCATTGTTTTATAAACACTGCTTTATATTTTGTTTCATTCTATGCTCTATATATTTTAATTAAAATATGTAACAGTCAATTTTTCATTTAAATGTTACAGCTTATAGTCTTAACAAGCAGAAATGAAATATAGCTTATACTAATGGAGTTTCTGAGCAGCACAAAATTAAACACTATCATTTTATCAAACACAACCCAAAGATGGGAAATTAAAGTGAGATTCATAGGATGTGTCAACTCAGAGTCCATAGCTTATATTAACCATGACTTCCATAATTGCTAACACATTGGAGATGCTCAAAAATGTTTGATAGGGGAATAAATGATGATATGAATCCCTGGATGAGAAAGTAGTTTCATGCTGTGGGAACACGGAACTGTGGGTTGCTGACCTGGCTTCCTGTTCCCCAATTATCTTTGTTTACTTTCATCAATTTGAGTATCCTCTCACAGAAACAAGGCCTCAGCTTATACAGACTAAGTGCTTGAATAACAATGCAAAGCCAGTAATGCAGGTAATGAGTCTGCTCTGACACATACTAGCCTTCTCCTAACAATGAACACAGATAAATATCTATTCCAAGTATGTCTTCCAGTAGGAAGATGATAATTGCGGTAGTGCACAAAATAAACTCACAGTATACAGACATACAGCATATCCTACATTACAGGGCACCAAGCTTAGTATCTGCTGGGCACAATGCAAGGTTTTGCCTTATAAGTGAACTGAAGATATCAAACCCCAGGTCAACAGAAGGCATGTCCATGTTGGATAAACAAAGTTCATGTATTTTAACAACAGAATGTCTTTCATGAAGTTATCTGCAAAAGGAAATATGTTGTTGCTAACTTTAGAAACAGCATAGTCTCCATGAGGAAAGCTCACCTGACACAGTGGCCCTAAAACATTTCTAGAAATGACTGACCCCCATGTGGTATTTGTCTAAAACAAATTACCTAGGAATGATAACATCTGACTAAATGTTATCAATTGCTTTTTACCAGTTATTGCGATTGTTATGAAATGCTACTTTCTCATCTTCACAGCAGTAAATTGTGGATCAACTCAGCATGTCTTCTAGAGCTACGTCATTCATTCATTCATTTCTCTTGGTGATTTACAGAGTCAACAGATCATTTGTTACGTGACATTGACAGTTGTATTCTACCAGCATGTAGAGCCTTTAGATGGCACTCCATATGCTATTAGTGCAAACCTCTCCTTACCACTTTAAATGCCACGTGGAACAAGAACCAGAACACTAGGGAAATGGCCTCTTCATTAATTATATGCCCCTTATTAATTTAAACTTTGTAATTCAAAATACTTATAGTTTAGATTGTTATTTCAAGAGGTGCATCTACCTTATTATCTAGCTTATTGGATGATGGAAATGTCATTCAAAGACTATCTGATATTAAAAAAACATAAAAACACTGTATTAGAGAGTAAGATTGAAAAGAATTTTTTTTAATGACAGCATCTAAACCGAATTGCCTCCTTGCCTCAATGGTTCAACTTATTTTTCCATGTGATGAAGAAAATAAAAATTAAGCTATATGGATTATAAGGAGCTATAAATTGGAGCCAGTCCTCCATCAGGTTTAGTGATCTAAGTTCAATCCCTTAAGTCCAACATGGTAGAAGAGAAGAAACAAATCCCATATGTTTCCCTTTGACCACCATTAGCACACCATGGGATTTATGTGCACACACAAGCACACACACAAAAGCACACACACACACACAAAACATACACCTATTCACACATACACAAATACATACACAAAAACACACACAAAAAACAATATACGCCTATACACACACATACACAAACACATACACACAAATACACACATACAGTCACATACACACACACACAAACACATACAGACATACACAAACACACACACAAATGCACACACATATACACACAAAGGCGCACATACATGTACGAAAACACACAAACACACACACAATAATAAAATGATGTAAAATATTTTAAGAAACACAAAATTTCAAAAAATATAAGAGAATCAACAAGAACAGCTATTTTCCATCTGTTCTGGATATAAGAAGTAAAATCACACATGGGGAAGGGACTACAAATTTCTTATTCTACAACTTAACTGAGTACATTTCACTCCTGAAACATCTAGCAGAATCGCCTAGGGGATATTTTCAGGATTCTTTTCTCACGGGCTGTTCTTCATCCTGTCTGGGGAGAAGTCTACTCATAACTAATCGACCTCATATTCTCTCTCTCTCTCTCTCTCTCTCTCTCTCTCTCTCTCTCTCTCTC
>NC_034607.1:48378146-48399810 GCF_900095145.1 Mus pahari
ATATATATATATATATATATATATATATATATATAATTTTTATGTATATAAGTTTATAAACACAGCTTGCTGAGATCACTTAGTATGGATCATATGTGTTGAGGGATGAACTCTTGGAGCTGACTAACATATCAGAGATCATCCCTATAGAAGACTAAGCCTTCCTTCCTCAGTCACCATCAATTGCCTGTTGCCTTCCAAGGTGAATCCTTGTGAGATTTCTCCAATCCACGCCAAATTGTTGTCATTGTTAGGTCTTGTTTAGGCAACAATGTCATTGGTATTTCCTGAGTGTAGCTCCCTTGTCATATCACAAAAACACATACACAGGGATGTGTGTGTGCAAGTGCATATATACATATGCCTATATGTGATACACAGGGATGTGTGTGTGCATGTGCATATATACATATGCCTATATGTGATACAGATATATGTGTATCTGATACATATATCTCAGCCTTGTCCTCTTGTTCTTACCATTTTCCAACCCCTCTTCCATGGTATTCTCCTAGCTGTAGGGATAGGTATTATGTGTAGAACCAAGGCTGTGAATCCCACAGTCAATTGTTTTATGCATTTTGACCAGTTGTAGCTTCCTGTAATGATTAAAAGACTCCCCACATGACTCTAATCTCATATTGAGAACAACTCCATTTTATTTTCTGTCATTTTTAAATTTAATTTTATTTGTAATTCATTTTTTACACACCATATTCCATTACCCACCCTTCCCCTCCAACTGCTCCACATCCCACACCTCCTCCCCACCACACCCCTTCTACACCTGGATGCCCCCACCCCAATCCCACCTGACCTCTAAACTCCCTTGGGCCTCCAGTCTCTTGAGGGCTAGGTGCATCATCTCTGAATGAACATAGACCTGGAAGTTCTCTACTGTATGTGTGTTGGGGGCCTCATATCATGTGGTGTATGCTGTCTGTTTGGTGGTCCAGTGTTTGAAAGATCTCGGGGGTCCTGATTAATTAAGACTGTTGGTCCTCCTATATGATAGCCCTTCTCCTCAAATTCTTTAAGCCTTCCCTAATTCAACAACAGGGGTCAGCTGTTTCTGTCCATTGGTTGGGTGCAAATATCTGCATCTGACTCTTTCGGCTGCTTGCTGGGTCTTTCAGAGGGCAGTCATGATAGGTCCCTTTTTGTGAGTGCTCCATAGCCTCAGTAACAGTGTCAGGCCTTGGGACTTCCCCTTTGGATCCCACTTTGGGTCTGTCACTGGACCTTCTTTTCCTCAGGCTACTCTCCATTTCCATCCCTGTAATTCTTTCAGACAGAAACAATTATGGGTCAGAGGTATGGCTGGGAAACAACCTAGTTGTCCCTCAACAGAAGAATGGACACAGAAAATGTAGTTCATTTACACAATGGAATAGTATTCAGCTATTAAGAACAAAAACATTCTGACTTTTGCAGGCAAATGGATGGAACTAGAAAATATCATCCTGAGTGAGGTAACTCAGACCCAAAATAACATGTATAGAATTTACTCAAAAAAAAATACAGAATACACAAGATATAGTCCACAGAATTCATTACATTACAATCTATGCATGCTGGCAATCAAATCCCCTTAGTATACCCAGACTGACTACATTCAGCTTAGAAACGCCAGCATCATTTTCTCTGAGATGTGCTAATTGTCCTCAGAATCTATCAAACACAATTTCCTATTAAAATTGCTTCTCACATCAATCACACTTTCTGTGTAGATGCTTCTGTGTAGAGAGGATTCACCATACCACAGATCTCTATGCCCTGGTTTTGCCACTGCCGTCCCATATAGCAATTTCTCCAGCATCACCTCCACACAATGTCCCCTAGCCTTTCGATCAGAATTAAGAGCCCGACCTGGAGTCCATGAATTGCTAGCTTTGCATGGTCTTGTTGCTATCTAAAAAGTGAGTTCTGTGATGGTAAATTTTATATTCCCATAATATTTTTTACTTCATTATATCTAATATAGTGACTGACAGAGTTGGCAATTTAAAATAGCTAGTGAATCAGTGTTCAGTGAACAAGCAAAAACAAAATGGCATTTTCTCACATAACAAAAATAATTGTTTGGAAATAAAAAGAGACTATAGCAGGAAAAGCAGAAAAGAAGAATAAGAAGAGGATGGGCACACAAGTAAGGGGAAATGGATCTTTTTATGCAGGGTCTTAGAGTTCAAATTGCCATGGCATCAAATACAAAGGTCTTACATTCATGATGCTTTCATCTTTGTTTATGAATCCTACATGGCTGATCCCAGCACTGGAGTCTCTTTAAATTCAGGAGCTAGTGGCAGAATAAGTTCAGAGAAGCATTTAAAAAATATCTTCCTTTCTCTTCTTCAACGCTGAGGCTTGTTTGCATTATGCTTAAAAGACAAAATCATTGTGCAGCACCACTCTTCATAAATATGCCCTGCTGAGACTTGCTGAGCACCGCAAAAATATAAAACTCCTTTTTTTCATGGGGTTCCTCTGGAGAACCAAGAAAGGAAATTTGAAAAGAAAGATTTGTAATAACTGCAGAAATCTTTGGCTTAGAAACAAAGTGTCGGAGAGTGTGCATAAAATTAAATCTTGTCTGATAGTCTATGATTAAAGAGATGCCAGGGACACTCATTTTGAGGGCTCTGAAGTAATTAAATATAGTCCCTATGAACTTGGAGCCAAGTGGACTTGATCTCAAGTCTTTGCATGGGGCAAACTTTCTGAAACCCAGATTTTACATATGATCAACCTGACTCACAAGATTAATTCACACATGGGGGCATTTACTTTGACAACCTGTCTGAATGTTTCATTAATTGGTGCCATAGGTATATACAAAGAAAAGCCCAAATCCTTCCAAAGCTCATTGTCTAATGAAATATATAAGCAGAAATTAAATAAGTAGATGAATTTTACCTTGCCTGCAATTAGTGATTACAAGCAAAGTAAACCAGGATGACAGGACATGTATATTGAGAGAGGCAGTAGAGATATTCCCCTTGAGAGGAGACTGGGATGAGGAGACCAAGCAAACTACATCGTCATCTGCAAGAACATTCTACTGGAAGAACTTAAAGGAAATTATTCCTGCAAAACTGAGTACTTTTGGGAAACATTCAGAAGCTAGTAGAACAATGTGACATACTTCCTCCAACAAGAACACAACTACTCCCCAAAAGGGCTACACCTTCTAATTCTGTTCAAGTAGTGTCTTTCCTTTATGAGTAAACATTCAAATTTTTGAGCCTCTAGGGGTCATCCTTATTCAGGCCACCATAGACAGGAAGCCATTGATGACCAATAATCTAGCTAAGTATGTCATAGAAGATAAAGAGACCCATACTGAAGGAGAGGACAGCCCTTCTCACCGTTAGTTAGCACACCGTAGCAAAGCCATTGTATTTCACCCTTCCCTCCTCCTTTCCTCGTCCTTGTCACTGACCCACTTGTGTAGAGGTAGTTCATTGTAGTGGCTGCTCATCATAGCTCCCTAAGCTCCGCTCCTTCTAATGACTTTAATAAGTCACTACAAGATCTTCCTAAGTAAACTTAAAATCCATCTCATGGAGAGCTCGTGAAAACTTGTTCCACTGAAAATGCACATGGGTAAAATATTAAACAGCTACACCACCAAAATGTTCAACCACAGTCAACCTTGTAACTCTTGCATATCCTTGGGAGGGGAAGAACTTTGTGGGGGATCTTATGATGACCCATGAGACCTGTGAGCTTTATAAGATCCATAAATCTCTTGATCCCTGTGAGCATGATGATCATCCCAGTTCAAACCCATGACTCCTTGCCTGTGTAACATAAAGTCTGTGATAATAAAAAAGACACTGTGAAGTAGAGATAATGTCAGGGTACAATCAAGAGTTGTCCAATGGACTGAGGGACAGAGGAGGGAAGGAAAGAGGGGGAAGCATAGAGATGTATTTGTTGGCTGTTTAGAAAATTGGATGAGCTTTTTGAGAAAACATCTAGTGTGTTCCAAATGTGGATCCAGACTTATAGAATGCATCTGTCCAACAGTTCTAGAGCTACAAAAATGTTGAAAAGTAAATTCAAAGAAAAACACATATTGCTGTCCAACATGTAACATGGACACGCAGTATTCTAATATCTTAGTAGCTTGACTCTAAAACTCTAACTTTGAATAATTCTTGGTCTTCAGATTAATGAGTATTTAAACTTGAAGTGCACACTAATATTTCCCTCACAACTCAGCATACTCCAAATATGCTGTGTACACAGTTGCTGGTAAAACAGAGGTGACTCTGCTCTTGTTATTGTTCATTGACTTTGGATAAGAACTAAAAGCTGAATGTAATGGAATATTCATTTAAAATGTCATGTACATTCCACTGATGTAAGTGGGTTGGCATTAATTACAACAAGAAAAGAATATCTGATATATCAGGAAGAAAAATCAGTCATGGGGAACAGCACACAGCTTCGAGTTTTAGATATGAGTTCTGAATGTTAATAAAATCATCACCATGAAAACTTTCTGACCTTCAACTGAAACTGTTGATGTTTTACATTTATTCCACAACATACTAGAAACAAAGGCAGCATATTCTTGCCTAACTGAGGCTTCATCATTCTCCAGCGTTTTATGGGAAAATGTGTTTCAATTTCCCAGTGGCACAATCAAAACAGTATAACCAAGCACATTCAGTCCTATTTCTTTGTATTGCAGATTATCTGAACTGATCATCTTTCTTTGTACAGTGGCTATCAGAAAGGCAAGGTATATTTTCATGTTGTATAAAACTTCTTTCAGCAAATATCCCCAGTGACATATTTTAAATGAATAACCCATGCACCCCATACAGAAAATGTTTCTGCCTAATGACCCAAAAGTTCAGTGCTCTAGAAGTTATCAGTACCATAGACAGAGTTCCAGCTCATACTACACACATGTATGTTCATGTATACACACACACATACACAAACACCTATTAAACATTCTCAGTTACTTCATCAGTTAATAGATTCTGAAATGCAGGAAACACAAGTGAAAACATGATAAATTAGAGTCCTTGAAATGAAAATATGGAAAGTCATAGAGAATTCTATAGAAGAAGCATAATTATGGAGCAAAAAAGACAGGAGCCAAATGAGAAAGGAAGATTGGGGGGGGGCTTGTAAAATCTTGGATGATGAAGGAAACCTGAAAGGGTGACCCGATTCAAGCCTGAGTTATCTGAAGCACACTTACAGAAAGCAGCTGTTCAATGTTATACTAATAAAAGTCCTTCCAGTTACATGACAGAAAACCTGTTTCAATAATAAGCAGAGAATACAGGATAGAAAACTGAATTGATGGATAGAAAGTAACTGCTAAGACCAAAATAGAATTGTGCATTTCAAAAGAGATGATGGCACAATTTTAATTAAGATATGAACTGTACTGAGTGGTTTTCTTTTGTTGTCTTTTATTGTTATGTCTTCTTCAATATTTTTCATTTTCTTAATTATTTATTGAGAACAAATTACTTTACTAGTGGGTAAGACAGAAATAAAATGTTTTCTATGTAACTTAACCAAAATGGCACTGTCTTAAAAGAGCTCAAAAGTCGAATTCAGAAGACATGAGGCTGCTTATTCATCTCGCTATGCACCTAAGTAAATGAGAGGAAGTCATTTGATATCTATAATAATATCACTTATTTACCAGCTATCAAGAACTCTGGATCACAACACGCTTGGGCACATTGCTCATGCTATCCCATTTAATATCCCCATCATGTAAGTGCCACAGCAATGATCCACTGTAGTATAATGGCAAAATTATGTCTAAGTTATTTCTAAAGAAATCAAATAACTGCCCAAGATTGCAGCTAACAAAGATTTGAAGTGAAGAGGAGTCTTGGGTTCATCTGTGCATCTTCTAATCTTTTCACCTATATAATTAAAACTTCAGTTTAATGTATACCATAGTTAAACTTATAATCAGTCTATGAGTTTCCATAAAATCAAGATTCCATTCTCTCTCTGTCTCTCTGTCTCTGTCTCTGTCTCTGTCTCTCTCACACTCTTTCACTGTTTGTGTGTGTGCATGTATGTGTGCATGCATGTGTGTGTATGTCTGTGTGTCTCTGTGTGTGTATATGTCTGTGTGTCTGTATTTATGTATTTGTCTCTGTATGTGTCTGTATGCATGCACCTGTGACTATGTGTGCATTCATGTATGTGTATGTGTCTGTGTATATGTATATGTCTTTGTCTATGTGTGTGTGTATGTATGTATATGTGTTTTTGTGTCTGTGTCTGTATCTGTGTCTATGTCTATGTATGTATATGTGCATTTGTCTTTGTCTGTGTGTGTGTGTATATATATATGTATGTGTGTATGTGTGTGTGTCTATCTCTCTGTCTGTATGTGTATGTGTATGTGTATGAGTACATTTCTGGTGCTTATGGTACTTAGCATATAGCAGGAACTCAGGAAATATTTACTGAGTAAAATACCTAGAAAGAATGTTAAGCTCACATTTTCGCAAGACCTAAACACAATTCTCAATGTCACTGCCCCAAATGATATTTTTTTTATGTTTGAAGTTAAGACTTTATTATTTGAGCTTTGTATTCTACTTTATAGTATCAATTATGTGTTTAAACTTATAAAATGTATTTTTTATAATTTCAATGGTTTGAGTAGTAACCAATCTTCAACCTTAATGATACCTCTTTTCCATTATCAAATACTTGGGTGAACTTAATGTGTATGAGAGAATTAGCATACACCCTGACAAAGGACATGTGTCTAAATGGCCTCTGGATTCCCACCAGCTTTAAGATGATCTGCCTTCAGAACAGAGGGGTCCTTCACACATTGAAACTAGAAAAACATAGGATGAAATCTCTTTGTTCCAGACACGGTGATTTTATGCCTTCTGTCTGAAACTTCATTATGGTTTCTGGCAGTTGAAACAAATTGTCTCATTTTAAGCTTGTAATGAACTAAAAGCCCTAGATCTGTTTTATTTATAAGAACTATTGTAAAACAGACATTCCCATCTTACACGGGCATATTTTTATTTTTAACATAATACAGGATTTTCTATTTCATTCTTAATAAAATCAATCAGTCTCAGCATATAACTCCAGAGTTTTATTCAACCCAGATATGCCATCTAGTACAGTGGCCATTTCTTCCTAAAGGTAAGTTTTAAAATGTGCTTTTAATATCTTCATATATGACATGCATTACCAAAGCAGACTATCAAAATATGTAAATGCAAGATACGGATTTTAATTAGCCACATCTTTGTGTGTGTGTGTGTGTGTGTGTGTGTGTGTGTGTGTGTGTAGATCCACATGCTAATATGCACATATGTATTATCCTCAGGGAAACTGTTTATCTCTCTTGAGATGTGGTCCCCCACTGGCCTGCAGCTTAGCCTTTAGGCTAAACTGACTGACCATCAGTGATCAAAAGAGGAAGAATCTTTTCCCCTTCCTCTTTAACCATGGGATTGCAAGCACATGCTTCCATGCCTGCCACTTTTACATAGACTCTGGAAATCAAACCCAGGTCCTCATGCCAGAACTCTATCCACTGTGGTAGCTCTATGGCCTGAAACATATTTTTCAATAGAGAATGCATTATCTTTAAAAAGGCTATATAATCAACTTGTTAGTTGCTATTTACTAATTATGCACATGTATCTCCCTCTATCTTGTACGTAAGATAAGGTAAAGAACATTAATGGCTTTAGTTATTAAAATCAAAGTCACTTATATATCACTCTAGTACTTCTATTTTTTAATTAGGTTAATAAGGCGTTACTTAGAAAGCTTTTACTGCTATAATACATTTTTCTAATATGTCAAAAATAATCAGTTTTTTCTATAAAGGAATGTTTATTTCAGTAGTATAAGGGGTGTAAGATTTGCATTCTTCCCATCTCTGAAAATTAGGAGCACTCCCACTCCTGCATCCCCAGTGCTTTCTACAGGATCTGGTTCAGTTATTACAAATGCTTCTTTTATATCTGCCAGAGGACATCCTCTGTCAATGTAGCCTGCTACAACTAAGCAGTCTAGGACACTACCTAGATGTGCCTTATGGCTAGATACCTCAGCTTGAGTCAATCCTTGGGCATGTTCATGACCTCTCAGCTGGACCCAAATAGAGAGACAATTTCAACATCACAATTATTAAATCATCGATGGAACTTTGCCGGTTCTCCTCTCTCCTAGCCTTATCTGCTACTCACATTCTGTGATTTTCCCAGAAGTTTCCCAAATCTGCTTAAAGTATAACCTATAAAACATTTCCTTACATCTGAGAAATAAAAGGAAAATCAACAGTAAGACATTTTCTCCAGTCTCCTGACACTGCTCCTTCTATACAATTTTCCTGTAATCAATGACAGGGGCCAGATTCCCAATAAGATCATTATGGCTTCATTTATACATAGGGGTAATTCACTGTGCTTGCATTCAAGAAATCATTGAAAAACTATATACAGATAATTAATGTCTTATAGCATTTCTTGTCCCTCAAAGGGACCATGCTTCTTGTACCTTTCACAGGTGTTCTTCTAGCTACAGGCAAACAGAGGCTGCTGAGGGAGGAATAATAAGTTTGCTCTAAGAAAGAGATCCCTGATGGGTTATTCAATTCCAAGTGATCATCCCTAGACACATTTCCATATAATTAATGTTTAATGGACTCAGTAGGTTGTATATATACATGTATATAAACATTTATATGTGCCTATTTATGTATATGCATGCATTCAAAGGAGACACAAATAATGAAAGAATAGTCCATTAATTTGGGAGGGAAAGGGACAGTACAAGAGTAATTGGATACAGAAGCTGCACTTATGTGTAAAGATCTCAAAAAATTTTAAGTTATTCTTCTCACTGAAGAAGTGTGATCAAAGCTACATGGTCTTTTCCTATCTTGAGAAACTTCAAGGTCATATTGAAAGTCTTCAAAAGGAAGCTTGAAGTTTAAAAAAATGCTGAGACTGAACAATTCCCAAATAAGTTAAATTAACTATCTGTAAGATAGTTGTCATCCATTCGTAATATTTAAAGGATTAAGCAGTTGGGTGAGTATTCACAATGTAGATCATCAATTAAATTGTTAAAATCCAACCAAGAATTCTATTAGTCTTTCAACACACACCCCTTTAGGAACCTATATGGGTAAGACACTATATTATTACACATGTATATGTGTGGATTATGTCTGTGTATGTGCACATGTGCATATGAATGTATACACGTGTGTGTGTGTGTGTTATCACAGAACAATTGTGTGCCCCTATGACCAAGGAGTTTAAATCTAGGAGGAAAGAGTTGGGTATAGGCATGGGCAGGAATAATTTATTTGACTACCCCACACCTTTTCTCTGGGGTGATTCAAGTAGAATTGAATTTCTCTGTGAACTCTATCTTACAAGTACTACATTACTCTACATGAGCTATGGTCTTCGTGAAATGCATTATGTTATACCTCATTAATATTTAATTCATAGCCTGAGCTTCCGAGTTTTTAACGGATTGGCACTTTCCTTCCCCATATGCATTGCTAACCAGATGGTAAGAGACGCACAAGATTCCCCAACTCCATTTCCTGTCCCACAGGGATGTTCCAGATAGATGAAAGTAAATAGCTCCTTATTAAAGGGTCAAGAGATGAGATGTTGTCAGCAGAGACATGGAGGGTAATATGCTGAGTCCTTGTTGGTCCACATGGAGATTCAACCACATAGCCCCGTTACAACAAATTGTCTAGCTGGTGGTTAACATCAGACTTGGGAAGGACAGCATGGAGGCTGCTCCTCTGAAGCTGCCACATGAATATCTATTCTAAATATGCTTGACCGAGCTGCACTAAACTCTGAGAAGCAGAACAGTCCCCAAGGTTCATGTGGTAATTCTGAGGGCAGAGTTAAGGATGGACCAATCTTTGTACGAAGCATCTTCATACATAAAATGCACTTTTTCATGAAATAAAGCTTAGACAATCCATTCTATCTAAATCTAGTATACCCATGTTTTTTAGAAATAGGGAGTTCTGTCTAGAAAGGAAGTTCTCTGATACTAAACATATATGTTTAAAAGAAGAAAACTGCCTTTCTATTATCTTATTCTATGGCAGTGAGTCAGGCACAGCATCATGTAAAAACATGATGGTTTGGCATCCTATCTGCTGAAAATAAAAAATACTCATGGAAACAAAGTAAAAGGTCTCCAAGCTCTTGCTATGGGGTTAAAAATGTTGCTGATGTTCCCTTTTACTCCTAGTCCTGAGTAAGCCTGTGAGATTTGTGAGATGGCAAGTGTGTAATGGCATTTTTCTTTCTCCTCCTCTAATAATTGGCCTGAAAAGAATCATTTAATTTTATTGAGGCTCTTTCTTTCTTTTTCTTTCTTTCTTTCTTTCTTTCTTTCTTTCTTTCTTTATTTATTTATTTATTTATTTATTTATTTTTCTTCCTTCCTTCCTTCCTTCCTTCTTTTTTTTTCTTTCTTTCTTTCAAAACAATTTGAGAAAAATTTGAGTTCTATAATGCATTCTGGAGGCCTGGCATGCAGCTGGTACTTAAAAGTACATGGAGGTAAAAAGCTTTAACTGGAATTGCAACAGTTTTTTCAAACAAGGACTTGGAACATGTACCACTACTCTGGGCTCTTAAAGATTTTGATCCCAGGTTGGGTAGTCTGTCTGTTATAGGGATGATCTCTTGTGTACTGTGTGGAAGCATCACCCATCAATAAAAATCTGATGGCCAATAAACTGAAGCAGGATTAGAAGGTAGGACATCTGGGGAAGTCAAAAACTGAGGAGAGGCAACCAACCATGTGGCAGACATAGGGTGGTTAAGTGTAAATGAGTAAATGTAAGAGCTAGTTGGAAAGCAAGCCTAGTTAAGGCCTAGGCACTTGTTAATGATAACAAGCTTCTGTGTCAATTTTCAGAACTAGGGCACAACCGGAAAAGCCCCAGATTCCAGTTTACAGGTCTAGTGCTTTTCCCTAGCAGCCTGCATAAACACCTTCTATACTATGACTATACATACATACATACATACATACATACATACATACATACACACATACATACACACACACACACACACACACACACACACATGGGGTATGGAAGAGAGGAAGCAAGGGTGGGGGTTTATAAAAGAGTAAGTTTGCACATGGTTTTTTCCAACATCCTTAGTGTTAGAATCCCTCCACCCTCACCATTCCCTACCTCCTTCTCTTCTTCCCTAATTAGCTTTATCATTGTTTTCTAGTTGTTTGTTTTTTAATTTTATTTGTTTGTTCACTTGAGTGATTGGATAATTTTTGCGGCATGTTCTCACTCTGGAACCCAGGCTGGCACCAACTCAGGGAAAGTCTCCTCCTTCTTGGGCTCCTGAGAGCTAGGTGACAGGTTTGAGCTGTGATCCATGGCTGGTTTGCTTTGTATTTTAAGGCTTTGGGGTGGGGGTATATCCCATTTCCTTGAATTGTGTATTTTTTTTTCTTTGTATCATGAACACAATGAATCTTTTAAAGAAATGAACAGCAAAGGTTGTGACTTCTTCTTGTGAAAGCGTTACAGCTCTGTGATACCAATAAGTTTCCTCCTTTTAATCAAGAAAATGACAAAGCTCATAACAACCTAAGAGAAGAGGGGACCAAGTCAGAGAAAGATGCTAAAGATATGAATGTTGAAGGCTAGTACAACTCTACCAACTCTCAACATAACGTGATATTTGTGATCCTATGAACTGTCTCCCCAAAGTCACATGGATTCTCTGCTCTGTCCGCTGTGTTATTACTAAAACACATAAAAATAAGAAATTAAATTTCTGCCTTCTGTCCTCAAAATAAGACAGATGGTTAAGAATTTAGAGTTAACTTTAATATATATGAGCCTTGTTTTTTCCCAAAGAGAGTAAAAGAAAAAACTCACTAATCATGTTCCTGTAATTACAAACTTCTCTACAGGAAGGTCATTCCAGGAAGGAATACTTGGTATTCAAAATGAATACAGTATCTGTGTCGAACTCTCTAAATTGCTTCTCAAGCTTATTACTATAATGATGGATACATGTGAGAAACTTCACTGAGAAAAATCTTATTCCCGAGACACGCATAACTAGATTTGCTGAGTCATCAGAGCCAGATGACTCCATAAGCACACTTGACACCCTCCGTTTCTGTTCAGGGTAAGTTCTTTCACCAATTTCATGAGAGGTTTCATTAGTTTAATTTGTTTTTAAAAGTAGGAATTTTTCTAGAAACTGTAAGATGGTAGCTTGTACTCATTTCAGAAATGTACAGTTTTCAGAAAAACGGGATTTGGGAATAGAGCATCAACACAGTACCATCAGTACATTGATTTTATTATGTTCAATTAAGAAAACTTTAACCCAGACTACTTTGCTCAGTGTTGTGATTTGCTCTGCTTGCTCTGTTTTGTTGATCAGTTGGAATAGTCTGAGAGCATGAAATACAGTAAACCACCAGCCTTGATACTAATCACTAGGGGAAATGCCATTAGCTACGCTTAACATGTGTAACCACATTCCATCCCTCAGGCTCTCGGGCTGCCATAATGTTATTCTCCACACTTACAGCTTTTTAGAAAATTTCCAATGTGGTCATTAACTTATCTATTAATATTTTTAAAGTTAATTAAACTAAGAGGATAAAAATATTCAGAAGGCTGCATTAGCCGGCACTTAAAGGATCTACTATGTACTTGGGAAAGGAACCATGCATTTAGTTTCTTTCTTTTATGGGCTTTTTAGTATGGGATGTTGGTGCCCAAGTGTGGAGAATTCGTAGTTACAATGCACTGCATTAACTCCTACTTTGGAGTTCCATGTGTAAAAAGCATTGAAAGCTGTTTCTCTGACCTAAAAACAAGTAGAAGGCAAAACATACTGGAAAACCAACCAATCTCCTTAGATGTTTAACAGATGCAAAGGTTTAGGGAAATCACTGATCAAGGTTGGAAGGATACTGGGTGGGCAGACAAGAAAACAGCTGGCTCTCACAAGAGCACAACTTCTATAGGAAGCAGTGCTGGATAAGAAGTAATTTATGGATCCCTGGGAACTCTATATAGGCAGATCTGAAAGTTAGAAACTCCATAAGGCTTCTACGTATTTTATTAGTTTTACTTCCACAAATTCAACAAATTCTCACAGTAATTACCTTTTTTCATCCACTTCTGCATCATGGGGAGGGGAGGGGAACACTTTAAAATATGCCACAATAGTATGTCATTAAATAGGTATACACACAAGTAAAAACTTTAATTGGAGCTTAAGTTGCTTGGGTTATATCAGCCCCTTACTTACAAAAGAGAAATACTCAACTCTGATTTATCTTAATCACCCTGTTTCTCCTAAAGAAGAGGATAAACAAAAGTACTCTGCAAGTCTATTCTAGAGAAATAAACTTAAAATGATGATAGAATACTCAGGCTTGCTCTATCCTTTCCCACCATGTTACTAAATGGATATAGATGGAAATTCTTTTTACCTAGTATATCATGTTTAATTATCAAGAAAAAATATTACATACTAAATAAAACATACTAAAAGGAAAAAATACTTTAAAAAGACCAGTTAATGTCTGAAACCTGGGGTGTCAGAATTATTAGAATCCTAATTTAAATACATTTTAGACTCAAAAGATTTTACAGCAATACTCAAGTGCAGGTAGACAACGTAAGTACAAAGATGGAAATTCTTATAAATGGCCAGGAAACAAAGCTAAAGAAAACTATAACAAATGAGGAATTTTTTTTGATGGACTTATTAGTAGACCAGCATTGAGAGAATCTCTGGGCTTGAGAATATATTAACAAAAAATATAGACTTGAAAACAAAGAAAATGAAGGCTGGGAAATTAGCATTCAAGGAATGTGGAATACCATTTAAAAGTATATGCATATGTAATAACAGTACAATAGGAAAAGAAGGTACAGAAAAAGAGAAATTCAAAGTAACAATTAATGAAAGGGAAGTTCTAAATTACAGTCAAATACAAACATTCAGAAGACATCAGCCAGCCAAACTAACAAAAAAAAAAAAATGCTTTTCTTTGTCCATACTATTCTGGGAGTCTTTTAGTGGATATTAGCCCAAAAGCTTGGATTACCTAAGATAAAATTCACAGACCACATGAAGCTCAAGGAGAAGGAAGACCAAAGTGTGAGTGCTTTAGTCATTCTTAGAAGGGGAAGCAAAATACTCACTGGAACAAATATGAAGACAAAGTGTGGAGCAAAGACTGAAGGAAAGACTATGCAGAGACTGCCCCACACAGGATCCATCCCATATACAGTCACCAAACCCAGACACTATTGTGGATGCCAAGAAGTACATGCTAACAGGAGCCTGATATAGCTGTCTTCTGGGAGGCTCTGCCAGAGCCTGACATATACAGAGGTGAATGCTCACAGACAACCATTGAAATAATCACAGGGTCCCCAATGGAGGAGTTAGAGAAAGGATTGAAGGAACTAAAGAAAGGGGTTGGCGACACCATATGAAGAACAACATATCAACCAACCAGAGCTCTCAGGGTCTAAACCACCAACCAAGGAGTACATATGGAGGGACCCATGGCTCTAGCCATATATGTAGCAGAGGATGGCCCTATCAGGCATCAATGGGAGAAGAGGCCCTTGGTTCCATGAAGGCTTCATGCCCCAGTGTAGGGGAAGGTGAGGGCAGGGAGGCAGGAGTGGGTGGGTGGGTGGGTGCACACCCTCATAGAACCAGGAGGAAGAGGGATGGCATAGGAGGTTTCTGGGTGGGAAATCGGTATTGTAAATAAATAAAATATCCAATAAAAATGCTAATTCTGATTCCAGCTAAGAGTGCATAAAGATTCCTTTCTTCTGTATCCTTTCCAGTACGCCTTTAATCCCAGTACTCGAGAGGCAGAGGCAGTCAGATTTCTGAGTTCGAGGCCAGCCTAGTCTGCAAAGTGAGTTCCAGAACAGCCAGGGCTATACAGAGAAACCCTGTCTCGAAAAACAAAACACAAACAAACAAAAAATGTTATCTTAATCTCTTACTGGTAGTAGGTTAAATACTCATCAGAATACTGGGATGAGATCTCACTGCGGTTCTGTCCTGAATTTCCCTAATGGTTAGTGTGATGGTTTGAATATGTTTGGCCTATGGGAAATAGCATTATTAGAAGGTATGGCCTAGTTAGAATAGTACAGCCTTGTTGGAAGAAGTGTGTCACTGTGGGGGTGGGCTTTGAGAGCTCTTGAGAGCCTTCCCCTGGATGCCTGCAGAAGATAAAGTCTCCTTCTGGATGCTCTCAGATCAAAATGTGGAACTTCCTACTCCTCCAGCACTATGTCTGCCTGGATGTTGCCACATTTCCAGTCATGACAATGATGAACTAAACCTCTAAAACTGTAAGCCTGTCCCTATTAGATGTTGTCCTTCATAAATATTGTTTTCGTCAAGGCATATCTTTACAGAAATAGAAAACCCTAACTAAGGCAGAAGTTGGTACCATGAGTGAGGTATTGCTATGAGAGGTTTGACCATGCTTTTGTTTAGAGAAATATGGATTTGGGGACTTTAGAAAGCAGCATAAAGCTTTAAATGGGGCTTAATGGACCATATGTAGTAAAAGCATGGAAGACAGTGGTGCTGAAGGCAATTTGAACTGTGGAGGCTTAGCTATAGATGTTTCAGAGAAAAAGATGTTTGGTAAAGAATGTGACTGTTTTTTGCCCTTGTCCAAAAAGTCTGATGAAGCTAAGGTGAAATGATTCAGATTAATGGCTACTCTATGGTTACTCTTATGAGGAGTGTTTTGATCAAGTGTATCAAGCTTAGAAAGGAAAAATATAAAATGTATTGTTCAAGTATTAAAGTGGCACAAAGAAGTGAAATGATGCTGAATCCTGTGCTTAAGAATATTAGATGGAATTAAGAGAGTGATGACCTCAGGGCAAGATTCCACTCAGCTAATAAACTTATGTGTTTGCAGTTGAACAAGGAATAGTTACATCATGTTAGGCATTATAATTACCTGGTTACTGTTATCATTTGTACTTTTAATCTGAAATGAATTACAATCCATAAATGGACAACACAGCTGTGATCCAGATTTTGTGGCTGGAAGACACAGGCTTTTGGCCCTGATATTCATGTGGGATGACACTTTCTATTGATATGAATCTTAATGGATACCTGCAGAGGAAAGCTGCTAACAGGGATTGGAACCAGCCAAAGAGAATTGTGCTATAGTCAACAAAACAAAAGGGAGTTGGAAATCAGACAAGGAGATGCAGAGTTTGGAGTTTTCTCAGCTGGCTTTTGGTCTTGCTTTTGTCCAGGATTTCCTCAGTATGACCTTTCAGAATGGTGATGTATATTCTATGATGTTGGAAGCATGTGATCTTATATTTTTAATCTGATTTTATAGGGGACTACAGTTAAGAGATTGCATGAATATCAGAAGAGACTTTAAATTTTGGACTTTTAAATATTGCTGATACTGTGATAGACCATAGATACTTTTGAAGATGGACTAAATGTATTTTGCAATATGCTATGGCTAGGTATGTCTTCCATAGGCTCATGTGTTTGAATGATGCTATGGAGTGAAATGTGGTGATTTGAATATGCTTGGCCCATGGGAAGTGGCACTATTAGGTGTGTTCTTACTGAAATAAGTGTGGCCTTGTTAGAGGAAGCATGCCACTGTGGGGTAGGGTTTGAGAGCCTCTGCCTTGTTGCCTGTGAAGACAGAGTCTTATTCTGACTGCATTCGGATCAAGATGTGGAACTTTTGGCTCCTCAAGCACAGTGTCTACCTGGATGCTGCCATGTGTCCTGCATGATGAAAATGGACTAAACCTCTAAAACTGTAAGCCAGCCCCAGTTAAATGTTGTTTTTTCACTATGTTAATCCTACTTATCCATGATCATGGGAGATGTTTCAAACTACTGAGGTCTTCTTCAATTTCTTTCTTCAGGGACTTGAAGTATTTTTACCTACAGATCTTTTACTTGCTTGGTTAGAGTTATATCAAGATATTTTATATTGCTGGTAGCTATTGTGAAGAATTTTGTTTCCCTCATTTCTCAGCCCATTTATCATCTGTATAAAGGAAGGATACTGATTTCTTTGAGTTAATTTNATATCCAGCCACTTTGCTGAAGTTCTTTATTAGCTTTCAGGGTTCCCTGGTAGAATTTGGGGGCTTGNTTATATATACTACCATATCATTCACAAATAGTGATACCTTGACTTCTTCCTTTTCAATTCATATCCCCTTGATCTCTTTTTGTTGTCTTATTGCTTATTCAATAGAGTAACTGAAGCTAGAACATCAAGTACTCTATTTAATAGATAGGGAGATAGATAGTGTACAGTCTTGTCTTGTCCTTGATTTTAGTAGGATTGTTTCAATTTTCTCTCCATTTATTTTGGTACTGGTTATTGGTTTGCAGTATATTGCTTTTATAACATTTAGATCTCAGCCGTGAATTCCTAGTCTTTTGAAGAATTTTAACATGAAGAGGTGTTGAATCTTGTCAAAGGCTTTTCAACATCTGATGTGATGATCATGTGATTTTTTTTCTATGACTTTGTTTATATAGTAGCTTACACTGATGGATTTTTATATATAGAACCATCCCTGCATCCCTGGGATGAAGTCTGGTGAATGATATTTTTGATTTTAGTTTTTGAGAGTTTTATTGAGTGGGTGGGAGAGAGGAGGGGGTGGAAAAGGGGGCAGGATCAGGTATGGGGGAGACAGGAGAGAAGCCCATAGGAGCAAGAAAATGAATGGAAATATGCAGCTGCTTGGGGGTGGGGAGTTGGGAGAACTTCTAGAAAGTCCCAGAGACCTGGGATGTGAGAGGCTCCCAGGACTCAATGGGGATGACATTGGGTGAAATGCCCAATAGTGGTGATATAAAACCTTAAAAAGTCCCTATTTTCCAATCTATTGCTTGGAATTAGAATACAATAACATGGCATGTTTGTGCAACCAAGTTTTTTCTAATTTTTTAAACTTAATTTTTAGGAACTTTAAATATTAATATCTCTTCCACTCCTCCAAACACTTATTGTGCTCTTTCTCAAATACATGTACTATTTTAATTAGTATCATTTTATTTACATACATGTATTTGTGTCTATATATACTTGTATCTATGTATATATCTATACATTCATACGCATATGTGTGCATGTGTGTAGTCCTGAGTCCATTTAGCATGTGAAACCAACTTTTTTTTTTTTTAGAAAAAACTGCTTCTTTTTACTCATGCCCAAATGTTTTTTACCACTGGCCAGCTAAGAGAATCAACATGAATTTCTTTAAAAATCTCAACAGTGCCTTATCTGGAAATTATAATTATTGCCTATTTACTGTTGGATTTGTCATGTATTTTATGTTATACTAACTTACATAATATACTTAGAGGTGTTTTTGTAAAGTCTACTAAGTTTAAAGTAATTTTCTCCAAATTAGCTCAATATTTTTAGGGAATGGTAAAAAAATGTTATTTTATGTGTTGGTGAACCACACAATGTTACATTGTGTCTCTTTTGCATTTCTTTCTTTCATTATTGAAACTCTCCATGCATTATCCAAATTTAATATTATTACATACAAAAATGGTCTCAAGCAAGATTTGTGAATCTTATTTAAACACAATGAAATTCAAAAATACAATTGGACACATTTGCACGTTACACAGAATGTCACTTCCTGTGCTACAATTTGAGTTAGCATCTGAACAGAATTAGCAAGTTACTGAAAGGTGCTCCGAAACTGTCTCCCTACCCAAACATTTTCCTACTGCCAGATTTGGGCCAAAAGTGTCTGTAGACTTATATTTTTCAAAACCTACTTTAATAAATGTACTTAAAGGCTTTAACCTGCATTCTTGCCCATCGCCCACCAGAGATAGTGGAAAGGAAAAGCTAATAGGGCAAAGGAGGGTGTGGACCTGCTTAGAAATAGTTCTTTGGGATGAATTCAATCTGCTGTCTCAGTATATCAGCAGTTCAATTCATACAAATCAGCAGTGATAGTTTGGTCCATATGCGAACACCATTCACAAATCAGCAATCACTGTTCAATCCAGAAGAAACCATAAGGCTCTGCCAATCAGTCCAAGTGTTCTAAAGCAGCAAGAAGCCTCCTCAGCAGAACATTACCAGAAGTCCTTTGGTGCATTTCTCTCTATGAAGGCATAACAAGGTGCACAGGAGCGGACTCTGTGCTACAGCCCTCCACAGCCTAATCCCACCCAGAGAAATCTTGACCACCCAGGAGTGCTGACACACCCAGACCCACAAGTAAGGACACCAAAACATCCTCCTACATGTCTGCCTCAGCAAAAACATCCTCTCACGTGTCTGCTTCAGCAATACATCCTCTCTCATAAGACAGTTGCTAGAAAAACATCACATGACACAACTGAGTCTCCAAAACACCAGAAATGTCCACTGCAAGTATGTCTTCTTTAATTATGTGTGATATTTCCTTCTTGATTTCCCTTGCCTTTTAATTTCCCAATATTTCCTATGCTTGGAAATGTTGTCTTTTTTTCTTTATCTTTGAGAAACTGCTCTTGCTGTCATCCCTTCCTTGGTCTTCTGCATCACTGCATCATAAAATTCTTTAGGGTGGAATACAGGCAAAATCCTTCTTCAGTTTTCAGATCTTACATAACAGTTTATATGGAAGTGGATATCTTCCATGACTTTATAAACTTTATCCTGAATCATTAACCTCCTGTGGAATCACAAACGCTACCCTGAAGAGCAAGGGCTTCACCAGTCACAAACATCCAGATGTTATGCTGATTTTTTTCAGAGACCTGGACACAGTTATCATCCCTTACCCTGACACTAACACAGAAGCCTTGGCAGAAGAGCTAACACATTCCAGAGACGGGTAGTGAGCTTGAACGCACGTTCGTTTTTCCAGGAGCAGTTCCTGTCAACATGTCTTACCCTTGGGTCCCGTTCATCTGCATGAGTCCTCTTACCCTCAAAAAATAACTTCCTCTGCTTGGAAATCTAAAAAAATATTCATGAAAATCTAGTCTTCTGGGTCAGGCAAGATAATTCAGATTATGAAATGACTACTGCCAAGTCCAATGGTATTGTTCAATCTCTGGAACCCCCAAGCAGAAGAAGACAGTGACATCTAAAAGTGGTCCTCTGTTCTCAATTTATACAACCATAAATACATACTTGCTAAATTAATTAAATAAATAAATGTGGGTATAAATAAAAAGCTTCAATTAGTCTTTTTATGCTCTACTTGAAGATCTTTAAAAAATGTATTTAAAGAAAACATAGGCAAAACAAACTTCTACATAGGGAACGAAGAAAGGGAAATGACAGTTTTGATGCCTCTGAATTAGCACATACATAAAATGAAATAAAGAGCTATATATTCGTGCCATGTTCTAACCAGAGTGTGAAATGCAGAGGATAGTAAGTCTGTGGCAAAGTCCAGATGCTGATCCAGGATACCCCAAGTCATTAATGCAGTACCCTCAGCCTCCACTGTACCATGACTTTAAACCTATTAGCCTGGGTGGAGGGAAAAATAAGCTGTGTGGATCTTGACTTAGTTGTCTGGAGAGTGTTGCAAAATCTGACTGCAGAGTCTCCTTTCCCAGTGAATAAGAAGGTTCCTAATTATGCAGAGAGAGAGGGTATAAAGAAAAAAAACTCAGAAAAAGAGAAAAGAAGACCTTATTTCCAAAAGATATTTGTTCATTCATGCAGTGAATTTTGGGAGCTTCCCTCCTGCCATATAATGGGGGGGGGGTCAGGGGGGACGGGGATGGAGGGGGGTAGAGAAAGAGTAGGCTAGGCAAAAGACTAAATAATGAAAGGTTGGAACCCTCTCCTGTAACATTAGCAAACATCTGTATGTTGCTTCAGGGTCTTCTGGATATATGCAAATTTGGACTTAAAGTATCCTGACATCGGGACACAGAAAGTTGCCTATCGCGGAAGGTTCCCTACCTTGTGTCCCCAGAGACTGACTTCTAGTTTGTACAGTGGTTATGCCCTACGTTTTAAACGGCTGCGTAGGAATTCACTGGGTCATGTCAATAGTCTCATGTGAGAGAACCTGACTGATTGATTAGAACCTGGCAACCTGGCCACACTAATTAAAAAAAAAAAAAAATCAGGTAAAGCTTTTTCCTAACTAGTTTTTGAGGTCATATATTCCCTCCTCTAAATCCATGGCCCAAGCTTGAAGAGCTAGTAGAAGCTGAGGAGGAGGGCGACTCTGTAAGAAAACCAGCAGGCTCAACTAACCTGAGTCCCCGAGATTGCTCTGACACTGAAACATCAACCAGGCAGCATACACCAGCTACTATGAAACACCCAACACATATACAGCAGGGGACTGACTGATCTTGACTCAGTGAGAGACAGAGATGATGCACCTAACCCTCAGAGACTTGGGGCCCCAAGGAGTGGGGAACTCTGGGGCAGGGAGAGGGGGAGGTATGGGATGTGAAACAGTGGGAGGGCAGACCTGGAGGGGATAAAGTCTGGACTGTAAAATAAAAAAAAAAAAAAAAAAGATTAAAAAAAAAAAAAAAAAAAAAAAAGAATCCAGTTGAGGGACTGCTACAGCGGGCTCCAA
>NC_034607.1:48399833-48401891 GCF_900095145.1 Mus pahari
TATACAGCAGGGGACTGACTGATCTTGACTCAGTGAGAGACAGAGATGATGCACCTAACCCTCAGAGACTTGGGGCCCCAAGGAGTGGGGAACTCCTCTTGGAGACAGCGAGGAGGAATGGGATGAGGAACAGTCAGAGGACAGACTGGGAGGAGAATAATGATGAAATAAAAAAAAAAAAAAAAAGATTAAAGAGTAAAAATAAGAAAAAAGAAAAGAAAAGAAGAATCCAGTTGAGGGACTGCTACAGCGGGCTCCAAAACCCCCATGTAAATTTTCTTAAAACTTTCATTTTATACATCTGCTACCCTGATGTCTGGTGATGCAATATTTAAAAAGAAGGAAATATTC
This sequence comes from Mus pahari, assembly GCF_900095145.1. Classification (NCBI taxonomy): domain Eukaryota; kingdom Metazoa; phylum Chordata; class Mammalia; order Rodentia; family Muridae; genus Mus; species Mus pahari. Next base: position 48,400,185 of record NC_034607.1, read on the forward strand.
GGTTGTCCCTCAGAGATGATAATCTAGGATAAATTGCACATTCAGAAGATAGTTTTCAGAAATGACATTGAGAATTTTTTTTAATTCTGTTTAGTATTCCTAATAAGTTAATACCCCATGCTTTCTACAGTTGTGGTAAACACCAATACTAAAAGCAACTTGGGAAGGAAAAGGTTTATTTGGCTTACACATTCAGATCACAGTCCATAACAGAGGGAAAGCAAGGCAGAAATTCAAGCAGGATCAGAAGCAGAAACAGTAGAGGAATTAAAGCTACTTAGTAGCTTTCTTTCAGTCTCTTCATTCTTCTAGCTCCAAGGGCTACTTCACCCATAATGAACTGACCCTCTCTTAGCAATCAACAAGCAAGAGAATGCCACACAGACATACCCACAGGCCAATCAGATAGAGGCAGTTACTCAAGTCAGGATCCACCACCCAGGATGACTCTAGCTGCTAGAGAAGCACAATGACAGCTAGGTTCATCCAAAGCTGGTGAAATATGAAAGGCTTGTCTGGAGTATGGATGCTGTGAACATCTGCTGGATTTATTGTGTCCTATCAATGAATCTCTTGGCGGGGTTCCATATGACAGAAATGAAATGAAATTACAAATACATCAGCTTCAGACTTCTACAGGAATGTAGCGTTCTAAGTGATCTACTGTTATGGAATGAAGCACAGTTTCTATGCTTTTCCTGCCTTATGGCTTGCTACTGCTCACTTAGTGTACAGCTCTAGGCCAATGTTTTCACCTCAGATCTAGCCATAATCTTCAATTACAGAAAAAAGATTGGTGGCAATCACATTAAAAAAATACAGTAATATAGATTTTTTAAAAATATTTACTATTCAGAATTATTGCATTATACAGGAAGCCAAAACTCTTCTTAGATGTTGTCCAGCCTTCCACTTTCAGGAAGGATGTTTTAACTTCACCCCAAACCTACACACACACACATACACACACACACACACACACACACACACACACACAAATGCACACATGCATGCATGAGCAAGCATGAACACACACACGTACATCTCATCATTGCCATATTACCATCACAACTGGGCTAAGAGTACAATTTGGAATACGAAGTACTAAACTCCGGTTAGTGCAAAGAAAGCTAGGGAATAGCTCACAGGAAACACCTCTGGCAGAATATGCCACAGAAAGGCAAAGCGTGATGCAAAATAAGCAAACCTTATTGTTGAATAAGATTTCAACAATAGAACATGAAACAATATAATTAATTTTATTTGAACATTTTACTTATTTTCTCTAAAGCTCTATGAAAATTTTAAGTTAAGAGGAAATCCAGAATATACTGTGCCCTATAGATCTCCAATCTAAACTATTTTAAACTCTTGATTTTTAAAAAATCTTTATTAGTTTGTTGAAAATTTTATACAATATGCTTTCCAGTTTGATCATATTAATATTTTGCCAATTATTCACATAGCCACACTCAAATTTCCATTCACCCAATTTTTTTTACTTCTTTCCCCTCCAATCAAGACCAATTCATGCTTCCCAAATATTTTTATTGAAAATGTATACACTATATTCTGATCAAAGTTTCTCCTTCCCATCTCTCAGATCCACCTCACCCCCTCACCATCCACCCTCCTCCACCCCTCTCTCTGTCTCTCTCTGTGTCTCTCTGTCTCTCTCTCTGTGTCTCTCTGTCTCTGTCTCTCTGT
>NC_034607.1:48402021-48409292 GCF_900095145.1 Mus pahari
TGTGTGTGTGTGTGTGTGTGTGTGGTGTTTCTTGTGTTTCTTGTATTGCTGTTGTTAGGTTGCTGGTTTTTTAAATTTAGGTGTGTGATCTTCACTTTCAGGAGCTATGCATTTAAAGAAAATTACTCTCCTTCTCCCAAGAGCTAACAATCACAAATAATATGTGGCTACCTCTTCAATACTCAGTGTAATTGTCATCTCAGAGGAGTCTTCACAAAGTTACAAATGTCCTTTAGAAAGACTGCACAGTGCACTTACTGTGAAAGCAAGCATGCCTGTCCAAAGACAGATTGTTCTGATGCCCTGGAGTAGATGTGGACTTCCAGGAGTGACGCTCCGGGATCTAGCTCCTAAGTATAACTGAAAATACAGGTTCATCACTTTGTAAAGCTTCAGTTACTTTATCTCTAGCATATGGTGATAAAATCCATTTCTCAGAGTGTGTAGTATGTAAGTGACATATGAGAAAAATGCTAACACATGACAGTTTTTAATAGACCATTTGCATATAAATTTGTAACTCATAACCAAACTAAAACTGAGTAACACTTTCTAGAGAATTCTGTCTACACTACTTAATACCATTCAAGCCCAACATGCTCAGACTCAGTAGGTAATATGACCTGACTTGATGAAACATTAGCTTTGCCCTTTTTGAGTGAGTTTACATCTATTTGTCCTCACAGCTTTGGCTAGCAACTGGTAGATTCTTATATGGCTTCTAGAGTCCCCTGAGGACACAAGAGAAGTATTTGTTTTTACATTCATGAAAACATAGAGAAGGTTCTAATAATCTGTAATGCTGACCACCCAGAGCGAGCTTAATGGTAAAGGTGATGAATATGACATTTCCATCAGGACTGCCAAAGCTCAAAAAGGGTTGACAGTTTATATTTTTAATGGAAACAATAAACTATTTACAGAGAACTCTTTTTTTCTGTTTGTTGAAACAATCTGTATTTCTAAGCAACAACATGGAAGTCATGCTTTTTGATAAAAGGAATACCCATTTCAGTATCCTAACTAAGGGCAATGTGGGAAATGCATGCTGTCACTGATGTTGCTGCTTGGTGACTTAGTAACTAAGAAGACTGATGACTTTATTATCTTCTAGTGCTCATTGAGCATGTGATGAGGATATATAGCTACATCACTGGTCACTTGAAGCTAAGGAGTTTGTTGATGAAAATGAAAGGTAGAGATTCCCATCGTCAGTCATATCTTGGTTAGCCCGAGCAAACACTGGAAAGCTTCATGGAATTCTCCAGGCAGCTGTCAGGCTTTAGTTGCTGGTATCCATATCTTCGTTAACCTGGGCTAACAAACACTTCATGGAACTCTCTAAGCCAATGTTAGGCTTTAGTTGCTGGTATCATATGAGTTTCACGTGAGTCAGCTTCACACAGCTGGATTGAGGATGTTTGGTGACAACTCCATCTTAGAAACTTCCTGGCTTAACTAAGATCTAGCTGTAAGACTTGGTACCTCATTCAGGGATAGTCCCACTAGGGGATCTATCCTGTCTGCAGTCACCAAACCCTACACTGCTGCTGTTGCCAAGAGGCACTTGCTGGCAGGAACCTGGTGTGGATGTTCTTTGGGAGGTTCAGCCAGCAACTGACCAATGCAGATGTGGATGTTTGGTTGAGTTCATGGACCCCAGTTGGGGAGCTGGCAGAAGGACTGGAGGAACAGAGGGGGATTGCAACCACATAGGAAAAACAGTGTTGACTGGCTGGACCACCCAGTGCTCCCAGGGACTAGACTACCAACCAAGGAGTGTACAGGGAGGGACTTATGTCTCCATATACATATGTAGCAGAGGATGCCTTGAATGACATCAATGGGAGGGAAAGCCCCTGGTCCTGTGGCAGTTTGATGCCCCAGCATAGGGAGGATGCTGGAACAGTGGGGAGGGGGAGGGTTGGTGAGGAGGGAGAGGGTGGGTGGTTGGGGGAGCACCCTCACAGAGGCAAAGGGGAGGGGGAGAGGGAAGATGTGGGGTGGGGGTTTCTGAAGGGGTAAGCAGGAAATAGGGTATCATTTGAGATGTAAACAAATGGAACGATTAATAATAATAATAATGAAAATAAATAATAATAAATAATAATAATAATAATAATGATTTGGCACCTATGGCTATTCAATAACTGTGCTATCATTTAGCTGAAGATCAGAGTTTTTCATCAAAATCAGCCACGAAATACACCTTGAGATTGTTATTCTCCATCCCTTCTACTCTGCTCTCCTAACCTTTGCTCTTCCATCTCACTGTGACTTGAACTCTCTGCGGAACTCATTTGCTCTTGTCCTTCAGAACCTGGCATCCCAAATAATCATAATGGAAGCCTACTCCAAAGATCAGGATGTCTCCTTCTTCCTTCTTATAAACCCTTAGTTGGAAAAGACCTTTGTTTTCAAAGATGACAAGGTTTTCAGGATGTAAAACCAACTGGCGAATGAGCCTTCCTTCATTCTATCCATACACTTCTAATGAGGTGCTTACCCTGTGTAGGAGATGACCTGCCACGGTGGATGGTAATAACAGGACATGAACTCCAGCTAAGCTAATGAAATAAATCCCGTTGGATTATTTATTCTAATGCCAAAGAAATTATTTGTGAGTCAAAATGTAGGTCATATGAATATGACCCAGTTTCTAGCCATATCATTCAACTTTTTAATTAACTTATTTATTTATTCACTTTCCACCACCTCCATCTTCTCCCAAGTACCCCATCACACAAATCCTCCCCCGACTTACCCTGCCTCAGTTTATCTGGAAGAATAAGGACACAAAAGGAGTCACATAATACAAATGTTACAAAAACTATCTGGGGGATGGGCAATAGTTCCTTAGCTTCCACCGTTTCTAAAATCCACCCAAAACCCCCATACCCCCAGAGCTGGTCTTTCTCCCCTAATTAATATATACTGAATACCTGCTCTATATGTCACAGTTTCCTGGTTGAAGGATATGCCACAGTCATCACACTGGTCAGATTCTCATGGTCACAGGGAAACTATTACATAGTGGTTTGGGGCCTAACTGTTGTTAATTCTTCCTGAAATTAACTTGATGGTATTCTAAATGATTCTAACCTGTGTTACTTAAGAACTATACTATTGCAAACATGGTTCTGGAAAAAAATCATTATAATCTCTTATTAAAAAATCTACTTTTAACATCTAGGTTGTCAAAAGATTTGGGATCTTCATTTATACCTAAACTATATAAAATAACTGACAAAAACTTGAACCAAAATTTAGGACTTTTTCACAACCTGTCAAAATTTAATTTTGTTACTACTTTATTAATATTAAGCATTAAAATCTTGCATTTCAGTGAAAGTGAAGCAATGCCTTTTTTCAAACAATAATACTTTATTTTCCCGTCTAACCATTAGGGAAGTTGATGTAAATTTTACCTCCTTTTCCTCCCTGGAATCTTTTAAAAGAAATCATAAAGCCTCATGCCTGCAGGTAGCATTAGATCACATCCCAGGAGCCTGCCAACGCTAACATTTGAAGATGATAGTAATGATGATGAAATCTATTTTAATGTGCCATATTAGACAAAGAAAAACATTTAATCCTCTACAAGGTCACCTTTCCAAATTTAGAAATAAGCAAGTCACTCTTTTGCTTACTGTCTCACCACAGTCTGATTGCCTCAAGGACATAGTTTCTCCCTTGGCCAGGGCAGAAAACCCCTCTGTCACTCTGTGGCCTTATTTCTATGTTCTTCTCATTCATCCCCAGCCTCTCTAGGCGTGGCATCTTAACTGCCCTTCACTGCACAGTCTAGTCAGTCTACAAAGTGCCCAGCCTATCTTTTACTGCCAGGCAAACTGACAGCTGTTTTCCCTAGTTTTAGTAACACCTTTGCATTCCCGACAGCTTGGAGGACTTTCTTTCAAAAGTCTTCAAAGTCACTCCATCTGTGGAAACATCTGCAAGCTTTCTCAGTGGTAGAAAAATAAATAATTAGAGGAAACTATTCTATCATAATTGGGTTTTGTTCATAATCCTGAGTTGATTTGTTTCATTTTTTTTACTGTATCTTGAGAACAAGAACTACATTTCAATAATCTGTGAACTTAAGTTGCCATTGTTTAACTAAATGCTACATGCATTACTCTCCTCTTAAAGAAAGAAAACTGGAGAATATTTGATGGGATAAGTGATCTATAAAGTTTTATGTCACTCTATATGAACAAGAGGCTAACTAAAATTCACCTCATCAAGATGCAATGTAGGCTTGGAGACTGACAGAGTGTCCCCACAGGCTCAGATGCAAATACAGTTCAGATGTTCAGACACATCATTCAGTCTGACCTTGAACATTACCCTAAGGCCTAACAGGATTGGCATGGTCCTTAAACAGAAAGTATCTGAAGAGATTTAAAACACATTCTCTGGTCTTAAACAGCTGACACAATTCTATCTCTACCACAGAATAGCCTGTGAACTTGGATAAGTTTCAATTTTGAATCTGTTGATGAATTTGTGTGAAGCGTATACAAAACAGTTGTATGGGTAACATGGCAGAACGAATCCTTTTCTTCTATGTCTAAGCTAGCATTCTTTATTAAGAGGCTATATTACATGAAAATCTTATCCTTCATGTATGTGCTGACCATGAGCTCTGTCAGGACACAGAGCAAATGTTACCTTGTCATAACCATGTAATCAGTAATTAAATTTTTGTTCTTTAGAGTTTTAATTTTCCCATAATCCATACTAGATTCTATTTTTAAAATTATCCATACTAAACCAGGATAAACATTAAATGTTTTGTTTTAACTCAGCAATTTCAAACTTTTTTGAATATATTATTTATTTAAATTAGACTTTACAAAGTGAAATGTATATGATATAAATGTAAAGTGATGTTTAAAGTTCTTAAGAGGAGAGATTTTACCGTAGTAAATGTATCTCATGAGAGCTAATCTATGGTTTTGATCTTTTCAAAGGACTGCTGCATCTTGATACTGACAATTGTGACAACTATTGTCAAGCTTTTCTTTTCTTTCTTTCCTTTTTTTTTTTTTTTTTGGTATTTTCTTTATTTACATTTCAAATATTTTCCCCCTTCCAGGTCTCCCCTTCGGAAAACCCCCATCCCACCTCCCCTCCCCAGGGCCACTCCTCCCACTGATGTCCAACAAGGCCATCCTCTGCCATACATATGCTGCAGGAGCCATGGGTTGCACCCTTCCCCCAGCCTTGAGCAGGCTGGCTCAGACCTGTCTTGCTACAGTGGGCTAGCCCACCTAGGGTGGAGTCTTCTGACCTAGGCAAAGTCTATGTCCTGCCACATCTGCAGCTTTCCTCCAAGAGCCACTACCTACTGAGAGGTTGAACCTGTTCTCCTCACAAAGCGGGAGATGGGTCCCCGCACCACCACCACTTTATAAGCGCGAACTCGTAAGTAAACATTGGCCTTGATCAGAAAACCTTGTCTTGGCTCCTTATTTCTCTCGAAGCCTTTCCCATACAAAACCGCATCTTTCCTTTCAGGAATCCAGTAACCCGTGGCTGCAGGCAGCTACAAGGGGTCCCTCCGTGTGTACTCTTTGGTTGGTTGTCCAGTTCCCAGGAGCTGCAGGGGATCTGGCTCATTGACAAGGTTGCTACCCCATGGGGCTCAGATCTTTCAGTACCTTCTCCAACTCCTCCATCAGGGACTCATGGTCCAATGGTTGGCTCCAAGCAACCATTGTCAGGTTCTGGCAGAGCCTCTCAGAGACAGGCATATTAGGCTCCTGTCAACAAGCACTTCCGGGCATCCACAACAGTGTTGGGGTTTAGTGAGTGCATATGGGATGGATCCCCAGGTAGGGCAGCTTTTTGTAATACTGAAATGCTTCCCCAACTAGAAAATGGGAGAAAATACTTGCAAATCAATCATCCAACAAGGAATTGATATCTAAAATAGAATGAATTCAAAAATACCAGAAAAGATTCAATTTCAAAATAAGTTAAAGGCATGAATAGACTTTTTTCAAAAGAAGACATCTGGCCAACAGGCATATATGGAAATATGCAACATCACTGTTCATCAGAAAAATGCAAATGAAATCATAATTGGCCAGTGTTTTATCCCCATTAGAATATATAGAACATATGCATTGTTTGTAGAAATGTAAACAAACCCATTATGTAAACATATAAATTCCTCTTAAGAGTAAAAATTTTAATTTCATCTTACCTAGTAAGTAATGCCATTATTAATTATATATGCAAGAAAAATAATTTATTGTAAAGTTACCTGAACTTCCATATGTACTGACCATGTTAGTCATAATAGCAAGATATTGAATCAATCAGCCTTTCATCAGAAAATGACTGCATAAGGAAGTGTGTGTGTGTGTGTGTGTCTGTGTGTGTGTGCGCGCGCGCGCGTATGTGTGTGTATGATGAAATAACAGAAATAACATTTATATGGGATACTTGGCCATTTGTAGGGAAATTGGTAGAATTGGAAATCATTATGTTAAGTGAATAAGACAAATAGTGAAAAATAAACACTGTATGTTCTAATTCATTCCTAGAAACTAAAAATTCAATCTTATAAAGAGAGTAGAATAGAACACTAGTCACTGGAAGCAGAGAAAGGGCGAAGGGCAGAGGGCAGTAAAAATGTGGAGGAATCTGTCATAAAGATTAACTGGGGAGTTCTACCCCACCTTAGATCATTTAGTTCTCAGATAAAAGACACAAAGCCTTTGTATTTATAATAAGCCTTAACAGCATTAGCGCCGAGCATATATCAACCCATTATGCTATTTGTCTACTTCCCCATCAATAACCCTGACTAATAACTTGCTAAGTTCTGCCTGGGCTGCTCTTACTCAAACTGGCCAGCCCTCATGGTCAAATATATATTAAAATTTATATGTCTACATAAAATTAAGGAACTAAAAATTAGAAAAACTACATGATATTTATTTCTAAAACTGCCTTAATTCACTTAATGTTATCTCCAATTGCATCCACTTTCAGCAAATAACATGATTCTATTGAGAGGATCAAAATAATTCTATTGTGTATTTTTTGTTTCCCAGTACTTGGACACAAAGATTGGTTCCAAAACTTTGCTTTTGGAAATAGTGTTACAATAAATAATGATAGCCGGGCATGGTGGCGCACGCCTTTAATCCCAGCACTCTGGAGGCAGAGGCAGGCGGATTTCTGAGTTCGAGGCCAGCCTGGTCTACCAAGTGAGTTCCAGGACAGCCAGAGCTATACAGAGAAACCCTGTCTCG
>NC_034607.1:48409487-48440575 GCF_900095145.1 Mus pahari
TTTTTTTTAATTAGATATTTTCTTCATTTACACTTTAAATGTTCTCCCCTTTCCCGGTTCCCCCTCCAAAAACCACACATCCCCTCCCCTCTCCCCCTGCTAACCAACCAATCCATTCCACTTTCCCAGCCCTGGCACTCCCCTATACTGGGGCATAGAACATTCACAAGAACCTCACCTCCCATTAATGACTAAGTAAGACATCCTCTGCTACATATGCAGCTAGAGCCCTGAGTCCCTCTATGTGTGCTCTTTGGTTGGTGGTGTAGTCTCAGGGAACTCTGGGGGTACAGGTTACTTCATATTGTTGTTCCTCTTATAGGGCTGCAAACTCCTTCAGCTTTTTGGATCATTTCTCTAGCTTCTTCATTGGGGACCCTGTGCACTATCCAATGGATGGCTGTGAGCATCCACTTCTATTATTTGTCAGTAACTGGAAGAGCCTCTCAGAAGACATCTATATCACTGTCCTGTCAGCTGGGTATTTCCAGCTTCTGGGCTAATATCTACTTATCAGTGACTGTATATTATGTGTGTTCTTTTGTGGTTGGGTTGCCTCACTCAGGATGATATCCTCTAGATCCATCCATTTACCTAAGAATTTCATAAATTCATTGTTTTTAATAGCTGAGTAGTACTCCATTTTCTGTATCCATTCCTCTGTTGAGGGACATCTGGGTTCTTTCCAGCTTCTGTATATATATTTCCAGCTTATTATAAATAGGGCAGCTATGAACATAGTGGAGCCATGTGTCCTTATTACCAGTTGGAACATCTTCTGGGTATATGCCCAGGAGTGGTATTGCTGGATCTAATGGATGTACTATGTCCAATTTCCTGAGGAACTGCCAAACTGATTTCCAGAGTAGTTGTACAAGCTTGCAATCCCAAAAGCAATGGAGGAGTGTTCCTCTTTCTCCACATACATGCCAGCATCTGCTGTCACCTGAATTTTTTTTTATCTTAACCATACAGACTGGTGTGAGGTAGAATCTCAGGGTTGTTTTGATTTGCATTTCCCTGATGATTAACGATGTTGAACATTTTTTCAGGTGCTTCTCAGCCATTCAGTATTCCTCTGTTGAAAATTCCTTGTTTAACTCTGTACCCCATTTTTAATAGGGTTATTTGGTTTTCTGGAGTCCAACTTCTTGAGTTCTTTATATATATTGGATATTAGTTCCCTATTGGATTTAGGATTAATAAAGATCTTTTCCGAATCTGTTGGTTGCCTTTTTGTCTTATTGACAGTGTCCTTTGTCTTACAGAAGCTTTGCAATTTTATGCGGTCCCATTTGTGATTCTTGATCTTACAGCAAAAGCCATTGGTGTTGTGTTCAGGAATTTTTCCCTGTGCCAATATGTTCGAGGCTCTTCCCCACTTTCTCCTCTATAAGTTTCAGTGTCTCTGGTTTTATGTGGCAGTCATTAATCCACTTGGACTTGAGCTTTGGACAAGTAAATAAGAATGGATCAATTTGCATTCTTCTACATGATAACTTCCGATTGAGCCAGCACCATTTGCTGAAAATGCTGTCTTTTTTCCACTCTATGGTTTTAGCTCTTTTGTCAAAGATCAAGTGACCATACATGTGTGGATTCACTCCTGGGCCTTCTGTTCTATTCTATTGATCTACTTGTCTGTCACTGTTCCAGTACCATTCAGTTTTTATCACAATTGCTCTGTAGTACAGCTTGAGGTCAGGGAGGGTGATTCCACCAGAAGTTCTTTTATTGTTGAGAATAGTTTTTGCTATCTTGGGTTCTTGGTTATTCCATATGAATTTGCAAAATGCCTTTTCTAACTCTGTGAAGATTTGAGTTGGAATTTTGATGGGGATTGCATTGAATCTGTAGATTGCTTTCAGCAAGATGGCCATTTTACTATATTAATCTGCCAATCCATGATCATGGGAGAATTTTTCATCTTATGAGATCGTTGATTTCTTTTTTCAGAGACTTGAAGTTCTTGTCATACATATCTTTCACTTGCTTAGAGTCACACCAAGATATTTTATATTATTTGTGACTGTTGTGAGGAGTGTTGTTTCCCTAATTTCTTTCTCAGCCTGTTTATCCTTTGTGTAGAGAAAGGCCACTGATTTGTTTGGGTTAATTTTATATCCAGCTACCTCGCTGAAATTGTTTATCAGGTTCAGGAGTTCTCTGGTGGAATTTTTTGGGTCACTTAAGTATATTATCATATCATCTACAAATAGTGATATTTTGACTTCTTCCTTTCCAATTTGTATCCCTTTGATCTCCTTTTGTTGTCCAATTGCTCTGACTAGGACTTCAAGTACTATATTGAATAGGTGGGGAAAGAGTGTGCAGCCTTGTCTAGTCCCTGATTTTAGTGGGATTGCTTCAAGTTTCTATCCATTTAGTTTGATGTTGACTACTGGTTTGCTGTATATTGGTTTTACTATGTTTAGGTATGGGCCTTGAATTCCTGATATTTCCAAGACTTTTATCATGAAGGGGTGTTGGATTTTGTCAAATGCTTTCTCAGCATCTAATCAGATGATCATATGTTTTTTTTCCTTTGCGTTTGTTTATATAGTGATTATGTTGATGGATTTCCATATGATGAACTATTGCTGCATCCCTGGGGTGAAGCCTACTTGATCATGATGATCATTTTGCTGTGTTCTTAGGTTTGGTTTGCAAGAATTTTATTGAATATTTTTGCATCAGTATTTATAAGGGAAATTGGTCCGAAGTTCTCTTTCCTTGTGGAGTCTTTGTGTGGTTCAGGTATCAGAGTGAATGTGACTTCATTGAACAATTTGGGTAGAGTACCTTCTGTTTCTATTTTGTGGAATAGTTTGAGGAGTATTGGTGCTAAGTCTTTTTGGAAGGTCTGGTAGAACTCTGCATTAACCCCATCTGGTCCTGGGCGTTTTTTGGTTTGGAGACTATTAATTACTGATTCTATTTCTTTAGGAGATGGGACTGTTTAGACCATTAATTTGATACTGATTTAACTTTGGTACCTGGTATCTGTCTAGAAAATTGTCCATTTCATCCAGTTTTTCAGTTTTGTTAAGTATAGCCTTTTGTAGTAGGATCTGATGATTTTTTTTTTAATTTCCTTACATTCTGTTGTTATGTCTCCCTTTTCATTTCTGATTTTGTTAATTAGGATATTGTCCCTGTGCACTCTTGTTAGTCTGGCTAATGGTTTATCTATTTTGTTTATTTTCTCAAAGAACTATCTCCTGGTTTGGTTGATTCTTTTATAGTTCTTTTTGTTTCCACTTGGTTGATTTCAGCCCTGAGTTTGATCATTTCCTGCTGTCTACTCCTCTTGGCTAAATTTGCTATTAAAGTTGGGATTCTGTTCTTGTGGCTATCTTCTTTTATGTTTGTTAAAAGATTACTTTCTTGCTTTTTCTAGGGCATAGTTCCCCTCCTTGTGTTGGAGTTTTTGCTTTATTATCCTTTGAAGGGCTGGATTCATAGAAATAAATTTGCCTAAATTTGGTTTTGTCATGTAATACATTGGTTTCTCTATCTATGGTTATTGAGAGTTTTGCTGGGTATAGTAGCCTGGGCTGGCAATTGTGTTCTCTTAGGGTCTATATGACATCTGTCCAAGATCTTCTGACTTTCATAGTCTCTGGTGAGATGTCTGGTGTAATTGTAATAGGTCTTTATATGTTACTTAACTTTTTCCCTTACTGCTTTTAATAGTCTTTCTTTGTTTTGTGCATTTGGTGTTTCAATTATTATGTGATGGGAAGAATTTCTTTTCTGGTCCAATCTATTTGTTGAAGATATTTACTGAGTCTGTTAATGCATCTTGTCTGCTTATGTCTTTAGAGCTGTTCACTTGATATCTTATAACTGACTACAGACTCATTCCTTGGGAACACTGGTTCTCTCATCTCAGAAGTTGATAATTGTCTATAGTTCCATCCAGGGGTGAGACTTGTGAGGGTTCCTCTCCATCTTGGCACTTTCAGGTCTTGTTTGGGCTGCCTTTGTTAGGATCTTGTGAATAATCATTTAGTTCTGAAGTAATATACATACAAGTGACATTAAGCAGACTGACCTGGTTATATTTATATTTTTTAGGAATACACACATAACAATAATTAAAGGATAAAGGTCATAAGTTTGAGAACAAGGTAGATGTACATAAGAAGGGTTGGAAAGAGAAAGGGGAAGGAGAAAATGACCTGATTACATTTTGATTTCAAAAGTTTTTTGAACAAAAATTAAAAGAAAATTTTATGAGTGAAGATTTCCCTTGCTATGTGAAAGACCCTATCTCGAAGTGATTGTCCAGTCAGGTTTTCACTGTGGCTGGACTACAATACATCCCCAGCTACAGTGTAGCATCTTCAATACTCACAATGAGTTCTATTTGACATGGGAACATTATGAAAATACTAAGGCCAATTTTAACTTAGCCTTTAGTGTCTGTCTGGTCAGTTGGCTTGCTTACTAGTTTTTTGTGCAGTCTAGACCTTTGCACATACTCAGCAAATGTTCTAAAACTAAGGCACTGTAGGAAGTCACAGCCCCTCCCCTACCCGAAGCCACACCTTAAAAGATGGCACCTATTAACTCTGGAGCTTGTGGTAAACAGGTCCATATTTGGTAGTGATATGTTCCCGCTCTTCTGGTTGGCTGAGGCCGCACGCCTGGTGAAGTGATGGCCTGCTGTGATTGGAGTGGATAAGAGTATAAAAGGGCTTGTATCCTGGGGCTCGGGGAGATGAAGAGGGAAATGATGAAGATTGTTCAAGTTTCCTGAATAAACTGCTGTTAGAAGAACTGGGTGTTGCGTCTTCCTTGGTGGTCGAGAGAGGATGCAACAAGGCACATCCTTAGCCATCTCTCTTCTGTTTTTAAGCTCTGACATAATTACACTATGGTCAGAGGTTTTGGTTACAAAAATAACTTAAATTTGATAATTATTTGCACCCTGCATGAGACATATTTTATAACTATCAAATTAAAGCTTAATAAGAGTAGTATTTAATATTAAATATAAAATTGTATGTGTATCCATTAAATCAAGTTTTTACTTATATTACCTAATTTTGTAAAGCACTTTTTATCATTTGACTATTTTTCCTATTAACAATGAGAAGAAACATGTTAAACTCTTTCTTTATGAAAGTATCATATTTTTGGATGATCAATGTTTCAAGTCTATTTTGTCAAATATATGTTTAAGATTCACATTTTTTCTTTTCTTTTGAACATACTTTCCTCAATTATTCAAGTGGAATTTGTATACTCTGTTGTTATTCTTCAAATGACTATTCTCAGGATTTTTGACTTTCTTGCTAATTTAATAAAGTTGAATTTTAAACTACCCTTCTATAATGAAAGGTCCTGAAAGTACGTAAGCAAAGATCATCTGCCTCCTTAAACTTTCATTTTATACTGTTGATGCCTAATGCTTCAGGGTTGCTCTGTTAACTCAGTATATAAGACCGTATTGTCATTATTTTATCCACATAATTGTTTAGATTATGCAGTTTCCTTCTCCTCCTCCTCCTCCTCCTCCTTCTTCTCCTCTTTCTCTCTCTCTCTCTCTCTCTCTCTCTCTCTCTCTCTCTCTCTCTCTCTCTCTCTCTCTTGTGTGTGTGCGTGTGTGTATGTGTGTGTCCTGGAACTGACTCTGTTGACCAGGCTAGCTTCAAACTCAAAGAGATCTTCTTCTGCCTCCCAAGTGTTGGGACCATTTGAGACTATGATTTCTTATTCCTGTCATTGTTTTTCTTTGCTTTAAAACCTTCTGTTTAGTTGATATCAATCCAGCAACAAATGACAAACCATTTTTGTTTCTATTAATAAACTATAAAGTTAATGTTGTCTAGCTGAAGGTAGAATAGTGGGCCTTGGCAAGGGCTTAAGGCTTTGCCATATATTAACAGGAGGAGTTAATGACATGAAGTACTGAAGGATAAATATAGTTAACAATTAATTGTGTATTTCATGAAATTTTGGCAAGATGGTTTGAATGGTAGTGACACAAAAGTGACAAATAACTGAGGTGATAACTGTGCCAGTGACTGTGAACTGCTCATTATACAGTGTGTGCATGCATTGACATGTCATGGCATCTAGAAATGTGGCAATTGCTGCTTCAACTAAAAGCAAAAGCATTTCTGAACTTTTAAGGTTTCATAGCATTGCAGCAGAGCCCTTCCACTGTTGTTCATAACCTGTTGTTTTAACCTGGCTTAATACCTTTTTTTTTTCTGGATGTTTCTTATTTTAGTAATAAAAATATGTCCTTCATTTAAGTGATTTTATTAGGAGGCTTAATTAAAGCAATTGATCTTCAATGCTAGCCAGAAACAAACAAACAAAAAAAAAACAAAAACAAAAACAAAAACAAAAACAAAAAAGTCAACAAAAATCTTTAAACCTTGTTTTTTAAATGTCCTAAAGAATAAATTGGAAAATATTGAGTTCTCAGATAATTGTTGTCATCTTTCACAGATTACTCACATTCATAGAATATATGTCTTGAATTAGAAACATTTACACCATTCTCGCCCAAATATAAACCCTAATTCCAAGGTGAGCATGTAGTCCTAAGAAGAAAAGAGAACATTTTAATCATGAACTTGAAAAAGACCCAGGGAATCTGACTCAGTATGGACTCAGAACCAAAGACTTGGCTTCTGTAGTAGCATGTGCTGAGCAACTAAGCAACATCAACAAGGCCAGCACTGGCAGTTAATTTCTATTGAAGGAAAAGGACTGGTCCTTATCCCTAACTTCAACTATAATAAAGATGCAAATGCAGCAAAATGTTCACTAACAAACTCAGGTGAAAGGATGAAGTCATTTGCCTCACCAGTAGGACAAATGACCAAGATGGGAATCCTTACTGGGTACCAGGACTACCTAGTGAAAGGTTAGAGCTAACAGGATAATTAGTCTCTCATATCATCCTACCAGGAGCATATTAATTGCCAACAGAAAAATATACTTTATAGTAGAATAATTTCATATTCAAAATCTTGATCACATGTTCACATTAACATCTCTACTGGGCAACAATGTGAGTGTCAATCATGTCACTGTTATGCAAAAAGCAATGCCACCATCAATTCTGAGATGTCTTTAAGGATACAGCTTGATTCTAATCTTAAAGAAATAATTTAAAATTTTCAGAATGGATTTAAAAAATAGATTGCAAAATTGTACAAGACTGTATATATGTGTACTTCAAAAAAATCAATGTCATTAAAATCAAATAAAATGCCAAGGAAATGTTCTAGATTAAACAAAACTAGAGTGACATAATTAAATGTAAGGCAAAACTTAAAATTTTAAAAACTTAAAAAACTTAAAGTCTCAAATTTTGTAATACTTATGTGAAATTTATATAGAGAAAACATAATAGATAATGTTACTAAATTAACAGTATAGTGTAATTGTGGTTTAGTAGGAGAATGTCCTTATCCTTAGGGTTGCAACAGAGCTGGGCAGGGAGGAGAGGAGGGAAGGGACAAACAGAAAGAGGGAAAGAGGAAGGGAGCAAAGATGGTAGGAGAAACAGAATGAAGAAAGGAAGTGTGTAATATATATACACAAGCTGATATATATATCAGACTAAACAACAACTTACACTGGGTTAGATGGTAAATGGATGCAATCTCAGAATGTTGTTTATGACAACTTTCCAAATATCCATTTAATTCTTCTGATCATAGCTGACCATGGACAATTGAAATAATATAAACAAATATAGAGAGAAGGAACTATTGTATAAGTAAACTTGGTGGTCTAGACTTGGCATGATTCACAATAAAAGGTAGAAGATAGAAGATAAATAATTTTCTTCCTTTATTCAATAAAAAATCTAACTCTAAAATGTAGAGTGACTACATTTCATGGTAAAGACCGATAAACACTAAAATGAGATTTCTAAGGAAGGTAGGGCAGACCCTTGTGGAGAGAGTTTATGACTGAGACTCGGTATGTGACTGCCTGCAATTTGATAGCACAGTCATGCAAAATAAATGTCTAATCAAAAGCTATCATCTTAGTACCCCTCCCACTCAGAAATCCCTGATGATTAATTTACTTCAGGGATATTTATTATCTTATAATTAGTTGGGGCACCAAAAGAATAGTGTAGCACAATTATATATTATCGATAATCAATGAAACTACTCAGGCTTCAAAATTTGGGTCAGCATAGGATACAGTAGTTAATATGTTAACATTTAGTGTTTCTCAAAGTAATTTGAAATTGAAGGCAAAGGTTTTTTTTTTTTCTTTTTGGCACTTCTTTTCTTTTTTATTGAAAATGGTTTTTCCTCTCATACAATCCGTCCAAACCAGTTCCCATGCCCCTGCCCCACACCTGCTAGCTCTGCCCCACCTCTCCTCACCCCCACATACACTCTCCTTCCACTTCCTCTTCAGAAAAGAGAGGGTCCCTAAGAGACAACAGATGAACAAGAAAAAAAAAAAAAAAAAAACAAGTTACAATAAGACAAAGTGAAACCCTCATACTGAGTCTGGACAAGCCAACCCAAGAGCAAGAAAGGAGTTTGAGAAGCAGGAAACAGAGTCAGAGAGACACCTGCACCCACGGTTAAGAGTCTCACAAAAACAAAGTTAACAGCAATGACACATGTGCAGGGACCTAGTGCAGATGCATGCCGGCCCCAGGCTTGCCATTTCAGTCTCTGCCAGCCCATGACAACCCTGCTTAGTCAATTCAGTGGGCCATATTCTCCTGGTATCTTCTATCCCCTCCAACTCCTACAGTGTTTCTTCTGCCTCTTCTGCAGAGTTCCTACACTTCAAGGGGAGAGACCTGATAGAAACCTCCAATTGGGCTCTCTCTGCATATATAACGTCTGGTTATGGGTCTCTGCTCTTGCTCCCATATACTGCCAGATGAAACCTCTCTGCTGATGACTGGACAAGGCACTGAACTACGAGTGTAGGAGAACACCATTAGGAATTATTTCACTGATATTTTTTTCTAGTTTTCTTTGGTTCTATCCTAGATCTCTGGACTATCCAGTTTTGGTTCCTGGCCTTGTGTAGGGAATGGGGTCCCTCTCATGGAGCGGGCCTCAGTTTAAATCTGACATTGGTTTTCCACTCCCACAATTTCTGAGCCTGTGTTTTCTCAGCACATCTTGCAAGCAGGACAGATTGTGTAGGTCAAGGGTTTTGTGACTGTGTTAGTATCCAGGTTTCTCTTTCTGTAGTCTGCAGAGCATCTTCTTGCTCTAAAGAGACCAGAACATAGGAGTGAAGGTTCCACACCTGTACCAACTCAATCTCTCTGCATTCAATGAGGTGTATGGAAGTTGTCTGTTGCCCTGCCCCTCAGCCCCTGACCCCTAGTTGGTCCTTGGGAGAAGGGAGCAAGAAGGGGCAGAATCAAAGCCACAGATTCCTAGAGCCAGACGTGAATCAGAAGAAGACTCATAGGTCAAGGTGCCTCTATACCCACCCTCTGCCTATGTCCTCTTGGCCCATAACTGCTCATTCAGATGGCACCAGGCAATTGGCTGTCCCAATCACATGCTCCGACTTCGTTCTTCTCCAGGTGTCAGGCGGGTTCCTAGGTTAGTGAACGCAGAAACAATTACTGTGCAAGTGTGGGCCATGGCAGGCCACTAATCAGAATGTGCTGACTCACTCCTCCTACAGTTGTCCTCAGTCATGGGACCCCACTGTCAGTTTTCAGAGGATAACCTTCTGTCCTAGTATCAGCCTGGGTTGTTTAGGGACATTGGTAATGGTAGTGTATACATGTATAACCACTGTGAAAGTCAATATGGTGGTTCCTCAGAAAATTGACAATCTACCTCAAGGCCCAGTTAAACCATTCTTGGGGATAAATCCAAAGGATGCTCCATCCTACCTCAACTATGTTCATTACAGCTTTATTCATAATAGCCAGAAACTAGAAGGAAATTCTAATAACAATGAGTTAAATAAAATTTCCTAAATTATAAAATCAGGTTTTTGTTATTCTGGATTATTGATCCATTTTAGATTAATATTTGCCAGGGCTGTGGGGTAGTGCGCACATTGTTCTCTCATGGACTGATTATAAGATTGAGAGCTATTGAAGAACTAATTTAAAGGTTATTTTTAATGGTTTTCTATCTTTGACAATTTATTTTATCATTATTTTAATTCATTTGATAGATTCTTGGTCACAGGTATGATTCCTTAACTGTAATGTTGTACACTCGAAGAAATAGGGCCATTTAATGACTTACTTTATGGCAATTTCTAGATATTTGGGTTGCAAGACTAGAACTGGGATGATCATGCACTTCTTTGTGGTTTTCTATAAGGATTTAGCTGTTATTTTTACTCTGATTATTAGAAAGATGTTAGGGGGTCACACGATATATCAAGGCAATTACATACCTTAGGGTTATGATGTGGCAAAAGTGAGATTACAAAGAATATTATACAACATAATGCAAACTTATTGTTGGTTACTAATTTTGTGAATTGTTTCTCATTTGCATTAAGTGCAAACAAAATATGAGATTTTCTTAAAATTTTTAAAGTCACTACTGTGATTACTATAGCTAATACAAAAGTAAATAAAACTACCATTGAGGTCCATGACTTAAAATTATGAGAATTTAAACAAAGCCCATGCTTCATAGTTGAATAAGTCACATAACAAAAATATCACAATTATTTGAATGAGTGGGAATTTAATTATTCCCCTTCTTAGATAATAAATGTAGATGTTTAATAACAGCACAAAAAGAACACTAGAATGATTAAATCCTTAAAAATTTAATATTGTTATAAGATTTCCAGAGATGACACTGTGACTTGTTGACTAACAATTATATCAACAGAAATATCTTTTGTTTTTTCTTCACATTTATCCCATGATATATTTCCTTATTTAAGCATGGTAAGTAAATGCCTGGATATGGCATGGTCTTATTAATCAGCATCAAGTTCTCCTTGTGAGTTGTTAAAGATGATCTTCAATTCTGTGTTCTTATTTCCTAATGTCTTTCTAACAGTGGGATGTAAGAGACACGTGGGCCATACACATCAGTAGTTTCAACATAGGCTCTGGGAGTCTGTGGTTTTATACACATGCCTTCTCTGCCTCTCATCAGTAACTAAGGAAGTTTATCAAAGCATTTGTAGAAAAAATTGAGGTCTGCATTTGTGGCTTCCATATTTGCTTGTTCCCTTTTATTAGATTCTTAATCTGTTCAATATTTTTCCTTTTCCTCTGTGGACACTTAATGACTGTGCTTCTGAAAATATGATCAAATTTATTAACTATGTAATTGGACAATGGATATCCACAGAAAATTTATGGTTTTGAAGAGTGGTACTAGCCAAAAGATAATTACAGTAAAACTTATCTGTAATTTATTTCCCAGATGTTGCAAATCAGTTATTTATAAAGGTTTGAATATAACGAGAATGAACACAGAGTGAAAAGAGAGTTATGGGTATGTTGCATGAAAGGTGATGTCACAAGAGCAGTCGCATATTTCAATAAATACAGAGTATAATTTTAAGTAAATCGTGTAATCCTAAAATTCAAATGTCAAAGAATATGAATCTTTTCCTCCCACCCATTTCTATATATTCTCTAACCTCTTTATGCATCATAATAAGAACCTATGTTATAACTATATAGCTTTCCAAAGAACTTTTGATCATTTAAAAAAAACAAAACTACACATATATTTACCTCCCTCTTACTAGCTCAAGTGAAAATATGATAGACTTGGTGCTAACAAACATACTTTCACTGAAAGTGCCTTAAATTACTTATGGAGCATCATTTATGTACACGGATCCTTACAGAAAACCACAAAGAGGTGAATAGTCATCCTAGTTCTAGTCTTGTAACCCAAATACCTAGAAATTGTCGTAAAGTAGATCATTACATGGCCTTATTTCTTCAAGTGAACACCATTAACGTTAAGGAATCACACCTGTAACCAAGAATCTATCAAGTGAATTAAAATAATGACAAAATGGACTGTCAAAGATAGAAAAACCATAAAAATTAACCTTCAAATCAGTTCTTCAATAGCTCTCAATCTCATAAATCAGGGTACATTGATGCAAATTTCATAATCATTACATGATCCCAATGCCTACAAATAGCAAAGTGCTTCTTCATGCTTCTCAAATGCTTCTTCATTCTCCTCAAAATATGTTCATCAAAAACACACTTAGATATATTTTTCTTGTATTCTTACAAGATTTATTTTATTTCAGTGAATGAGTTTAATTCCCAAGTTTTCTTTTGACAAAGTTAACATATATTCCTATAACATTCAGAAGAATCAAAGTAATTACTGATACCACTCTGAAACGATAATCACTGAGAGAATACTTAAAGCAATTGGAATGAAAATTTTAAGTATAGACAATTCTTCTACTAATGTGTATATTCTTGTTCATCTTCATCTTTGTTCCCAAAACAGGTTTCATGAAAGTTTTCCAGGGAAAGGGGATGGGAGTTCTCTTGAAAAGAGAGTCACAGGGGGAGAAGGAACAATGTCATGCTCATCTGTTCTGGCTGAATAGAAATGGAGGGAAACAACAAAGAGGGACCTGTGAGGTTTCCTCTTGCAGAAGACACCATTTTCTTCATTTTAAGAACTGCCTTCGTTGCTGTGTAGCATATGAAACAAGATAGAAACCATCAGATAATGAACAAATGTGGATGAGTCATAAGTAAATTCTTTAGAAAAATGAAATCACTGACATTGTAAATGGCAAGAATTGTCCATTTTAAATATGATCCTGATGGTCCTGAATTATGTTGCCCTTTCTGTTAAATGAAGTAACCTCAAAACACAGCTTCTGGTCCAAGGATATGGCAGCAGTCAAGAAAGCATCCTGTCTCTGCAGTCATATGTTCACACTTATGATGAAACGGACCAGGAATTTTTGTGGCAAGGTTGAGTTCATGAAACAAAAGTTTAATTGGTGCTGATGGTCATATTATGACAGGCCTGATACTTCATTTCATTTAGGCAATGTACCGAGGCAGAAACCTCATTGTGTCACTTACAGTCTTTTGTCTAATTCTCAGCTCTCGAGTATCTATAGTTGAAGTTATTCAGTGTAGTGTTCTGCTGTCCAAAACTAAAATTTCTCACTAAAAATTTCTCCCTCATGAATTGTTGTGAGGCTCAAAGGAAACACTGTAAATCATCAACTAATATAGGCTATAAAATGGCAAGTATTTAAATTTGCACTGATGGGAAAGGCTGATGTCATCCTTATGAGAAACATATTTTAATGATGAATTTATTTTACTTTTAACAAGTGGCCACCCTTTGATTGATTGATAGATAGATAGATAGATAGATAGATAGATAGATAGATAGATAGATAGATGATAGATAGAAGATAGATAGATAGATAGATAGATAGATAGATAGATAGATAGATAGATGAATAGATGGATAGATGGATGATAGATAGATAATAGGTGGGTGATAGATGGGTAGCTAGATGGATAGACACATGGACAGACAGATATAGTTAGATAGATGATATATTAGATAAGATGATAGATAGATAGATAGATAGATAGATAGATAGATAGATAGATAGATGATAGATAGATGCATGCATACATACATACATACATACATACATACATACATACATACATAGACAATTCTAGCAATGTTGCAGTGTAACCTGGTTCTGAGTCTGTGTGGGTATGAGAATCTTGACCACAGGTCCTACATGTCATTTCTTATTGCGCTACCACTGAGCCTGATATATGGTGAAAAGACAAGAAATATTCACTGAAGTAAACCAAGTCACAATCAGAAAAGTAACCACCTGAGATTCCATGGCCTTCCCACTATTTGTTAGGACAGGGACCTTGTGTATACATAAAGAAGGTTGCCCCGCTCTATAGGTGTTTCACTTTACTGACTTGAGGACACTTTACAGTTTTGAATGGTTAGTAAACTAATTGCATACAATATAAAAATCTTGACTATAAAAATAATATTATTTTATTGAAAAAGCTGATTTCCTTTAATAATCCTCATAAACGTATTCACTTTCCTTTATGGTTAAAGAGTAATTCTGAATGTACAGTATGTGTTATACCTGAAGAAGAAAGCCTGTCCTGTGTATCATTGTTTGCATCTATGTGGACAGCCATCAGTAAGAGGAAAAGCCCTGACATGCTTCTTGAGGAGTCAAGTTTACTTTTCCTAAGTTGTTATTTGATAATCCAAGAGTTGTCCCATGAGAGCAAAATTAACACTGTGAGGAGAGAGACAAATACTGACTTCTCCATGAAAGGACCAACACTTACATAATAATGCTAGAATAAATTCCCCAAAGCCCTTCTAGGAAATTATTATAGAAGATCATTTGAATGGAATTCTAGTTAAATGATTATCTGAACCATGAAGCCACCAAACCATTGAGAGCCTATCTTCTTAGATGCCCTCAATTAGTCATAGACACTGATCTAAAAGTAATGAGCCATACTACATAGATTTCAGCTGAATGCTATAGGCAGAATAAAGCTTTAACTTCCTTGCAATTTATTTCCATGTGGAATTATACTGCCTAACACACCTTGAATAGAGAAAAACGCTGATCATTCTAATATTCCAAATGATGAGATTTGCAGTATTTGCTTCCATAAAGCAGCCAGCAGGATGCAGAATATTTCTGACTAAACTCATTAAAGATGGGCTGATTTACCTTCGAGGGTGCATTAAGATCATTATTTCGCTCTGAAATGAAAAATGTTAGAAGTAAGTTTCACTTGGAATTAATAATATAGTGAACAAAGACCAGGGTTCCAAAGGTCGTCATGTTAACCTGGAGTTTTTTTCCCTGTAAACTCAGTGCTCCTGAACAAATCTACCATAATTGAGAGATGGACAGAGATTCTGGCAAGAACTAAGTGCTTAGCAATATGTCCTTCATCTATTCACTAAGAATACAAATTGGTGTAGGTCACCAGGCATTTTTTAAAAACAAGAATCAATCCTATGGAAGGGTCACAATCAATTCAGTGTTTCTGCTACTGTTGTGGTTGGGTCTGAAACGCTTCGCACAGTTGTGTTTCTGGGGCTTGCTTTCCACCTAGAGCACTTTTTTGAAGATCATAGTCTTTAAGAAATAATTCTTATCTAAAACAAGAGCACAAGTGGTTAACCTTTGCAGGTCATGCCCACCCCTGATTTTGTCCTACGTGTTCTGCCTCCTATTCTGCCAGGATGTGAACAGGTGCTGCCTCTTGCTCTTACTACCACAGACAAACCAGATCTGCTTTCGCTAGCTTCTTCAATAAAGTACTAAGAAGAATTTTAGCTTTCCCAAATACAGATTTCAAATATATGATGCACAAGAACAAATATGACAAAGATCCAGTACAT
Organism: Mus pahari; assembly: GCF_900095145.1. Taxonomy (NCBI): domain Eukaryota; kingdom Metazoa; phylum Chordata; class Mammalia; order Rodentia; family Muridae; genus Mus; species Mus pahari. The sequence continues at coordinate 48,424,877 of NC_034607.1, forward strand.
GCTGATAAAATAAGAGACTAACTGTTCAGAGAGATTATTCATGGGATATGATAGATTTCCATATTGGGTGTCAAAGCATCACAAGTAATATTTGAGATGAAAGAAAGTATCAACACATAAGTTAGCAAATGGATGAATTATAGTAATTATAGACAAAGCAATATTAATACTCCAGAACTTAACCTGAAGACAGAAAAAAAGTTATTAATTTCTTTGAAGTCATCACAAGACATCATTACGCCTGATATCACCATTACAACTAAGCATCTATAAAAGTCTTAAAACAAGGAGTCAGATGATAAATGTTATTAGAATCTATTAGATGCCTGTAACATCTAATGTTACTATAGTTAATAAGTATATGTAATTAGAACTTTAGTATCCATATAAATGAGTGTTTTATATGCTCCCTGAAAAATATAAGCCACAAATGAAAAGGGATCCCGTGGTCACCCCAATTCCCATGGGTATCAAGTCTTCTTTATTGGCAGAGAAGAAAAAAATAAATAAAAGATGTCTCAGCTGTCACTTCCTCTTCTTGTCCCAGTTTGCAGGCCTGTTCTTGCATAATCATTTTCAAAATCGACAGAAGTAAACTCTACCAATGACTAAAGCCAGGAGGAGATTTCCATACTGCTGCAGGCTCTGCTGATGCTGTAGCATGCAAGACAGGTCCTGTTTATGTGTAAGAATTGAGACTTATGGCCTCAGAGGTGGAGAAGTGTCAAAACTCACCAACTTCCTATCAAGTTAAAAAAAAATGTATATGGCAAATGGCAAACTCGAAATTGGAGTAGGAGATCTCGTCTGTTCATTGAATAGAGCAACTGTTCTCGTCAAAAAAAAATATAAATGGAAAACCCATATTTTTCACCCACATTGGGTATCTACTGTATAACACACAAGTTATTTTTCACTCAAGAAAACATTACTGCTAGGAAAAGACAATTTAACTTAGATCATTTAGAGACTAAGTGAATGTAGCAAGTCTAAAGACTGTTGTGTGGAGATTTTAAATTCAAAACTATGCACTTCTATGTCAAAACTTCTCTTTATGCCATAATGAAAAGGATTGGTTCATACTCTATGGATTAGTTATTCTCATTATCCAAGCTGTATGTGCATTTCTAATTACATTGTATCAAAATAAAAGTGGAATCTACAAATATGTATTCAGATGATAATCTGTAAGTATTCATTTTAAATTGCCTACAAAAGCAACTCACTGCTGAGTCAGCAGTTGACATTTAAAAGCATAAAGGTTTTGCACTGATTAAGTACTAGAGTTTCCTTGAGTAGGTTATAGGCACCAAGAATCACCCTAACATAGAAAGGGGAATTTCACAAGGTTCCAACCCTACAGGCAACTAAGAAATGCTGAGAACAGGAGAGAGAATATTAGTGTTCCCCAGAAATAAATACATGAAATGATTATCTAATTCCAAGTAGCCAGCCCTAAAAATGTATATATAAGCAATACTACAGAAAAACACAATCAGCAGATTGCATTTGTATAGTCGTTTGTATTACTTGAATGTATATGACAACAATAATTATTTGAGGGCATAGGTTTGAAAAGAAGTAGAGAAGGAAGAACATGGGAGTGTTTAAAGGGAGAGAAAAATGATGCCATCATATTTAATTATGTTTATTAGATATTTTTTTATTTACATTTCAAGTGTTATCCCTTTCCTGGTTTCCCCTCCAAAACCCCCTCCCCCTTCCCCCTCCTCCTGCTCCACAACCCACCCACTCCCTCTTCCTCCCCCTGGCATTCCCCTATACTGGGGCATAGAACCTTACAGGGCCAAGGGCCTCTCTTCTGATTGATGAACAACTAGGCCATCCTCTGCTACATATGCAGCTAGAGCCACGAGTCCCACCATGTGTTTTCTTTGGTTGGTGATTTAGTCCCAGGGAACTCTGGGGGGTTCTGGTTAGTTCATACTGTTGTTCCTCCTATGGGGCTGGAAACCCCTTCAGCTCCTTGGGTACCTTCTCTAGCTCCTTCATTGGAGACCCTGTGCTCCAACCAATGGATGCCTGTGAGCATCCACTTCTGTATTTGTCAGGCACTGGTAGGGCCTCTCAGGAAACATCTATATCAGGCTCCTGTCTGCAAGCTCTTGTTGGTATCCATAATAGTGTTTGGGTTTGGTGGTTGTATATGGGATGGTTCCCCAGGTGGGGCAGTCTCTGGATGGTCATTCCTTCAGTTTCTGCTCCATACTTTGTCTCTGTAACTCCTTCCATAGGTATTTTGTTCCCCCTTCTATAGAAGGATCAAAGTATCCACACTTTAGTCTTCCTTCTTCTTCAGTTTGCATGTGTTTTGCAAATTGTATCTTGGGTATTCCTAGATTCTGGGATAATGTCCATTTATCAGTGAGTGCATATCATGTGTGTTCTTTTGTGATTGAGTTACCTCACTCAGGATGATATCCTCCAGATCCATCCATTTGTCTAAGAATTTTATAAATTCATTGTTTTTAAATAGATGAGTAGTACTCCACTGTGTAAATATACCACATTTTCTATATCCATTCCTCTGTTGAGGGACATCTGGGTTCTTTCCAGCTTCTGGCTATTATAAATAAGGCTGCTATGAACATAGTGGAGCATGTGTCCTTATTACATGTTGGAACATCTTCTGGGTATATGCCCAGGAGTGGTATTGCTGGATCCTCCAGTAGTACTATGTCCAATTTTTGAGGAATCACCAAACTGATTTCCAGTGTGGTTATACCAGCTTGCGATCCCACCAGCAGTGGAGGAGTGTTCCTCTTTCTCTACGTCCTCAATATCTTTCCACAAATCCAGCCTCCAAAGGATAATAAAAGGAAAACTCCAACACAAGGAGGGAAACTACACCCTAGAAAAAGCAAGAAGGTAATCTTTCAACAAACCTAAAAAAAGATAGGCACATGAACAGAATCCCAACTCTATTAAATTATTTTTTTAAAAAATGAAAAACAGTCATTAACTATCAGTGATCATTTAGGCATCCCTTAAAGTTTCTCAGATTAAAAACCACAAAATCAATATGATTCTAAATGTTTGCGTAAACAAAAATCCGAGTTTGCATGAAATCATCAAATTTTACCTCTTCTGATTCCATGAAAATATCTTAAAAATAAAACGAGAAAACCAACATTGCCACTAAAATGTTAGCAATCTCAGACATAGCTTTTAAAAATCTGCTTCTCTTGTAATTATTTTTATCTACTTTATTGTATTCCCAATTTTTATTTCATTATAGGCACTCAAAAAAGGAGCAGTGACTAAATAAAAATGATATGAAGCAGCTGAATAGTGAGGTAAAAGATTGAGAATGGGAATGTGTCGTCATATATCCATTTCGCCAACACAAAGCATAATTTAACATATGTTTTTTGTTCAGAATTCTTCCCAAAAGAAATTGTACAAGGTTTCTGAGGAACGTCTATAAACGATCTTTAGACTCTGTAAGTAGAATTTATTTGCATTTAAAATAGTCTGAATTTTGAAATTTTATTTCGATTAGTGCTTTCTAATTATTCATTGGCCCAGAAATGAATTGTAAACAAATAATTGCATTAGACAACCTTGAGAAGATGGCTAGCAGAATATACACCAGGGTGTGGACAGTTCTTGCTAAGTGAGAGGAATGTATATTCTTCCTTTCTTTGAGTGGGCAGAGGTTTATAAATTTCTGCCTAAAAAATCTAGTTCTTTCTCTTTTTTTTGAAAACTTTTCAAAAAGCAATAAAAGTCATGATCAATTTTTAAAACACACAACTTGTCTTAGTTCCACAACAGAACTGCAGAGATTAATACTCTTCAAAGATCCTACGGTCTTCCAAGGTGATATACAATATATCCTAATTTACTACACAAATACAGAAAAACTGGTTGGGGTTTAATGCTGTACCATGAAAAAGGATGGCTTTTAAAGTCAGATAGACTAATTTTAGAACCATAGCATTACTTTGATGCGATGTGTGCTTCGTACATTTCCTAAGTTCTGAACTTTGGCCCCCTCTGCTATAAAATGAAATTGGTACTAAGTTCAAAATGGCTGTGAGAATTCACTGAGGAGATGTAGCAAAGACACAACAGCATAATAAGTGCTTCATGAGTAATAAAGATAATCATTAGTAGTAAGGACAATAACAGACAGGATGCCATCATTTTAGGAATCACTGAGTGTAAGGGCCTGTCGAGTGTCTATAATTGACCAGAATGAGCTTCCACATGAAACATCCTCCTCTTTTTTCTATTCACCACTGGAGCAACTCAAGTGCAAGCTTTGCAAAGTCTACAGACCCATATCCACTATGCTACATAGCATCTCATAAGACTTCCAAGTTTTCATGGTGGATGATAATCTTAATACTTACTGGTTTTATCCATAGCAATCATTTTGGAAACTGCATTTTAGAAGCATAGAAGTACAGAGATCTTCTGGCTCCAAATTTTATTCTAATTGCCATACTTCAAAGGCTATCAATGAGGGGTAATAAAAAGTAAGTTAATTAGAAAGAATGATATGGGATTGATTCCCTGAGGCATAGCTTGCCTTTTCTTCCCATAGCATTTACAATGTGTTTGCCCTAACGCAAGGATCATGGAAGGCTTCTATGCTCCTCCACATGGAAGGAGAGGGCACCAGCAAAGCCAAGGTCCCTTAAACAATTAGTTTCTTCTCTTTAGAATCCAAAAATGACTTTATGACCACAAAATCATTTACTGGAACAAGAGATGTAATGAATATGAATAAAATGAATAAAAAGCTTCTACAAAAATCTGTTTTCCTTAGGTGAATGATATTCTGTTTTCCTTAAAATAGTTATCATTCTTTTTCTCTTTACCCCAGAGCTGGAAAAGAAGTTCAGGGCCTCATACATGCTAAACAAACTCTCTACCACTGCCCAACCGCTCCTACCATCACATGCCTTCTGGTAAGAGTAAATAACACCCTGTGTAATATTCTAAATCATAATTTCTCAGCTTTATACTTCCAGTTAATGTGATGTGTTAAGGAAAATAACTCTTTCCCATCTGGGATTGTGTCAGTGAATTCAGATAACAAGCTTGTTTGTTTGTTTGCCTTCTGAGGAGTGCAGACATCTTTTACATCACACGGATGCATCTACTTGCATCTTTCTTCCTACGTCATTGTCTGGAAGCATATGCAATTTATTTTAGAATGCCTCATGAAACTTTGTGTCCTAAACAGACAGCAGCCTAAGCTGGACCACTTAGAGCGAGAGGTGCTTTTCTGCATTATAAAACTGTAATGCTTTGTTCCTCACTCTCTTTCTCTGGAATCTATATAATGATTGAATTCACAGTCTACCTCTGCCCTGTGGGCAGGCTTCATGCTGATTTATAAGGAACAGAACTTTTAGTCAGTTCTGCTCTCAGGTGCTATTAATCACCATCTAGAAGGTGGAGGCTCGCACTGGGGCAAGAACTCCTGGGTCTCCAGCTGGAGCTCTGCTGCCCCCGAGGTCCTTAGCTTTATCAATTCACTCATTTCAAAATAAGAAGCTTAGGCAGACAATTATTGTGGACCAGTTCCAGATTTAATTTCTATGGGTTTTAAAAGATCCTTAGACTTCCGTGTTTTGGCTCAGAAAATGAAAAGAAAAGTGGAAAAGGCTTACTCATCAAAGACTTGCAAATTTCAGTTTAACAGTTCAGAATGCAACAGACAAACAGTGCTGTTAGAGACTACTTTAGTCTTTGTACATATTGCCCTTCTGAGATTATGCAATTATCTTAGGACAGTGTATTTTCAGATGAACACTCATCAAAATTTTATATAGAGTACATGAATTGTAAGAGGAGACCATGCCTTACACTCACCATATTTTATAAATTATTCTGGTAGTCTTTCATTCAAACAACTTTCAGTGATGTTAGCTGTCTCTGTGCCACATGACATACCAGCCATTTTGATATTTGCTTTACAAATTTAATTCTGTTAAAAATTCTGAGAGGTAGAAAACTGAGGTTTAGTGCAGAATTTGTTTTAAAATGAGTAAGTACTACAATCAGAATCTGAACCTAGACTTGAAGTCTCAGTGCCAAACAGTCTCCATTGCACTGCAGACCTGTGGTCTATTCTTGACCTTGCTCCTATGTGCCGGTAGCTGACATGTTTGCATTAAATGCACAGGCCAATGACAGATCCCAGAAAGAGATCTGGAGACAGGAAAGAACAGCACACAAATAAGAGGTTATATGACTGACACTCTCCCCTTGGACACACTGGGGCCTGGCTTTCTCTTAAACAGAGCTTGGTGGTCCCCATTTTGGTCCCCACATGATTCTTCCCACCTCTGGCTCCTTCTTACCCTAACCAACCCAACAGTAATATCTCTGAAGCCTTTAGTTCATCGGTAGTTTCTTGTTTTAGGACATCAATCCCCTCTCAGGTTCTCCTAATTTGACTGTTCTGTCTCCTTCTTGCTGAGATCATGACTGGCACAGTCACTAGCTGGTCAGATTTCTGTTGCAGTGTAAAGGACAGAATATTTCTTTTGGCTCATCATCCCTCAGCTTGGGATTAAAGCCTGTGGTTATACAATAGATCAGAGCAAGTACACATGGTTAAAAAAAAAAAAAAAAAAAAAAAAAAAGCTGCTCCCAGGACATCCAGGAAATACAGAGTGTGGGAAGCAATGGGATCTGTTCTAGTTTGTTCCCCTGTTGCTGTTATAAAACACTGACAAAAGTAACTTGGAACTTGATTGAGCTTATGCCTTACAGTTATCATCATTAAGGAAAATAGGGGCAGGAACTCTGAGCAAGAACTGAAGCAGAGACTGACTATGGAGGAATGCTGCACAGTGGCTTCCTTCTGGGCTCCTCTTCAACTGCTTTCTTATACAGCCTAGACCTACCACAGTGGGCTGGGCTCTCCCACACCAATCAGCAATTACAAAAAGTTCCCCCTACTGACATGCCCCAGGCATGTTCTTCAACTGGGATTCCTTCTTCCCAGATGTGTTAATAAATAAATAAATAAATAAATAAATAAATAAATAAATAAATAAACAACCTGGGATTCCTTCTTCCCAGATGTGTTATAAATAAATAAATAGATAGATAGATGATAGATAGCTAGATAGATGATAGATAGATAGATAGATAGATAGATAGATAGATAGATAGATAGATAGATCTAATCTGAACAGGATTCTGAAGTCCCTTACAAAAGCACACTCCAAACACCCTAACTTCCTTTCTCTAGGTGCCACCTGCCAATGGTTCTAATGTCTCCCACCTCAAGTACCACATCCAGTGTGCAAACCTTTAGCATATGATCTCTGTGACAACACTTAAAATTTGAAATGCAGTAGCAACCAAGTCTTTTTTCATGATTCTTTGTTGCTTTACAAGTAAGGACAAAGCAATACCTGTTTAATCAAGTATCTGAGAGCAAAAACTCTCCAATAGTGACAGCATCTAGTCATTCAAACAACCTCACCCATGTTACACCTTCGTGTGTTTCTTATTTGTTAGAAACTTAAAATAGTAGGAATGTGCATTCTTTTAAATGCAGATTGGAACTATAAAACTACAGAGAAGACAAAGACATGATAAAATGGCGAATGTCAGGGACAGGGGAGATGGGCAAGGTACACATGGGACACAAAGCATACTTGCTTGGAAAATGACAGAATAATGTTGCATATACTAACTTTAGTTTTCGGTTATAGAAAAAATTAATATGAAGACAATTGATAGCTAGAGTTCAAGAATGAACAAAATTCTCCTGTTTTTCCCAGAACATTATGCGTCAGATTGATTGACAAATGGCATGTGATCTTCAGCGGACCTGAAGAAGCGACCCCAATGTGACCTCCCACAGGAGAGGGAGGGATTCTTGGCTTGCCAGCCCTACAACAGGCTGTCCATTACACTCTCAGGTTATTTCTGGAAGAGAACTATAACATAAAATGAACTATGACCATATAGAAGCAGCAAGCTGACATTCAGTGTGACTTACATTGCCTCAGAGTTGACATTAACTATAGTTCTGCTGTCTCAAACCCTCCTCCACTTGAAAAATAATGATACTGGGATGAAGTTCTGTCTGTTCTATCCAGTGAACAGGAATGTCCTGTGTAGAGTCATACACCCTGGCTAAATAAGGCACCTGCACACAAACCTCTGTGTTTGAGTCAGCTAATGGACCATGCAACACTAGCATTTGCTGGCCTCAAGAAAGCCAGAGCTACTTAACCTAAGTGACATTTCACCGAAATAAAAGCTTTGCTTACACACTGAAAAATAATCTAGATCTTATGGCTCTGACTTCAGATTGAAAGTCTGAAAATCTAGCAGTCTTCAAATGCATTAAAACACGTGACTCATTGGGAAATGGCACCTAGAGAAAGGTTGTTTGGTCTGTGATTTTGTGTGAGACTTAGGGACCCTGCTCAGATTAGTTTTATTTTTTTAACACATCTTGGAAGAGGGAATCCCAATTGAAGAATTGCTTCGGAGAAATACCATGAAATGAATCAAGGTTTTTCAAAATAGGTTTTAAAAAAAGAAAGTTATTAGGGAATTGTAATAAATATGTCTATTTCAATAGCTAGACCAGATGACAAAGATTAAGAGACAAGATCATACACCAGTTAGGTAATCTCATTTGTGCTTTTGTTTCCCACATAGACTCTTGAAAAATGTATATTTTGTCATCTTGTCATCAACTCTTCCCCCCCCTCTCTCTCTGTGTGTGTGTGTGTGTGTGTGTGTGTGTGTGTGTGTGTGTGTGTGTGTATGGTGCCTGCACATGAGTATGAGGAAGATCTAGTTCATGCACATGTGAAAATCAGAGAAGAATGCCTCATGTTTTCCTTTATTGTTCTCTGCCTTATTTCCTTGAGACATGGTCTCTCACTGAACGGGAAGCTCAATATTTCAGCTGGACTAACTGGCCAGGAATCTCCAAGGATCTGTCTCTATGTAATCTCCAAAAACGCGATTACAAACACATGCAGCCATGCCCAGCTTTTTCAGTGGCTACTGGAGATTAGAACCTGAGTTCTCATGCTTATCAGGGAAGTATTCTTAATCACTGAACCATCTCCATGACCCCAGTTACTTCTTTTAATAAAAATTGGTTTTGTATTTCTGAAGCCGATTCATCAGGTCTTCTTTTCAAAGCTTGATTTCCCACACTCACACAAATAGAAACCTCAACACGTGTATAGGAAAGAACAATAAAATGGGCCTCTCGTCGTCTTAAGATCTTTTGATGATCACCAGCCATAATGCCATAGGAACAAAGCCTCACCTCCTCAATTTTAATCCAGAGGTTTTTAATATGCCTGTACCTGAATATTGGAGAACTCCTATATTCTTGTACCTTATTTTCCTTGCATGGTTGCTAATCTTTTTCCTCACTAGGCAACCAACAATGAGTAATTTAGTGCCTGTAAAATAAACTTCTTGTTTGGAAAGTAGAAATTTTGAGGATATAATAAAGAATACCATTTTCTTAATGAGAACAAGGTAGTGATTTTGCCTTTCAATATAGAGTGGTGGAGTCCATTTTTGTACCATGTTGTAGGATGTAATAATGTATTTGGTCAGCTTTGTCCCCAAAGAGTTATTGACAGGATTGTTCAGAAGTTGTATTTTTCCATTATTATAGTCACATAATAGAATTCTCTCTTCAAACAAAATATGCTGGAAAGAAATCTATTATGATGCTATAATGAATGGCCTTGAACCAATGCAGGATGAAGAGTCAAAACTGTAGCTCCTATCTTTCATCTGTGCTAGAAAAAAAAATTCTCTCTCTCTTTCCCAGCAGAAGGTACCCAGGAGGCCTGCTGATGGCACCTTTTATCCTAAAGGGGGACTCCCTCTATAGATGGCACCTTTTATCTTAAAGAGGGGCTCCCTCTATAGGTTTCAGATAGCTTTCAAACTTTCCAAAACTTCTACCACAGTTTTCTATTGACCAAATGCCTTCATCTCTCATTGATCTTCATCCTTTTGCTGCTTCTAACATTGAACACAAATCATTTCCCTCTCCCCATTCTATCTCCTTTGCCCTGGTGTCACAGCTGAGATTAACTTCTCTTGGTCTCCTTGCACCTTACTATTTGTTCTTGCCCAACTCTGTTAGTGAGTATTCTACCTTTGTCCTCTAAGATATCCTGTTATCTAACAATCTGACATAATATTCTTCCCACTGAGAAGTCGTGTCCATTGTCTTCGTGTCGAAACATGCAGATCAATATGTTCATTCCTGGATATTCTCCTGAGCATATAAACCCAGTCCAGCTAGATTAACAACCTCTGGAGATACATTTCTTATTTGTCACAATTGAAATTTGTTAATAGTCCTCAACTTCCTCCTAATCGAATTTGTTTCTTTTCCCTTACTTTAATAATATTACCATACATCCAACATATTCAAATGAGGGGTGAAAACTTAGCTCCTTCTGAGCCCTTTACACAAACACGGTGTGATAACATTTGAGTTTGACAGTAATGGATAAAAGTCAATGTGCAAGTTTGAGAAGAGTATGAAAGAGCATTCTAAAAATGTACCAGGACTTTTTAAAAGTCATTGAGCTGAACATGCATTTTCACGTTTTCTTTCATTTAAAGTTCATTTTTAAAATGAAAGTCAGCAATGGTAAGGAAATCATTGAGTCGTTAAATAGCATAATATGTTTGGAGACTGATAAGAGAGTAGTTGAACTATAAGGGTAAAATGGACATTGACATGTGATGAAGTAGATATAAACTGAAACCATATTAGGAGGTATTTTGCAGATTGTGATAAAGCCTTTTAATTCAATAAATAAGCAATACCAGATCTCCCATGATCCTCAGCAAACTATGGCAATTGTGACCATCACTTGCCTCTACTGGCTTCCAAATTTTCACTTTCCCTTTCCTGAACCATTCATGTGTCACTTACCTCACAGAGACCTACTGTGTGTGCTGCCTAAGTTCAATGAACCCTAAGAGTATAATGCCACCCTCATAAAAGTCTCAATAAGATTGTGGCGAATATAGGTTTTTTGGAAAAAAAAAAGTTTAAATGTCTTTGAAGTCATCCCCTTCCACTGAAGCTGTATGCATTGGCAGATAGTTGACTCCTATCTACCAATCAGGGCATATCATCTCTTTGGTCATAGTCACACTCCAAGGCTAGACATGATTCAATAAAGGACCTATGTAAATCAGATCTAGAGATTTTGTTTAGACTATTTAGGTGAATGTATGGTTATTTTCTACTGATTTTCACTGGAAGATATACTAGGCAAGCAATTTGTAAATAGCTTATGCCCACTTAGAGTTCCAGAACGAAGTCATAATGGTGCAACGCCTGAGACCATCCCACCCAGACCTGCACTGGGTGCTATGGGAAGTAAACTGCAGTAAATACATGTTCCCTGTCTCTCTCAACCTCAATCTGTCTGTGGTTACAGGACAATAACCACAGAGTAAGATCAGCTAGAAGCCAAACAATCAGTATTGTAACTGCCATTCTTATTGCAAGCAGTCAAAATAACAATACAAGAGTGATTGTCTCACTCTTTAAGGCAAGCCTGAGACTTTCCTTCCTGCATGAATAGGGGCACAGAGTAGAGTTGAGAGGTCACTCCCCATGTTAGGACTTGAGGCTTTCACTTGCCACTCTTAATCAGTTATTTCTCCCCATCAGCTTATGTTCTCAAACACTAATGGGCAAAATGTTCTTACCCTCTGCCCTGCTCTGGCTTTATAAGGAATTGTCTTACAATCACATTTTTCTGTAGAACCAGAGAGGTGTTGGTGTACTGGTTTTTAGAACATTTTGACAGGCAGTGAAAAGTTAGACTGAGAAATGCTCACATGACTGGATTACAGTCCAGGAATGGTGGCTGCAAAAACGTGCTTCAGAAAATGAAAATCAGGAGACCATCCAACTAAGACTGCAGAACTGAGAAAGAGTGTACAGGGGGATGGGCACATCCAGAAGGGGGAAAAAATTAAAAACCAGCATGTGAGAAACACCAAGTTATAGAGAAAAGCAAGTAGGGGAAATTTTTTATTTTCATTTGTGTGATATCATACTGATTACTATCTGAAGAGAGGGTGAGGATACAAAATGGAAACTCCAAAGGAGCCTGAGGATAGAGCTCCACACTGAGAGAAAATGAGTAGAGGACCGGAACTGTCACATCCTGTAAAGAACTGCTTCTCTCTGGCTCGTGCTGGAACTGGTAATGGGGCCATCTGCTTATAATGCTCGTTCCGTGAGTGGCTGGTGCCCAGAAATCTCCTTCCAGAAAAGTCATTTTTACACTGTACCTGACAGACAGAGCATGTGTTTGTGCTAAAAACACTGCAGGAACAGGAGACAGGCAAGAATCAGAAAAGCCTGACCTTGAGGGGAGACTGACATGAACCCTAAGGAGGTGATGTTAGAGAGCTAGGGGCAGTTGGATGTGGAGCAACCTACTAGAAACAATCTATTAGACACGTGGTGGGCAAGAGCATCTGTTTGGGGTTGTTTGGGGACAAGGCAAAGCATGGTAGCCCCACTCATTGCTTTTAAAGTTGATTTATTTCCTTCAATGAAAGAAGTAAAGGCAACATTAACTTTGAAAATCCTGAGAGGGATCCTGTACAAATGAATAAAAGCAAACTAGCTTACAATGTTCCTCTAAAACCTGACCACATCTTTGTCATCAATCCTTCCTCATGCCCTCCTTCCAAACATACACAAGCTTTAACAAGCTACAAATGAAATATTCCCACGCACCTGGATATGTGGTTGCGTAGCCCATAATATAGGTTCCAGGGTTTTCCATATAGACTAAAGATAGATAAAGTGATTTTTCTTACTACCAGACAAATTTTAAAAACATGAAATGTTAATAAGCCTCTAGGGATGGAAGAAAAGTCTAAAGATGGCCCTGTCATTTAAACAGAGATGCCTATGCAAGATTTCACACTCAGTGGCCCCCTGTAGAACTTGCTGAATTAGAGCATTAGCCTATGGTGTAATTACCTCAGGCTATGTGAAGAGAAATTTTAATAAATACTCTAGTAGAATTTTTCAACCATGTTTAGTGGAAGGATGATTCAGGGTCCTTAGAACATTTTCCATCAAACATTTCTTTATGGTCTTCAATATTAGGAACATTTGTTCTTCAGCTACAAAGTTGGTCTGTACTCACAACTGAAGAGGCTGGAAGCAAATGTGGCTGAGACTCAGTGTGAGCATATATGGCTTTTGAAAAGGGTGCAGGAGACACTGAACGTTTTCATCTTGCAGGTCATCCTCTACCACAGATACTCAGCTCTGCCTTTGTAATGCAGAGGTAGCCTCAGACAGTACATGAATGAATGGGGTGTGTGCACACCAGTAAAGTGTTATTGACAAGTGAGGCAGTGGGCTGGCCTTGGCTCACCTGCGGCAGTTTGTCCACCGTGTTCTCTCGCATGCTTTTATAACAGCATCTCCACAGCGATTCTCTTCTTCCCTTCACCGCCTTTCTCTTCCTTCCTCCAGCTTCCTTTTTCCCTGTTTGGATTTTGCACTTTTGTATTTAAGTTATTTGCCAATGTTTACAAAATTTTGATGTTTTTCTGGTTTATTCTGAAGCAAGTATGTAAGAAAGCCTTCAATATAAGTGTTTACATTGATTAATTGCCTCTAACCTTGACTTACAGTTATATCCAAGTTAAGAAATAACAGTTAATAAACTTAAAAGGACAAGAAACACAATAGATTATAATAGGTGTATTTTATACACCTAATATATATGCTCTAAGAAACCTAATTCACCCTTCCACTAAACACAGTGGAAAATTTTCTACTAGAGTGTTTATTAAAATACTAATAGATTATATTAGGAAGTTTTAAAATTATAAAGTACATGTTTCTTTTTAGGATTTTCTCTGTATGTACAAAAATTTAGAGAAGACCCTGCTGGTGAGGTTAGGGCTGGGAAGAAAGAGAGAGATGGAGGCACCAACTGCATAAGAAGTCACAAAGATGCAAGAATCCAAACAGCAGCCACATTTTTCTTATTTATTATTTGTGATAATTATAGCTTCCTGGCTTTTATTAGTATGGCATTATATTCCATTAAATTTATTTAGAATATTCTGTAGTCCACACAATTATTCTCACAGTAGTTCTCCATTATCTCTGTCCTTAACCCCTTTTATGTTAATTCAGACAAGAAATATCATCGGATGATAATAAAGAGCAATATATGACAAATACTGCTGCCCAATGGGTATAGTGGTAAAGAAAAAGATAGCTGCTTTGTGGCATTTGTTTGTCAATGGAGACAGACAATGAAGGAGAGAAAAATGACTCTGCTGTACTAAGGAGCATACAGGGAGAGACTTGGTGAAAAAGAAAAGACAGTGTCATAGCTGTCAGTTTCTGCTTGGTACAGTCATAAATGAAACATTAGAGCAAGGCACTCAGATTCCAGGGGAGAGGAATCCTTGGGAAGGAAGCAAAGTGCATAGTTTAAAAAAACAAGCAGAGGCATAGGATCCAGAAAGCAGATTTTGGTTAGAGAAAATGTAAAAATTAATTTAACAGTTATCAAAACTGAGGGAACTAGGAAATAACAGGATTGGGAGGAAAATCGGGTGTCTTTTACTTTCAATATATCAAGTTTCAATGTCTCATTGGACACTCAAGTGGAAATGTTGAATTCACAATTAGAGTGCAAAGACTCAGAAGTCAAGACTAGAAATGTACATTTGAGTGTAAGCAAGATGGGGGGTGGCATTTTAAAGTCAAAGATGGGAATTGAGGATATTAGGAAGGCTGAAGGCTGAGCTCTGAGCTACTCCAGCTGTAAAGGATGTGAAGTGAATATGATGAATTTAGGAAGAATTCAATTGAGCATTGGTAGGGAAGAAGGAAGAACATGAAGAAATATGTAAATAATTTCAAAATTCCAAGCCTGCTTTCCATGACTGGCAAGGTTATGGACTCTAAAGGAGAAGACACCGTTGCCACTTTCCTAAGCCAGCACAATATCTAACTGCATTCTCTATGCTCATCCTAATACCCACAGAATAGTGTCGCTTATCGCCATCAGGAAACAAACATTTTGGGAGCAGGGTCTTGTAGAAATACACAGCCAGTCAAAATGCAGAGAGCAACTGGAAAGTATCTACTCCAAACTGATGCATCTACCACACAATCCTACACCTAAGGCTCAGGGGCAATCGGGAAAAGAGAGGACAGAATGATAGTAAGAGCCCAGGAACCAGAGCATCATGGTAAGATAGCACCTTCTATTTACAAACAGGAAGTTACACCCATGAAATATCAACAATATGACCGCTTAAACAAGACCTGCATAATGACTCCAAATGACATGCCTGTGTAGGTTGAGGGACTTCTCAAGTATTTATCCCTAGATGAAGAGTTACAGGCAGTTAATGACTACTGAGAAAGAATCTGTTTTCTCCAGGAATAACCCTCCCAATTAACCAATTAATAAACAATCAGTCCTAAACAATAACACTAAATGGACTCAGGAAGTGTCTGTCTCTCTGTGTCTCTCTCTCTGTGTTTCTCTCTGTCTCTGTCTCTCTGTGTCTCTCTCTGTGTCTCTTTCCCTCTGTCTGTCTCTGTCTCTGTCTCTGTCTCTCTGTCTCTCTGTCTCTCTGTCTCTCTGTCTCTCTCTCTCTCTCTCTCTCTCTCTCTCT
>NC_034607.1:48440587-48459167 GCF_900095145.1 Mus pahari
TGTGTGTGTGTGTGTGTGTGTGTGTGTGTGTATGTGTGTGTGTAAAAAACAATAACTAAAAAGAGGTCATGAATATGAACAGGAGTTTGGGAGCAGGATGAGTTGGTGGGAGGAGAGGGACAGGTAGAAATGTTAATACAATTTTATGTATGAAAGTCTCAAAAAACAAAATTATTTAAAAAAATTAATTGTTTTAAACAGAAGTAAACACCTGTGCCAAGAACTGCTAGTAGGTCAAATGTCAAGGAAAGATGGCTTTGTCAAAATAAAGGTTGTTTCTGTGTTTTATTGGAGCACTGAGAAAAAAGTTTCTTTTAGGAAGAGCAAGAATAGGACAAGAGAAATTGAAGATAAGAAACAAAGAAAAATTTCGAGGTATTATGCTCTCCAAAAGAACAGCAGAGATATGGACAAACCAGGGGAGGACAAAATTCATGAACTCTTTATAAAAGTGGCTATTGATGCGCAACAGTGTAAAAGTAGGTCACACAGGAAAAATGTCTCCTGCTGTATTTTTCTCTCTTTCTGCCCTGTGAATCCCACACTCCTACATGCTTAGGTCAATGCGTGGGCCCTGAACACACTACCTGTGCTACACTACATAAAATATCTCAAGAATAAAAAAGAGAACCTGATCTTTGAATGACTTCCTGGCCATCAATAGATGGCAGGCCCTGAGAAATGTTTTGTTACTTTTATTCCTGATCAGCAATTCACAACAAATGTTATAGTCTTAAATGATATCTACCACAACGCCACACCTACACCTCACCGCCTAGGCCACTCCACCCTTAAAGGCAGTCATAAAAATCTGTGCAGGATTTCCTAGATCTGGAAACCAAAGCTAAGATGAGGGATTCTACTAGGACCCTGTCTTGTCTTTTCTTTTCCAAGTGTACCCATGATAGATGAAACAGGGAAATAACAATGACTTTGGACCAAACTTGATGCTTACAAATTTACTGTGCCTTGAACTGTTATGCACAACTATTGTACTAAGCATTCTGGATCAGAAAGAGCAGAATGATGACCAGCAGATTATACTCCCTCTGTAACAGTTACTTACAGAACTTCAGATATTCCTAAGCAATAATTGTTTGCATCAAGTAAGAACTTTAACACAAGAGGAAAGTGCTCTGCTATTGTCTTTAGCAGTGTATGGAGAAATAAGCATCAGCAGACAGAAAAGGTCAGGTTGACATACTGCTATTCTACCTGATGATATAATATTTAAATTTATAGCATTATCCTTAAACAACAGTTCTAATAAAATTATTAAGTCAAGAGAAAAATGAAGTAACATTTACAACTACATAATCATTACTGTATGAAAATGACTATGTTTTCCAAAGACTAGGTTATACCTGTTCACAAAGCGAAATGCTGAGTACCCCCACTTTGGGTTGTTACATGCCTAGATTTGTATAATTGAAAAGTAGATTTAAAGACCAGGCATGGTGGCATATAGTTTTTATCCCAGCACTTAGGAGAAAGGAGGAGATCTGTGAGTTACACAATATTGTCTACAAGAGTTCCAGGACAGTCAGTCAAGGATCTAGAGAGAGTCCCTGCCTAAAAAAAAAAAAACAAAAAGAGAAGAGAGAGAGAGAGAGAGAGAGAGAGAGAGAGAATACTGAAATTAATGCACTAGCATGCAAACTTAACTTACTTGACTTTTTCTAATAGCAGTATTCTCTCTATTACTTGAGTATAAGTGTGCATTCGTGCATGTGTGCCTGTGTGTAAAGACAATTTATGAGCCTGGGTAAAATTTGATGAGTGCAGTCTCATGCAATTCTCACATTTCCAGTTGTAATAGGAACACTTCAATAGATAGATAGATAGATAGATAGATAGATAGATAGATAGATAGATTAAAAATAAAAAAAAATAAAAATGCTTTGTGAAGGTACTAAAACTTTATCATAGTGATACAGAAAAGCCAACTGCAAGTAGAAGTGAAACACATCAATTTTATTTTTAAGAAATTAAAATATGTAAACAAGAGCACTGAGGGAAAGCTGTTTAATTTATATTTCAAGTTTCTCATTTTCTTTTTTATGTTAAATTTTTATTTATTTACTTCTTTTTTCTTTTTGTGGATATTTTCTTTATTTACATTTCAAATGTTTTCTCCTTTCCAGGTCTCCCCTTCAGAAACTCCCTATCTCTTCTGCCCTCTCCCTGTCTCCATGAGGGTGCCCCCTGCCCCCCTACTTCCATCCTCCTACCCTGGCATTCCCCTACATTGGGGCATTGAACACGCTCAGACCCAAGGGCCTCTCCTCCCACTTATGTCCAACAAGGCCATTCTCTGCCATCTACATGGCCAGCACCATGGGTTGTTATATTGTTTGCTTTGGTTGTTGGTCCAGTCCCTGGAGCTCTAGAGGGTCTGGCCTGTTGACACTGATGCTCACTCCATGGGGCTGCAAATCCCCTCAGCTCCTTCAGTCCCTTCTCCAGCTCCTACATGAGGACCCTGTACTCAGTTCAGTGGTTGGCTGCGAGAAGGGAACAGAGATAAACAGAGAATTCTCAACTGAGAAAACTTGAAGGGCTCAGAAACACCTAAAGAAATGTTCAACATCCTTAGTCATCAGGGAAATGCACATCAAAATGACCCTGAGATTCCACCTCAAACCAGTCAGAATGGTTAAGATCAAAAACTCAGGTGACAGCAGAAGCTGGCGAGGATATAGAGAAAGAGGAACACTTCTCCATTGCTGGTGGGATTGCAAGCTGATACAACCACTATGGAAATCAGTCTGGTGGTTCCTCAGAAAATTGGACATAGCACTACCTGAGGACCCAGCTATATAACTCCTGGGCATATACCCAGAAGATCCTCCAACATGTAATAAGGACACATGCTCTACTATGTTCATAACAGCCATATTTATAATAGCCAGAAGCTGGAAGCAACCCAGATGTCCTTCAACAGAGGAATGGATACAGAAAATGTGGTATATTTTATACAATGGAGTACTACTCAGTCATTAAAAACAATGAATTCATGAAATTCTTGGGCAAATGGATGGAACTTGAGAATATCATCCTGAGGGAGGTTACTCAGTCACAAAGAAAAATGCATGGTATGCATTCACTGATAAGTGGATATTAGCCCAAAAGTTCGGAATACCCAAGACTCAATTCACAGACCTTATGAAGTCCAAGAAGAAGGAGGACCAAAATCTGGATGTTTCAGTGCTTTTTGGAAGGGTGAACATAATACTCATAGGAGGAAATATGTAAACAAAATATGGAGCAGACTGAAGAAAAGGCCATCCAGAGACTGCCCCACCTGGGGATCCATCCTATATACAGTCACCAAACCTGGACACTATTGTGGATTCTGGGAACTGCTTGCTGATAGAAGGCTGATATGGCTGTCTTCCAAGAGGCTCTCCTAGAGCCTGACAAATACAGAGGAGGAAGCTCGTAGCCAAGCATTGGATAAAGTTATTCATTTTCTTACAAAGACTAGAACTAAAGTGGAAAGGCTAATAGGAAACATTCCACAAAAGATAATATTATTTCAAAGTAGAAAATTTGAAGGCTGCCTCAATCTTTCATTTTTATATCTTTATTTATTTTTTGAAAATGTCACGTGATAGGAGCTATCCCAGATCCTCCCTCCCCTATCCAGCCAAATTCATGTTCCTTCTCTTTCTTGAAAATCAAAAACAAAACAAAGAAAAATACAGAAAAGAACAAAACTGAACATAGACCCTATGTACTGGCCACTGTTCCTCTGCATGGAGTATGCGGATATACCCAGGGTCAGTCCAATGAAGGAAACTGCTTTTCCCTTTCCCACCACTGTAAATAGTCTCATGACTAGGGATGGGACTTTGTGCCTCTGTCCCCTCCATCATGCTGGGAGTTTGTTTATTTTGAAATGTTTGCAGATGTGTGTTTGCTGTTACAGTCTCTGTGAGTGAATATGTGAATCTGCTCTGTTGTGTCTGGAAAAAAACTATTTTCTTGAGAAATGTCTCACTCTTAGTTAGCCAATACTTAGTGAGTACTTAGATTCTTGGGCTTTGTAAGAACCCAGGGTGTATAAAAATGGATCCCATGGCTGAAGAATCTGACATTCTGATTCAGATAATGAAACTTCAAACAAGAAAGCTACTTCTAAATTATATATAAATAACACTATTTATATGTATTTAGATAGCAAATATGCATGATTATTCATAGTATACATTATACATAAATAAAACCATGACATCATTATATTCAGGATGTAACTTTTCTGTTGTACATTTTTCAAAAGCTATTTGCTCTCACTTCAAATCCAGACATCATTCCTGATCATTCAAAGGCCTGTGTAGTTCTTCTCCCATTCCTTTCCAAGCTTATAACCATCATTGACACTGTCAATTATCTTTTAATTATTTGCTATAGCTAAATTCTCCTTCTTTCACACACACACACACACACACACACACACACACACACACACACACACGCACCTTCTCTGTTGATTGACTTGGATGAAAGGTGCCAGTCTTCAGGAGTGAAAGTAACTTTTAAGCAACCACATCAGTGGATCTAACTTTGGGGGGAAAAAAAAAACATACCCAAGCAGTGGCCAGCAAAAACAACAGAAAAACATAACAGGGAAGTAAATAATCTTGTAAAGAATGCAACCATTTTAGGAAGAGAGTTAGAAAGTCTACCTTGGTCCTCAGTGAGTGCACTCACTCAGCCCAGGACACCCATCCTTTCTGCTCCTGATCCCCCACCTTCATCCCTGTGGATGCTTTTAAGAATTTACCACTTTAACAACTTTCCAACTCTGACTACCCCATGCTACTGCTATACTTACATGATTACTAGGTACATCAGAATGTAGGAGAGTTCACACAATGAAGCTGTACGGAACAATGTTACAAGCCTTGTCCTGACACAGGGGAACATTCCCCTTCCTGGAAGAACATCTGTTAAACATAGTAATCAGAAGCCTGTAAGTCTTTAGTACCCAAGTTATGATTTTGTATATGTGAATTGCAGGAATAATAATTGTTTACAGAACTTCCTGGAGAAATGGCTCAGTGGATAAAAAGCCCTTGCTACTCCTCCAGAGGATCAGAATTCTGTTCTGAGAACCCACTTCTTGCCACTCATAGCTGCCTTGATCTCTACCCCCAAAGATTAAATACTAGCACATACACACAAATAAATCTCTGAAAAAATAGTTATTATTTTGCTTCTTTGTTATTGAGAATTATGGGTGATTTTTTTAATCCACTGTTGAATAATTAACCTCATAGACATAGATGGAGTTATCTGTTGCTTCTAGAGTCTTTGGCTTTTCTCATATATAGAAAGATCATCACCACCTCTGATCAGCAGTACTGAATATTTGGGTTGTATAAATCTTGTTAGTAAGTAACTGATTTTTGACTACTAGTTCAGCTTACTCATGGTAATGGTAATGTTACAGTTGAGGAATTTCTTTATAAAGTATTTTGAAATAATAAAAATGCTTCTAATTTTAGATATTTATATGACAATTTTAAGTACATTTCAAAATATTACTATATGATTACATCTACTCCTCCTATCATATTCCCTATCACATTTCCTTTTCAACTTCATATCTGTGCTTTATGTTCATAGGCCACTAATTGCAGTTAGTGATGTCCATGCATGCATGGGTATGGGCCATCCACTGGCAGAGAGGAATCATACTAGTGGCCATCCTCCAAAAAACACTAATTCTCTATCCTCCTAAAATGCTAATTTTATTTTATATTATTTTATTTATGAATATGTCTTGTAGTGTGTGTGTGTGTGTGTGTGTGTGTGTGTGTGTGTGTGTGTACATATGCATACACATGTGTGCACGTGTATACAAGTGTCTGGAAAAGCAAGGACAGACAGAACATCATATCCTTGGAGCTGGTGAGACAGTTGTGAGCCATCCAATGTAGGTGCTAGAAACAGAATTCTCATTCTCTGAAAGAGCAGCAAGCACTTTTCACTGCTGAGGCATCTGTCTAACTCCCAATTTAACATTCTCAGTGTCCAATCCACAATAAATGAAACAAATCCTAACTTTGTCAATCTAACTTTTTAATTGAAAATAGATGTTTTTCCATATAGCATACTCTGATTAGAGTTTCTCTCTTGATGCCAGGATAGTACTTGTCTTCAGATTTCCTAAGGTTACCTAGTCTGTAATTTATAAAAAAAAAAAAGTATGGGGTACTCCATCACCACTTTGTTAAAGTGGGGTGCTTGCTCGTCAACTCAAAAGAAAATATTCTCTTAGTTTAGGCAAACAAACTGTGCTCTGCATAGAAATAAAAACATGTGTATGACAATTTTTTCTTTAGGTCATGTTATATCTTAACTGGTAAAAATCCCTAAAAGTTGCAGGGTCCAAAGTCAGTTCAGTCTGATTTGTTATTTTACCTGTGACATAGTTACTGCTCTATGAATAGTATTTCAGTGAAGAAACACCATGACCAAGGAGACTCTTGTATAAGCAAGAATTTGGGGTCTTGCTTACAGACTTAGAGGGATAGCTCATTTTCTTCATGACAGGAAGCAGAAAGGGATGACAGTGGAGCAGTAGCTGAGAGACTTACAATCTGATCCATGGGAAGAGCCCAGAGGCAGACACACTGGGCCTGGAGGGGCTTTTGAGAACTCAAAGTCTACTCTCTAGTGATATTCATCTGCCAACCAGGTCACACCTCTTCATATAATATATGTCATATAATATATATAATAATGTCATACCTCCAAATCCTTCCCAAACAGTTTCACTGAAGAGGAAGCATTCGAACAAATGAAACTATGGGGCCATTCAAATAACCACAACTTTACTATGAATATGTCCATCATTTCTCCTGTGTGTTATTAAATCCAAGCTTTCTGGCATCAAAATTGAAGTCTCCACATGTATTTAAAAAGAACTATGTCTCATTTTTTCAATATGTTGTTGATATAAAAGTAAGCAGACTCATTTTTTCTCTCTTTCAATGTAGTTTATACAGAACTAAGCAAGGTTTAAGTTTTCTCTCTCTTATACCACTAGAGTCCATGCAAGTAGAATGTCATGAAACAAACACAAGGATGGCCATTTTGCTTTTGCTTTCTCATTTTTCTCTTGAACCCCATAAAAAATGAGATTAATTCCATGCTTTTCCTACTATGGACAAACCCTTTCAGTACTTTTATTACATGGTACTGCCACCTATGGGTCCTACACATAGAATACATTTTATTTGGGATTAAAGAAATTTAGAATTTTAAATGTTAAAGTTCATCTGGTCCTCATCTCTTATTACAGATGAGAAATTCAAAGCTTCAGCTTCTAATGATTTCATTATAGGCAAAGATTCATTAAGAATTGGGCTGAGTAATCACCATACTTGCTTTCGCTTGTAAATGGAACCTAAGTTTACATTTTCTCTTTGACAATATGAGTAACATCATCAAATTCTTTATATCTAAAGATACATTGCCTAGAAGGTGTGGAAAGACAAGCTATTCTGAATGTCTAATACAGTAAACTACTTAAACATCCTTGCTTTTAATTAACTAATTAATTTCTCATTTTTTTCTGAAGTACTTTAAAGAATAAGGCAAGACCTTTGTATTTGAGAAAGTTTAAAATATCACTACTACACTAAGGAGAACGTTATGTAGCAAACTTAGGGAAGTGGTTTTCATAGGTCACAAAAACTGAAGGATGTGCACCCTTTGTAGTCCTGTCCAGATGGCAGGGTGTAAGGTAGAACATAAACGCACAATGTTCAATTCTGAAGGTCACAGCTACTCAGTGATGGGTAGCAAGAAATTCCCAGTGGAAATTCAAAAATGTTTATATTTCCTTTTCTAAAAGTCCAACTCTATTTGAACTTTTTGAACCATTTGGGAATCCAATCATTTAGAAGCATGAAGAAATGTGTTCACTGCCTTTCCTGACACCAAGCATCCCATTACTTCCCAGTTCTGTTAACTGAGTGGAATCACTTTGACAAGTTAATGTCTCTGAAAATCAAGGCAGTTAATCATTATTTGACAACAAATGCTAGGGTTAAAGTCTGTTTTAAAAACTGAAATTAGCAGTGGATCTACCCACACTCTCACACCTACCCACCCGTTTGTGACCTAGTTTTGAAAAGTTCTCTAAGTTCACATGAAGCAAGGCAATTATGTGGTAGGTAACTATTCTGAGAGAATAAAAAATCAAGGTAATTGAGATACTGAGAGAGTCATAATGCACAAAGTTATAATTCATTTCTTTTTGTATTTGTCTTCTAAGAATTAGCTGATGAGAAATCATTATTGTATATTTTTCAACTTCCAAAGATCATTTATTTAAGAAGAGTTATTTGCTAGATATGCTGAGTTTAAATATCCAAATTATAAATTAACTTTGTGAAAAGAACGAATCTTACCATTCAATCCCCAACATACGCAAAATTTATAACTCTTCATATAAATAGAAAATGGATTTTAGCAAGAATATGTTCTCATTGACTATTTCATTGAAAAGATATGAAATTATGCAAAACTGTGTTTGAATAAATGTGGCTACCTTTTACTAGCATTTCTGGAAGCCTTAGTAACTAAAAGCAGTTATAATTAAAGTTTAAGCAGTGCCTACTAGATATCAGAGAGGATGCAATGTGATAAGCTCAGGAAGCAACATCATTGTTTTTCTAGAGAGGATTAGCATATAACTAAGTAATAGAATGGTTTCTTACTGTGACAAAAAGGCCTATGGTCTTATTCTCCATTCTAAGGGTTGGGGCAGATTACAGAGTTTTGGATGAGATACTACAAAGAATGGCACATGTAAATAGTGCTTGGTCTGTGGAAAGAAGGCTAGTAATCTGTCATTGAAGAAATAACTTTACGGGCTGGTGAGATGGCTCAGTGGGTAAGAGCACCCGACTGCTCTTCCAAAGGTCCGGAGTTCAAATCCCAGCAACCACATGGTGGCTCATAACCATCTGTAACAAGATCTGATGCCCTCTTCTCTAGTGTCTGAAGACAGCTACAGTGTACTTACATATAATAAATAAATAAATCTTTAAAAAATAATAAAATAAATTTCAAAAAAAAAAGAAATAACTTTACAAATCACTGAAAACAATACAAATCAATGCTGGGTAGAAATATAAACTAAGTGTCATCAGGCAAAGTTATGAGAGAGATGAATTTTGAGATTGAATTTTGAAACATGGGTAGCTGAGGCCGAAACTGGGGGTGTAGTGTCAATAAAAGACACCAAGTAGGAAATTCTGAACATGTCTACATAATATTAGTTACTGACTCTACCAGGAACTTCAATAAACAATGACTTCTAGAAGGCAACCTCAAAAAATCAAGTTGGACGTACTATGAAGGATTACCTCAGGATAAATGCATAATCAGCTTAGAGTCTGAAAACTAACTAGACCATTATATGAGTTGTGATATGGAAACTCTGAAGATCAGAAAGATGCTAGATTAGAAGTAATAATGTGGAAGAACATAAAATTAAGATGACTCAAAGATGTAAAGCAGAATGAAAATGATGATCAGAAATGAGTGGATAGCTACAAGGAACCTGGCGGTGTCAGAACACTCTACATATCTTGGCGTTTGGTTAGTGGGAATTACAAGGGAGAGGGAGTCAAATATAATTCATAGATCTGAGTCAGAATGATGCAAAAAATGTTATGATAGAGAAATTGGGAATGAAAGAAACATTTAGACTGACATTGATTTTCTGGTGGCAATCTTAATCCAAAGACCAAAAGAAGCATTCAAATGGAGATCACAGAAGGTCGGTGGATGAGAGTTCTAGGGCTCAGTTCTGGAGAACCTCATTTCAGTTGTTTATTGAAGCAATCATTCGAAGTACAGGAATAAGATTTTGGAAAAGATTGGCAGTAAGACAGACAAATCGTCAAGAGTGGAATTTCTACTTCCGGTCTCATGGAAGAAAGTTAACCAAGAAAGGTTTGCGGAAACCTCCAAAAAGAAGAGCCACATGAATGTGTGCAGGTGCACAGATATACATGACTGTGAAGGTCAGAGGCCAACCTCAGCAGATGCTCTTCAGAAACTTCTCTTATGGTGTCAACTAAGACACAAGGCTTGTCAATTAGGCTAGGCTACTTGACCAGAGAGCCACAGGTGTTCCCCAGAGCTGATATTTCAAGTGTGCACTTGCATGTCTAGTTTTCACATAAGTGTTTGGTATCATATGCCAAAGCTGTGCTATCACGGCACTTGGCAGACTAAATCACCTGACCAGTCCTCTTCACAACGATTTTTAATTAATACTTCGATCATTCAGAGTACTAAAATTTGCCTTTGGTCAATAGTTTTGGATTGTAGTCTATGTTTTTAACTTTTATCTCCTTCCCACTTTTGAGTATGCTAAATGAACTTTTAACCCTATAGATTTGGGGATGGCCTTGTTGCTTGTTATGACCAAAAATTAGGAGCAAACATGACTCAGTCTGTTGCAAAGAAGTTTTCTTGATAAGAGGTAAAGGCTACACTTATCCACAGGTATAAGCTCAAATGTTTATCGACTTCATTAGGTATTATGCCGGTTTCTACTTTAGCAGTTGTAGATTCTCCTCCAATGACCATAAAAATTCACTGGAACCAAGTAGTTAGCTAGGTTTTCAGTACCAAAAAGGCTTCCCTCTTATTGAGCAGAACTGTATTTCCTAGTAATATCAGAATCTTTACCCATAAAGCTTCCCCGACATGAGTGCCCAAATGTGAGCTAAACAGGGACAGTACCAATGGACATGCCAAAGCTGATGGAGAAAGCCCACAAGAACTTAACCCTACACAAAGAACTGTAAGTGATTTGGGAATACTGGGGTAGGAAGAGATGGTCTTCCCCAAGGAAGAATACACCAATTGGTTGGCTAGTACAAAATGGTCATTCCTGAAAATGTATATACAAGTAAGATTATACATTATATGAGCAGGCTATGTTTATGAACATTTGTATATATATATATATATATATATATATATACATGCATGTATATATACACATATATACACATATATACACATATATACAAATATATACATATGTATATACAAATATACATGCATGTATATACATATATATATATATATATGTATATATACATATGCAAGTGTAATTTCTCATACTTCGTTGTGCTGATCAGTGGCTTCAGAATAGGGAGTCATTGTTGCCCACCTATCGACTGATCTAAACAAAAGCCTAGCTTATTAGATTTTAGTGAGGGCCAATGGTGTATGTAAGAGTCAAATTTTGTGTGTTTAGAGACAATGGCCTCAGCCACTGTTCTCATGGAGCTTATGGTAGAGCAGAAGTTTAGCATCAGGGAGGAGAGAAGGAAGATGGAGGGAAGGACAAAGGTTAGAATGTTTTGTGATAGTTGAAAATTATGAGGGAATTTCAGAAAGCTCTCATGAGAAGTCTCTGAGCTATGACTTGTTTTCAAGTTTTTGGATAGTTTAATTCAGGAGTTAGGTAGTTAGGTCGAGGAGTTTTTAGGGAGGCATTGGTGGCATAAGAAATTTCAGGGACAGTGGAGGGGATGGTTTGGTTGTCTCACAGGGTTCTTCACTTTCTGTAAATGCTTCTCTTGTGTGTTTAACTATTTTATACGGTCGATGACACAGGTCACTTCACATTTTTATATGTCTTGGTGATTATTTTAATGATACACTGATAAATGTTAGAACCCTACTATAGTAAAGCTATTCACTTCTGAACATGACTTCACTTTCTAATACTACCATCCATTGGTGTAACAAGGGAAATGGCATGAACAACATGAGCTGAGGTGCTTCCACTCCATTGAAGATGTTTTTCTTTTAAAGGTCAAGTTAAGGGAAATGCTATTTGAAAACATTTAAAATGATTGGCATGTTAACTTGTTTATTTAAATGAGGGTAATTTTGTGTGCCACACCTATATGTCAACAGCTGTTTAAATTCCATGAAACAACTCATAAATCACAAAGGAGGTACCGGGAATCAAAGAACAGTGGAGAGAACTTGAAGAGCTATTGAAATAGTAGAAATGGCAGCACAGAATGCTGTGCTTCAAACAGATCTGAGAGATGCAGCTTTTGCCAACGATTATGTAGACGAGAAGTGCTTTTCATAGTAAATCCAAGCACAAGGAGCGTGGCTGTGTGGCTATTAAATAAAAGCGCAGAGACAAATGAAAAGAAAGCATGCTTTATAGGATGAATGTCATGGTATTTACTGAAGGCAGTTTATAAGTATTCATATACATTTGCAAATTACTTAAATGAGAAAAAGCTAGCAGGCAGGTGTGGTCCTTATTTCAAACCGTAATTCTGATTGCTGACAATGGTGAAAGTAAATTAATTTTAAAGTTTATGAGCATTCTGAAGTTAACACTTTCTAAAAGATTTGTATAATTTTGTGCTGAGTTAGGATTTTCTATAGTTGATGTTTTAGACATCTTTTACTGTAGCATCAAATATTTTTATATCACACTGACATACAAGAACAAGTATTTCTTTCATACTGGATTGCAAGGCACTGGTAGGTCAGCCATGGTGCCTTGTATCTGCTCTTGTTGTTCATGTTCTCATCTCTCCCCTTCCAGGGCCCAAGCTGAAGAGGAGGCATCTAAATGGACTCGGCTAGTCTCGTGGCATTGGTCAGTCCATGACAAGGTCATTGCCTAACTGTGTGAGCAGAACCTGTTGCTGCTGAAAGGGTTGGGAGTTATGATTTTATTTTTAAATTTAGTATTGAGATTATAGTATAGTTATAACATTTCTTCCTTCCTACTCCTCCGTGTAACCCTCTCTTATAACCTTCTACCCTCTCTTTCAAATTCATGGCCTCTCTCTTTTTATATTACTTGCTATCACATGCAAAATTTTATAGAATTTTTTTTAACAAGCAGTTGTCCATCCTTGTGCTTTTCTATTCACATAACCTAGTACTGGTACCAATAGTTAGCTGACTCTGGTTTCTGGTTATTAGCAGAATGACTGCTAGTCACTTTTTCAAACAAGGCTAGTATTTTATAGCTTATATGCTATTATGCGGTTAGAAATCTCGGTCTCTGTGTTCAAGTTGGAATTAGTTGCATAATGTAGCATAAAAAAGAACAGCTGAACACTATGACGTTTGTGAAGTCAGGAATTCAGGTGCAGCTGGTGTGGAGGGACAGATTCTCTCATGAGGTTCCTGCAAAGCTGGGGGCCAGCATTGAAGCTGTAACTGAAAGACTGACTTCCAAATGTATTCATTGGTCTATGGCAAACACAAAGAGATACCTCTCTTTGTTAGGTTTAACTGGAGGCTTCCTTGTCACCTGAGCCTTGGCACACAGAGTGATGACAACATGGAATCTTCTTTCCCAAGTACAAAAGCAATGAAAATAAAAGCAGATACAGGTAGTCACAAAACAGCAAGAGTGAGCACTTGAGATGGAAGTCAAACCTTTTATCCTTACACAGTTCAATCTTGAAACCTGTGTCTCATTATTTCTACCACTCTCAACTTGTTAAAACCGAGTTAATAATCCAGACCATGGCCAGCAAGACTCCTTTATGCCTTGGTATAAACAGTTCCCCACATAACAGTTGAATTACAATTTTTCAACTTTCTGATGGTGCCAGAGCAGTGGGCACTCAGTAGAAAGCACAGTGGAGTGCTTTGGGTTGTTGTGAGTTTCTGGCTAGCAAGATGGTACTCTGTCTCAATTCTGAACATCAATGGACTTGAAAGTCCCCGTCAACCACTAAAATACTGAAGTAAATGAGCCATTAATTGGGAGCCTGCTGATCTTCCCATCACTAGGTAAGCACTGCTGTGTTAAACTATGATGTTAACCCTCAGCCAAAGTGGATGGATAAAAAATTAACTCAACAAAATCAGCAGCCCTCCTTTATACAAATAATAAATGGGCTGAGAAAGAAATTAGGGAAACAACACCTTTTACGATACACACAAATACTATAAAATATCTTGGGATAACTCTAACCAAGCAAGTGAAAGATCTGTTTGACCAGAACTTCAAGTCCCTGAAGAAAGAACTTGAACAAGATGTCAGATGATGGAAAGATTTTCAGTGTACATGGATAGGTAAGATTACCTTAGTAAAGCCAGGTGTGGTGGCACACGCCTTTGATCCCAGTACTTGGGAGGCAGAGATAGGTGGGTTTCTGAGTTCGAAGCCAGACTGGTCTACAGAGTGAGTTCCAGGACAGCCAGGGCTATACAGAGAAACCCTGTCTCGAAAAACCAAAAAAAAAAAAAAAAAAAAAAAAAAAAAAAAAGCAAAGATTACCATAGTAAAAATGGCCATCTTACCAAAAGAAATCTACAAATTCAATACAATCCCCATCAAAATTCTAACACAAATTTTTAAAGAACTTGAAAGAACAATTCTCAACTTTATATAGAAAAACAAAAAAACCAGGATAGCCAAAATAATCCTGAACAATAAAATAACTTCAGAATGAATCATCATCCCTAACCTCAAGTTGTACTACAGAGCAATAGTGTTAAAAAACTACATGGTGTTGGTACACAGACAGACACCTTGATCAATTGAATAGAAGCAAATAGCCAAAAACAAACACACACACTTGGTTTTTGATTTTTTTTTTTTTTGATGAAGAAGTCAAAAACCACACACTGAAAAAAAAGACAGCATCTTCAACAAATGGTGCTGGGCTACCTGGATATCTAGATGAAGAAGAATGAAAATAAATCCATACTTATCACCCTGCATGAAACTCAAGTCCAAGTGGATCAAGGATCTCAACATAAATCCAGATACACTAAATCTCATAGAACAGAATTGTGAAATACTCTTGAACACATTGGTATAGGTGACAGTTTGCTGAACAGAACACCAGTGGCTCAGGCTCTAACCAACAATAAATAAACAGGACCTCATGAAACTGAAAAGCTTCAGGAAGGCAAAGGATACAATCAAGAGGATAAATCCACAGCCTATAGATTGGGAAAGAATCTTCACCAACCCTACGTCTGACAGAGGGCTAATATCCAAAATTTATTAAGAACTCAAGAAGTTAAAAACAAATAACCCAAACGATCCAATTAAAACACGGGGTACAGAACTAAGCTGAGAATTCTCAACAAAGGAATCTTGAGTGGCCAGGAAGCACTTAAAGAAATGTTCAAAGTTCTTAGTCATCAGGGAAAGGCAAATCAAAACATCTCTGAGGTTCCATCTTAAACCCATCAGAATTACTAAGATCAAAAACTCAAGCAATAGTACATGCTAGTCATGATGTGGAGCAAGGGCAATACTTCCTCATTGCTTGTGGGAGTACAAACTTGTACAACCACTTTGGAAATCATTTTGGTGCTTTCTCAGAAAACTGGAAATAGTTCTACCTGAAGACCCAGTTTTACCACTCCTGGACATATACCCAAAAGATGCTCCAACATCCCATAAAGATACTGGCTCAACTATTTCATAGCAGACTTTTTGTAATACCCAGAAAGTGGAAACAACCTAGATAATTCTCAACTGAAGAATGGGTAATGAAAATGTGGTATATCTACACAATGGAATACTACTCAGCTCTTAAAAACAAAGACATCATGAATTTTGCAGGCAAATGGCTATAACTTGAGAATATCATTCTGAGTGAGGGAACCCAGTCCCTAAAGGTCATACATGGTATGTAGTCACTTATAAGTGGATATTAGCCATAAAATACAGATACCGTTTTACCAATGATGCTAAGCAAGAAGGAAAGCTAAACTAGGAAGCTTGAATCTCATTTAGAATGGGGAATAAAATAGTCATAAGAGGCAGATTGATGGAGGGAACTGGAGGGGAGGGGGATGAGGAGAGGAATGGGGAAGTTCAAAATAAGGTGTGAGAAAGGACAAGAGAGAAGTATATGACCATGAAAATGAATAGAAATCTGCAACTGATGTGGGGGAGGAGTTGGGGAGCGCATCTCCAGGATGAGATGTGGCCTGGGATAAGGGGCATGCCCAAGAATCAGTGAGGGTAACCTTATCTGTGACTCATTACACTGGGGATATGGAACCTGAAGATGTCATCCCCCGTAACCAGGCAGGAACTCCAGTGGAGCAATAGAAATACCAACCCAACCACAAAACTTTCAGTACAAAATTTATCCTGTCTACAAGAAATGCAGGAACAGGGGATGGAGCAAAGACTAAGAGAATGGCCAACCAGCTCAATTTGAGAAGCATCCCAGGGGCAAACAGTAATCTATAACACTATTATTGCTTGCAGACAGAAGCAAGTTGTCCTCTGAGAGGGTCCACCCAGCAGCTGGCTCCAACAGATAGACACCTACAGCCAAATAGTGGATTGAGCTTGGAGACTCTTACGGATAAATACAAGGAAGAATTTCAGGCCACAAAGGGGATAGGAACTACACCGGAAGACCAACATAGTCAATAAATATGGATACTTGGAGCTCTCAGAGTCTGAACCACCAACCAAAGAACATACACATGCTGGACCTAGGCCTCCCCACATGTATGTAGCAGATGTGTAGCTTGGTCTTCATGTGGGTCCCAAACAACTAGACTGGGCTTTCCCAAAAGCTGTTGTCTATACATGGCATAAGAT
The DNA here is from genome assembly GCF_900095145.1 of Mus pahari. Taxonomy (NCBI): domain Eukaryota; kingdom Metazoa; phylum Chordata; class Mammalia; order Rodentia; family Muridae; genus Mus; species Mus pahari. The sequence continues at coordinate 48,457,209 of NC_034607.1, forward strand.
CTTCTAGCTGGACTGCCTTATCAGGCCTCACTGGGAGAGTAAGTGCCTAGCCTTGCAGAGACTTGAAGTGCCAGGGTAGGAGTATACCTTTGGTCATATTGGATATTTTTCATATTTATGGAAGGTGATATAGGTTTTTAAAACAGATTTATTTATTTTATTTATGTGAGTACAATGTTTCTTTCTTTAGATACAACAGAAGAGGGTATTGGATCCCTTTACAGATGGTTGGGAGCTACCATGTGGTTGCTGGGAATTGAACTCAGAACCTCTGGAAGAGCAGCCAGTGCTCTCAACCTCTGAGCTATCTCCCCACCCCCAATATGAATTATTTAAGTAAAGAAAAATAATCACTGTTCTTACCCATTCATAAATTCTGTAAGCTACAACAATAAATGGCCTGGCAAGACACACCCACTGAGGTAATAGTGATATGAATATCCTAGAGTAATCAATTACATACTTAATGGAATTAAGAACCTGCCTATGAATAGAAGCCCACATCTGGCACTGATATAAGTTTTAAGAACCTGGAATTTTATAGATCCTAAGCCCTAGCAGAGAAACTACTACAATTATTCTACTAAATGGACATAGTCATAATAACCTTCTAGTATACCTATATGTTAGTGTAGCCTTGAGCCTTCATCAATGAAGTTTCTTTCTTCAATATACAAGTAAGAAAGAAACCCACAATGGGTAGATGTATGGAGAAGAAGAGACTGTGCATTACACAGGAGTTCTAATGGGGGCACCTGTATCACACCATCTTCTCCCAGGTCTCAGGGATCATTATAGAAAGGGAGTGTACACATTTTAGTTTTTTAAAGATTTTCTTTCTTTTTTGGGAGGGGATAAGTCTACATATTTTATGGGCCATAAGCAATAGATGACTACAAGAAACTAATTTCCAAACAAAACAGGGCAGGTAGAAATACGAATTCACAGTGGTTATAACTACATGCGTAAGTCCTGTGCAAGGCCAGACCAGACAAAGTAGTAAGCCCTCAGCTAAGAATTGAATTATGGAAATGAATTCTCTTGCTAATCTTAGGTGGAAGGCATCCACGTTGCCACAGTGTGATGGAATGGGTTCGATGACACAATTATGGGAGAAGAACTAGAAATCCTAAGAAGGATTAAGATTATAAAAAGAAATAAATAGAGATAAAGATGGCATAGATAGATAGATAGATAGATAGATAGATAGATAGACAGACAGATAGATAGATATGTATAGATATATAGATATATATCATATATATGTATAGATATATAGATATATAGAGAAAGAATTAGATTGGTTTGCATGATACATGAGGCTAGTAACAATGGTTGTCTGAACTCTAGAAAGACTAAGAACACAGTAGCCGCTCAGTACAGAGACTGGTACCTCAATAGTCCTAATCTAAATATGAAAGCCTAAAGAATTCCTGGACAGCCACAACTCCTCAGTCTGCACTGGGAGGCCAAAAAGGCTAGGCTGTAATGTCACTTGAAGGATATTAGCAGAATCAACAATAAAGTAGATCAACTTACCAGCAATGGGGGAAGGCAGGTAGGTAGGGAAAGTGTAGTCTCTTATCTCCTTAAATCTTGGCTGCCACAAAAAAAAAAAAAAGTGCCACCTCCATGGGAGAGTTTTCCTCCTTCTGTTAATCCTCCCATGAAATACTTTTGTGTAGCTGTACAATGACTTATCTCTTAGTTGACTCTTGATCCATCAAGTTGATAACCAAGAATAACCAAGATAAAAAGTGCCATTAGAAAAAAGTGGGCTGGCCAGGCAATAGTAGCACATGCTTTTAATCCCAGCACTTGGGAGGCATAGGCAAGTGGATTTCTGAGTTCCAGGCTATCCTGGTCTACAGAGTGAGTTCCAGAACAGCCAGGGCTATACAGAGAGACCCTGCCTCTAAAAACCAGAAAGAAAGAGAGAGAGAGAGAGAGAGAGAGAGA
>NC_034607.1:48459641-48463863 GCF_900095145.1 Mus pahari
AAGAAAGAAAGAAAGAAAGAAAGAAAGAAAGAAAGAAAGAAAGAAAGAAAGAAAGAAAAAGATGGGCCATTCATTCTGGATACAGTACTAAACCTGGAATTCTTAGCATGAAATTCATGGCGTGAGCCATGACCTAATATACATTTCACTATTTCTTGGGTTAGCAGTAGAAAATGACTATTAGGGATAGCTACAATCCTTAAAGCAGGTAAGCTATCTGTGATGCCATGGCAAAGATACAGAGAAAGAAAAGGAGAAACCTCCTACAGTGACAATTGTTGAGGAATTTCAGTGCCAGTCTGAACAGATCAGTGACAAATTCCTTCAGTGTGACTCCTCACCTGCCTTAGATGTGAATTCCTAAGTCCTTCTGTGTCTGAGTTAATAGAAAAGAAGCACAGAAATCTGCCTTATTCTCAATGACATTCTGCTGTACTTATAGATCAGTGTCTTGCTGAGCCATCATCAGAGAATAATCCCCCTGCATCAGACACAGAGAATATTCCCCCTGCATCAGACAAGAACAAGTACAGATATGCATAGCCAGCCATTATGCAAAGAGTGAGAAACCATGGTATATTCAGTCCTAAATAGGATGTCTCCATCAAATGCCTCTTTTCAGAGTTCAGGGAAAGAGGAGGTAGAGAACCCCAAGAAAATAGGACCCTCTAAATGGACAGGATGGTTGCAGGTATGAACTCACAGAGACTGAGGCAGCATGTGATTGGACTTCACAGGTCCGCACAAGATGGGAAACTAGAACTGAAAGGAGAAGGGAATTCATGCCTCCATCCTTAACACAAAACTATCACCAAGTGATAAGCGCGCAAACAAAAATTTCCTTTTCTCCAAGAGAGTTTCACTGGGAAAACAAGCTACTCTTAAGGACAGGCTGAGTGTCCAGCTGTAGATACCCAACAGAAAATGAACTCTAGGTCACCTTTGTGGGGTGGGGGGTGGGGGTCCTTGTCTTTAATATCAGAACTTTTCCTTTTAAATGTTTTTTTCAATTTTATCGTATTTTTAAATGTTTTCTTTTATTTATATTTTCTTTATCTTCTTTTTAATGTACAGGTCCTTTGCATATATATTATGTGTTCCAGTTGACTGCTTTTATTGGATTCGTGAGTGCATGAATGAGTGATTCTCTGTGTCTATATCTGTTTCTTGTGCCCTCCTTTCTGCTCTTTTCCTTCCGCTTGTTTTGTCGATTCTGATGTGTTAGTTCTTGTTTTGTTTTATTTTTTTGTTTTCCCTTAGAAGCCTGTTTTTTAGTGAGAGACAGAAAAGGGGAGGATGCAGATCGGAGAGGAAATGGGGAGGAACTGGAAGTAATAGAGGAAGGGAAGTGTAGACAGGATATATTTTGAGGGAAAAAAGACAGTTTCAATAAAAGAAAAACTTTCCTGCATTTTTAAGAAGCATCTCTGAAGATGCCAACCATTTTTGAGAAGCCCTGATGTCAGTGTATCTCAGCTCCCAGAAGACCAGGTAGCTGTCTCAAAACTGTCTTTCAACCACCTAGAAAAACAGTTGGAAGCAGATGTTCCACTGGATTTGTCTAGGACTCAGAACACTAGTGTCCTCCCCCAGGAAATCCCAGATGACAGGAAAGGGTTCAGGACATTCATCCCTTACCTAACTGCACCAGGATGGAAGGCGATCCACAGGCTTGTAGTAACAGATGTCTCACCTGAAAAATAGCCTCAGGAACTCACCCCAGCTCCTCAGTGCAATGTTCAAAGGCAAGATTAACTCTGAGCTATGCTCTCTGAGCAAGGCTCCTGGGATCTACTTTTCGTCTTTGTAGTAAGTGCTTGTCCGCCTTATGAACAAGTAGATGATTTTCAATTATCTATGGAGCGATGTTGACTTACTGAACTGATCTTATTCCCTCCTGCACTGGCTAGTATAGCACGTATGCCTAACCTTGGCCACACCACAGACTTGACGGTGTGTGCTCCTGTTAGATTCAGTCCTGTTTATTTACAGTCCTACTCTATTTTTATTTTTCATGCTTGCCTGTTTCACCTACTTCCAATTTATGTGATCTTTCTGTCTTTTATATATCTGTGCAAACTACTGTATAATACTTTCTGAAATAAAGTATGTTCTAGGTAGAGAAAAAGATAAACCCTTATAGGCTTCTTTTTCCTTGGCTATAAAGTGACAAATTCAGACTAGGGGATCGCTAATGTACGATCTAGTCAAACTCCTGAATGGCTAGCATAGGTCTTCGATACAACAATGAAGTGTCCTCCTAAACATGTCATATTTCTGAAACATTATTGCAACATTTTTCTAACCAAGAGCTTGGTCATAAAAGGGAAGAAATATCAATTTCAAAAACGCATTTGTCTCTAGAACATGTAATTGCTTTTCCCTCCATCTGGTTTTAGGATAGTATTTTATGACTTCATAAAATCAATATAAGAACAGAAAAATCACAGTGCTGGTACAAAACAAAACAGAAACTTCTACTTGAACTTTAATCGACTTTGTTTATTCTTAACTCTCCCACTCATACCTGTTTTGGTTTTTAATCTCATTCCAATGTCTACTGCTTTCACCAGTAAATGAACACATAAGATTTTGGTCAAAGGCAACAGTTATGTTTTTAGTTTCCAAATTCTAATAATAAGAAAACATCATGAGTATATTTAAAGCTACCAGATCATACATTTACAGATTGCTAAAACTATATTGCACCACAAAATTAACAATGCTAGCCACCTTGCCTCGCCCAAGGAATTACCACTTTGTTGACTTCTTGACAACTGTTCTGGTGAATACAAGGAAGCTATACAATTGTAAAATGGATTTATAGATTATAGTCTTCTTTCAATATCATTGTAATTTACAGAACATAAGTAGCGTTTTACAGAATGCAGATGTCAACAAAATACCAGGGAGTCACTGTTGTCTCCTAAAAAAGATGTGTAAAGTTTTCTTCATTTATTATGCATAAGTATAGACATTACTTAAGATTTGTTTCCTAGCCTATGTCTTCATTCCCAAAGCATTCAAAGAAGCATGCCTGCTGCCTAAACAACATAGAAAATGTTTTCCATCCTCTCTATCCAGACATGAAGCCTAATTGCACCCCTGAGAAGGCATGTTCTATATCCTACCTCTAAAGAAGCAATGAACACAGATATAGAAATATAAGCATAGTAGAAATAGATATAGACAAAACTGTTAGTGTCACATTGAAAAGCTGATTGTGTACTACAGGAATGGTCAAAATCACAACTTGAAGAAGAAAATGGAGTTTAACATGGTCTTTACCCAAATCTATCATTTTTGTAATGATTTTCGAAGGTCTCATTGAGTTCTCATCCTTTTCAAAACCATGGTGGCATTAGAAAATGGAGACCTGTTTGACACTCTGCTTGTACCCTCCCAACTTTAACTTTGATATCATCTTCCTAGTTCTAAATTCTTGATTGCATGGCTATCCTTCAGGCCTTTGGTTGTTCCTGGCTGGGCATAGAACTTTCTCTATAGCATAGAGAGGGTACCATAACTACATCTCATCCCTGTGTCCTGCTGACACTCAATGCTTGTATGTACTGTACTTCCCAGGCATAAGTGTTCATGTGTGGATGCTGACAGAAGCAGCACTCTGGGCCAGACAGTATGCATCATATCTGAAGAACACAAAGCCAAAGCCTCTCTGCAGCAAGTCCTGGCCTGATGGGATATTTTGGGAAACCATAGAATTAGAAGCAGCAGCCACTCCCTTCTGTCACAATGTGTACAACGGTTGGAGGAAGTTTTGTCAACTTGACCTAGTTCATGCCAAGTACATGGCACATAAATAAAGTGTGAAGAGGTTCTTTCTAGAGAACAACCACACAAAAGAGCATGTATCCACATAAACAATTCTTCTCCTGTCTTCCCACCTCTCCTAGAGAACCACCGGACAAATAACTCAGAATCATTAGCTGAATGAGAAGCTCTGCTTCAATGTGGGCACTTTGCAAACCCTCAATCTACAGTCTGAATAAATGTAATCAGCTGTCAAAATTTACTTAGTCTTGCTGACATGTGTATCTGGGTTTGGTGGTTGATGATGGGATGGATCCCCAGATGTGGTAGTCTATGGATAGTCCATCCTTTCATCTTAGCTCTAAATTTTGTCGCTGTACCTATATCCTTTCATGGGTATTTTGTTCCTTATTTTAAGGAGGAATGAAGTATCCACACGATGGTCTTCCTT